>NC_057805.1:261343190-261714832 GCF_018294505.1 Triticum aestivum
CCTCCGCGCACTGCTCCGCGCCGCAGCCCGAGGCGCCGCCTCCTTCCTCCACCGCGCCCCCGTCCGGCGCCTCCTCTTCTCCTACGGCCGCCGCCCTGCCTCGCCTTCCCCTCCATCGTCGCCGGCGAGCTCGTCCCCAAGCCTGAGCGTCGCCAGATCTCGATCCAGTTTGACCGTGCGTTGACTTCCCCGAGACCCCGAATATTTCTAAGTTTTTGCAGTTTCACATTAGATGCCCTTGTTCATAGCATCAAAACTCTCTGCATATAGCTCCGTTTCATGCGTGTAATATGTCAAATTGTTCGTCTCGTGATGCTCTACATTTTGTTCAATTGCACCATGCTCATTAGAGGCCATCTTGATGCCCAAATCTCTGGTTGCTGTTATCTGCTGGTTCTTATCAGAACTTGGAGATTTGTTATTTTTGTATCTTTTAATATATGCATCTTATGGGCATGAGCTCTACATGTGTTTTGTTGTATGCCATGCCATATTTCCAGTGGTGTATGCCATGTATTTTTGTGATCTCTGTGGTGTCTAGCACAAGCATGCAAACTGGGCTCCGTAATGTTTCTGATTTCAGGGACTTAGTGATTTCTCTAAGTCTTTGTCTGCTGTTATTTTGTTGCCATGTAAACTTGATGCTACAGAGAGATCCATGCATATTTTCGAGATGTTCAGTAAGGATGTTTTGTATATATTGTTGTAATAGATCCATTCCTGCCCTTGTTTGCATATATGGAGTGCCATATCATGACTCAATCTTGCTCTACTTTTGCTATAAAATATTTCTGGCAGATTCTTAACATGATATGCAATTTTGCCATGCTTATTGTAGTTGATCCATACATGCTATGTAGTTGTTCTTGCCATGGATAGCTTCATAAACATTCCATCTTGCTGTAGGTATGCTTCTTTTGTCATGCGTTGCCTTGTGGTGAGTGCATCAAACTCACCAACATGCCCTCATATTATTGTTTCTGCCATGCTGTGTTTTCTGCTAAGTCTGAAACCTGATAACGAAACTTGCTATGTTTACATGCTTGCCATCATATCTTCTGGTCCTTTTTGGCTTATGGTCAGTAAGAGATTTTTGTCATATGCATCTATTAGAATACTGCCATGCCTGGTTTTGCCATGTTAAGTGCTGTAGCATGTTGATTTCGTGCTCTGAACATTGCTACCTGATGCTGTTTCAGGCATGTCCAGTAATTTTCACCAAGTCTGTGAACCTGTTATCGTTTGCACTATTGCCATGCTTGTTTGAGCTTATTATGTTGTGATCTAGTCATAGCTCAGTGTTCATCTTTTGTCAAGCATCTCCTGTAGATTACTGCCATATGCTTTGTTGCTATGTTGGAGTGCTTTAGCATTGTTACTTGTTGCATTTTAAGTGCTATCATGCTGTTAATCGCAGATTCGTGTCATTCTTGTTTTGCTTGCCATTTGCAAACCGTGCATCCGTTTCCGGTGATCTTTATACCGATTTCGACCGAAATCATCTCACCTTTCCAGTGGTATGCTTGGTTTGCCAAGTTACTGCCTTGTTCATCATTTTCCTTCCGGAGCACGCATATGCATCGCATATCATATCTCGCATATCATACATGTTTTGCATCATGTTGCTTGTGCATTTCTCGTGATTGATTGTCGCTCCGTTGCTTGTGTTCTTGTCTTGGGTAGATTCGGGAGATGATTTCGTGAACGAGGAACCTGTTGAGTACGCTTACGAGGATCAAGCTTTCGACAACTCTGAGAACCTTGCAGGCAAGATGACCACCCCTCGAAATCACTTCTATCTTTGCTTTGCTAGTTGTTCGCTCTATTGCCATGCTGCGCTACCTACCACTTGCTTTATCATGCCTCCCATATTGCCATGTCAGCCTCTAACCATCCTTTCCTAGCAAACCGTTGTTTGGCTAAGTTACCGCTTTTGCTCAGCCCTTCTTATAGCGTTGCTAGTTGCAGGTGAAGTTGAAGTTGGTTCCATGTTGGAACATGGATATGTTGGGATATCACAATATATCTTATTTAATTAATGCATCTATATATTTGGTAAAGGGTGGAAGGCTCGGCCTTATGCCTGGTGTTTTGTTCCACTCTTGCCGCCCTAGTTTCTGTCATACCGGTTTTATGTTCCTTGAGTTTGCGTTCCTTACGCGGTCGGGTGATTTATGGGACCCCCTTGACAGTTCGCCTTGAATAAAACTCCTCCAGCAAGGCCCAACCTTGGTTTTACCATTTGCCACCTAAGCCTTTTCCCCCCGGGTTTTCTAGAGCCCGAGGGTCATCTTTATTTAAACCCCCGGGCCAGTGTTCCTCTGAGTGCTGGTCCAAACTAGAGCCACTTGCAGCGCCACCTTGGGGAAACTCGAGGATTGGTTTTAGTTGTACGTAGTGTTCATCCGGTGTGCCCTGAGAATGAGATATGTGCAGCTCCTATCGGGATTTGTCGGCACATTCGGGCGGCTTTGCTGGTCTTGTTTTACCATTGTCGAAATGTCTTGTAAACCGGGATTCCGAGACTGATCGGGTCTTTCCAGGAGAAGGTTTATCCTTCGTTGACCGTGAGAGCTTATGATGGGCTAAGTTGGGACACCCCTGCAGGGTATTATCTTTCGAAAGCCGTGCCCACGGTTATGAGGCAGATGGGAATTTGTTAATCTCCGGTTGTAGAGAACTTGTCACTTGACCCAATTAAAATACATCAACCGTGTGTGTAGCCATGATGGTCTCTTCTCGGCGGAGTCCGGGAAGTGAACACGGTTTGAGTTATGAATGACGTAAGTAGGAGTTCAGGATCACTTCTTGGTCATTGCTAGATGACGACCGTTCCGTTGCTTCTCTTCTCGCTCTCTTTTGCGTATGTTAGCCACCATATATGCTTATTGCCTGCTGCAGCTCCACCTCATTACACCTTCCTTCCCTATAAGCTTAAATAGTCTTGATCTTGCGGGTGTGAGATTGCTGATTCCTCGTGACTCACAGATTCTACCAAAACAGTTGCAGGTGCCGACGATGCCAGTGCAGATGATGGGATCGACCTCAAGTGGGAGTTCGATGAGGAACGTGGTCGTTACTATGTGTCTTTTCCTGATGATCAGTAGTGGAGCCCAGTTGGGACGATCGGGGATCTAGCATTTGGGGTTATCTTATTTTCATTTGGATCTTGACCGTAGTCGGTCTATGTGTGTCTTTTGGATGATGTATGAATTATATTTATGTATTGTGTGAAGTGGCGATTGTAAGCCAACTCTTTATCCCATTCTTGTTCATTACATGGGATTGTGTGAAGATGACCCTTCTTGCGACAAAACCACTATGCGGTTATGCCTCTAAGTCGTGCCTCGACACGTGGGAGATATAGCCGCATCGTGGGCGTTACAGTCCCCCCCGCTGAGCTGCCTAAGGTGATTTTCTTCTTTGTCGATCTGGATTGTGGTTTTTCATCTAAGTATGTGGTGATGAATAATGCAAAATTTTATTAGCTTCGATGCCATGCTATACATAGTGGTTTAAATAACTTGTATTTCTTATACTGGAAAGTAATTCAGAATTTGTTTCTGTTTCAATTAGAGCCTTGATGCAGACAAGGATTGTGTGGTTGTACATGTCACTCGCTATGAGGCGGATGACCTGAATATACGCACTGGGAAAACAGAGTTCTTAGGCTGTTGGATCCTGGAAGCCATTCGCGCTTATACCGATGTTGAGTTGTATTCCAGCCTCACTATTGTCAGGCGTGTTGTCCAGGGTGTACTGAAGCACAAGAAGTTCAAAGCTACTCCTTCGTTTGTGAGGCATACTTCTCTTGTCAAGCTTACGCAAGAAGATGACGTGGCATGCCTCCACAAACAAGTTTATGAGTGGTAAGGCCACAAGGCTATCTTCATGAAGGTTCACAGGATTGAGCTGCTGCCGAACGTCCTCTATGATGTTCATGGCAAGGTCCGTCTTGTGTCCAGCCCAAATTAGATCGAGGCATGAAATAGTTGCCCCAACTAGTGTTTAATACTAGTCTGGATTGTGTCTACTTATCTGAACCTTGCCTATTATCAAGCCCTCAGGGGCTAGTACTCTGTTTGAATCCGTCTATGGGAACTGCTGCTACTTTTGTGTGCCCGTGAATCATGTGAGAACCATCATAATTGTTTCCGAAACAGATGCGTCCTCACTAGTTTTTTCATGAATATGACATGGTAAGACATAAGTTGTCATGGTTTATCATACGAGCAGTGTGTGTTTGATGAACTAGAGTACTTGTTCGAGAAATGTGCGCCGACGTATACATAAGTACTTGTAAACACTGTTGGTGCTACCCCACTTGTAAGCAGTTGTGCAAAACACGACACATTGGCTCAGCTCGCTTCAACACTAGGCTATCGACCAGTTAACAATCAATAATCTGTTGTCTGACATATAAGCAACTACGTATCTTGTTACAGTGGTTCATGCAGTTAACTGAGGCAACAATGTAAATTCCAAACGTTCACACGCTCCAGCGTTCATGTGGAACACTCACATTAAACTCGGCTTCATAAAAAACTTGAAAAGCATAAGTTAAGCAATTTTATACATCTCAATGATTGATAGAACATAACAAACATATACTAGTTCACAGCAAAAGACAAAGTTGTGAGAAGGTTTACAAATCAGGAAAAAACAAGCAAGGCTTCTCTCAGCAAAGGGCCTCCCGGTAGGCTTAAATTTCCTGGAGTTCACTCTGGTTTTTTCTTGTTGCCACCATCCAGGGTTAGGTTCTCTCATTCCAGAATAACCAATTATAATTGTGTTCTCAGCTGGAATGCTGAACTCAACCATGTAGTGTACTGACGAGCTGAAATTCTTGTGCATTCCACTAAATTTAAGCACCGCTATTTGCAGAAATAAGCAGACCACAGTTCCTCTTGTCCACGCAACTGTCCCAAAAACCTCCGTGCAGCCGTGCCAGCTAGTCCTCGGTCCATGGATGAACTAGAAGAAAGTGCATTCCGGACTAGGATGCAGTTGTTTTCGCTCATCCCTGCACTGCAATCAGGAATTAAAACGTACGAATCAGCTTCTTTTAGATTGCGTTGGTCATTCTACCTAGTTAGAACCAATGTACGAATACCTGGAACACTGGTGGTCAGAGGACGGCAGCTAGGAATGGCCATCTCATTTTGTGCAGTTGTACTAAAACTGAGGTGTGTACTTTTCATTGCGCAGATAGAAACAATATGGAGACATACATCCATGTTTGCGCAAATACGAAATATGGTTATTTAAACAGTGACAGATATTTGCAGTGGCGTATGATTAACAACAGCATCTTTTGTGTTATAATTGGCACTAGATTGACAGTATGAAAGTGCCCTTAAGTATGTAGCATCACATCACATCAACACTGCCACTAGATTAACATGCAGAACAATAGCATTAGTATTACTGTCATGAGAGTAGCACATGGTCAGTAAATGTGCAATCAAATTTGTGCAGTTCCACTGAGATGAAGCAATGTTAACGGTGTGAGATTTAAGTGTAACTGCAAAAACACAATTCATGGGAAATAAAGCAAGACGGAAGCACTTCATAAAATGGTGGTGGCATTGCTTCAATTTATCGACGGCATTAGACCATTACTTATAGTGACATTAGGTGGCATTCCATAATGCTTCATGTGATTTTACATTAACAGTAGCGATATGGGCGTAGGGACATCAAGGGCATAAAGTGGTGAGGCAGATGTGATTGCCGAGAGCGGCAAACACTTAGGAAGCATGTCTGCATTTGTCCCATTTTTATCTCCTCGGCGACATATTCCTATGTGAGCACAGGAAATCTAGACCTGCTCATTCTCATTTGCGCTGTCCCCTAACACCCCTCACTTTCTTTCATTTTTCAACCAAGAGACAGGTCCACTTCCCCCACCCTTCGCCATCCACCATGCTTTCTTTGCCTTTTTAACCAATAGACCGGTTGGATAGCCAGTATCTACTACTTTCCCTCGTTTCCTCTTAGAACCAAGTCCTAGATTCATGCTACAACTTTCCCAGTTTCTTCCCTGTTTGAACCAACTCTTAGATTCGACTGTATGAACTAGCTTTATCTCTAATAATAGTAAAAGTCTAGGTGGCTTTGGAACAGCCGACGAAAGTAGAAAAAGATCCACATGCAGCCACGTGGGGAGCTGGGGCAGTAGAGTAAGGCAGGTTTCGAAGGAATATATACCTGAGGGTCGTCGGCATGTGGCAAAGACGGTGTCGGGAGGCCGCATCTTGGCCACAATACCGCAGGGAGGAAGAAGGGGTCGGAGGCCCTCCCGAGCCGGCGCGGCCGACGATCGGGACGTGCGGGCGGCCGTTGGTCTCCTCCCTCGCCACCGATGATAGCATGAATGATGCACCTACACCCCTACCCCGGTCGAGGTGGTCCGGCCAGATTTGTGACCAGCTGTGAGCAGAGAGAGAGCGTGGCCACCTATGTCTTGCTTAGATCTGGAGAGCATGAGAGAGTGAAAGAGAGGAACCCTAGTAAAGCAAGCGCTAAGGCTCCTGCTTATATATATAGTGGAGTGATTTTGTTGTACCAGCTTAAAAAAATGCGCTCCTACGTGTACCTGCGAGTGGGTGTGAGAGAACTAGTGTGTGCGTGCACCGCTTCTTTTCGTGAGAGTACAATATACTATGCCCAAAGAACGTTCGCCACGAGAGTAATAATATAAGTGTGTGACATGTGAGCTAAAATAAAAGGTGCGTGACGTCTTTTGTTTTTTAGAAGTTCTGAGGGTAGGGTGTGAAGAGCACATATGTGTGTGACGTCTACCTGCAGATAGACGGTGGGTGCGAGAGGACTCGGGAGATTCGTGACTCGTGAGGGTGCGTGTGTGCGTGAGAGAGAGGGGGCACGTATCAATGCAAGGCATGTGCCCGTAAATCATTATCCGACAAACGTTCGCCACAAGCCGTTTCCTAACGAATGCCGTAAGAACCGTTAGGTCGGCATCCGACAGTGTCAGTTTTGCCATGTCATTTAACAGAGCAGCCACTCCTCCTACACACAAATCTTCCACGTAAGTGTTAGCAAGTGTCGTATGCTCCTCCCTCCATTCCAAAATGCAGTCGATATAGCTTTATTGAAAATTTGAACCTCGCAAACTTTTACCGAGTTTTCGTGTACCAAAATGCACATATAGAATACCCAGTATATATCATTTCATTCATCTTTGAGAGGTAACTATAAAGATGGAGGAGGAGTCTACAAAGAAAGATTGCCGTATCACCTGCAGCAATTTCAACCATCCTTTGGTGTGGAGGAATATCATAGGAACTCTATATGATATGATTTTTATAGGTTTTTTCCTTTAGAGCCAATTGGTTCATAGGAATAGATTCATATACTCCACATTTAAAAGGAAATAAACATGATATCATTTTTATAGCTTTAGAGCCACTTGGTTCATATGAATGGATTCCTATACTCCCATAATTTCAAAGGAAAATAAACATTAGCGTATATTCAATAGAAAAGTTCCTATGATGTGAACCAAATGACATCTCTTTTCTAATCCCTCCTCATAGGAATTGAGATACATGTCATCTCTAGATTCAATAGAGAAGTTCCTATGATGTGAACCAGATGACATTTCTTTTCCAATCCCTACTCATGGGAATTGAGATACATGTCATCTCTTTCCCTACAACTTCCATGTATACATCTTCTATTCCTAAATAGCTAGTACAACCCACTAGTAGCTTTTTTCCTAGACATGCAACTATGGCACAAGAACACATCATGCATGCAAGTCATAAATCACATTGTTTTTTCTACTCTATGCATGCAAGCACCACATCATCAATTCGTGCATGTTACTCATAAGTTATTTCTTGCATTACATTTTGCATTGACAATGTATGTGCTGGTCACGTGCACACATATGTAGTTCAAATTCACATTTTTTTAGAAATGCCATTCTTTTAACTGCAATTCATTTTTTCTCTTTGTACTCCCTACGTCTAGGTGTGTAAGTCATCTTCCAAAAACCAAATAATCCCAAAACACTTTGGCACGGTACATTAACTCCCTCCTCGTTTCTTGTTTCATGACATATCAACCAATAAGAGATGTGGGCCGTGCATGCTTTCCCAAACACAAGCACTTCTCCTTTGTTCTAGAATCTTCCGTATCATAATTGCCCAAAGTTTTTTCTCTCAATGAATTACCATTATTTGTTTTTTACTTTATGCTTTACAATGCACAATCCCATGAATCTTAACCTTTTTATAAAACTAATTGATTTTGAATGAGATTAACTATAAGAACTAAACGAACATCTACATCATGCATATATGACTCAAAGCTTTACATGCTATAGTGTGTATTTATTCATAATTTGGTTTCCAAATCTCATGCGTTCAATGCATGTACCTTACTAGTTTTGAGTAGAGTAGCAAATTTCACGCGGCCGCGGGTATATCAAAATGCAGGGCCCATGCATCATTGCCTTTCGGTCGAACCTACATCCACAATTTTTTGTATGTATATGTCCACTGGTCCCCGAACCCAAAATGCTTCCTCATTCCCGTAAAACCAAGCAGCCCACACATATTAAGGCGTCGACTCGAACTCAATCCCTCTCCCGTTTACTACGACATGGCCCGGCACGCCGTAGTACTCCTACAAACCCTACCGCCGCATGCGTCATCGGTTTTCTTCCAGAGGATGAGGGAGAAGCGGATTTGTAGCGGAGGCGCTTTCAAAAAAGGATTTGTAGTGGAGGCCCCTACCCTAGGGTGCCCTAGGTAGTTGCCGCATGCATAATTGGTTTTCTCTTTTCTTTATGCTCTTGCGCCCTAGAGTGAAATGATGGTTGCTTCGTCCGTCTAGCTTAATGCGGGAAAGGTGGGGCTTTGTGATTTGACCCCTCATCGCTCATTTACTACTACTGCGGCGCTACGACCGGGGTGCCTCCAAGTCCAACCGCTGCTCTGAACTGTAATTTGGTGCATCGCACGTGGAACAAGACGGTGGATGAGCCACATGTCGGCCAAAGGGGTCCTGTTACGTGTGTCACCATTTCGTGTGTGGACTGACCCTGCTTGAGTTGCTACGCCAACACGACAGGAGCAACCTACCACTTGGTTTTGCTCCTCGGTGAATCCCGACTATATTGATCTGAAAAGATACGTACTATACTACCCTCTCCGTCTCGGTTTATAGGGCGCGCACGTAGTTCTCGGTCATCCATTTGACTAACTAAATATGAGTTACTATGTCACAAAAAGTATATCATTCGATTCTTAAGCGGATGTAGTTTCTAAACATATAGTACTGTTCATCACATATATAGCCAGTTAAATTCTCAACCTAGAACGACGTGCATGCCCTATAAACCGATACGGAGGAAGTAGTAAAAACGAGGTGATTTTACCGAGCGATGGGCGGGGGAGCATGGCCTGTCATGCGGTCCCACATGTCATGATGTACCAAGGCGATGCGCATGTCCCTCTTGAGGCAGAACAATGGCAGAAGCAATACTGCGTGGTTTTCTTGAAGGAGATGATGGAGAAGCGAAGCGTTAAATAATGGTTGCTTCGCTCGTCTGGGAAGGTGCGGCATTGTGATTTGACGTCTCATTGCTCATTACTACTACTGGGGCGGTACTACTGGGGTGCGTCCCCCTACTGTTCTGCACGGTTAGTTGGTGCATGACATGTCGACCCGGTTGCTATATGTCCCACATGTCGGCGAGAGGAAGTACAGAATTCATGAAGGCGAGCGTCGAAGGAGGAGTACAAGACACGGCTTGGTTTTTGCTGCTTTGCGTGATCCATCGATACAAACCTGGACTAAAAAAAAGGCGAGGGCGGGTCTTTTCCCGCGCGGCAGGTAGGGGAGTTTGGCATAGTCTGTTCGAGGCAACGAGGCAGGAAGGAAAACAAGCAAATAAAGGTTGAGCAACTTAGTTTTGGGAAAATCTGATTTTACGGAGTACATACCCACTATGGAGGTAGTATACTACTTACTACTCCCTCCTTTCTGGTTTATAGGGCTCGTCTAAAAAAATCATTTTTCAGTTGTATAAGTCTCAATTCTACTAGTAGTAGTAGTACCATCACATGTTCGATTTCGAGGTGCGTTAAATCACCCGATGCAAGCATTGTCAAGAGAAAACTCACCAATGCATGTAGAAGTTCATGGAAATTTAGTGGTCATGCATGCATTCATTCTAATTAATGCCTCGGTAAACATAACTTCTTGAGAAAAACGAGCGTACATTACTTGTGCAAACTACGAAATTAATTCCACCACTCACCGTCTACCTTGGTTGGAGATATTTTGAAATTGAGCCATAAACTGGAAAGGAGGGAGTAGTAACATAGCCTAGGGTAGCTTGCTGCACCATGGACTCCACGGAAATTGTTGTAGTAGTACTACTCCTATATACTACTCACGGGAAATTGAGCCATAAACTGGAAAGGAGGGAGTACTACTAAAGGACATATATTCCAAACAATATGATAATCTCTCTAACCAAGGTAGGGACGAGGAGTAAATGGAGGGAGTAGTAAAATTTTCTCCTCGTCCTACGAGCCACCGCGCGCATGGGCGAGGGAGCGGGCGTAAGGCTTAGTACTACTACCTGCGTCCTAGTTTATAGGTCACCTTTGTAGTTCGTGCCAAATTTTTACCAAATATTTAGCTCACAAAATGTTAATGCATGTCAACAAAAATTATATCGTTGGATTCGTATTTCAACTTAGTTGTCAATGATATAATTTTTGGTAACATGCACGAACGTTTTGTTAGTTCAATCTATAGTCAAAATTTGACACAATATACAATGAGTAGTAGTAAACAAGCTTCACCTCGTCCTGCGAGCCACCGCGCCCGTGGGCGGGGGAGACGGTGTAGTAAGCAAGCTTCTCCTTGTTCTGCGAGTTGACGGGACACATCAAAAGTAATACGTACAGAGCATCTCGAGTGTATAGAACCTTTCCTCTAAGGTAGGCCCCACATGGTTTGCCTCTTTTTTAACATAACGCGTCAAGTCGCAATTTGTTTGTTCACCCGTGGTAGACGATCCTCCATCAAGTGGACAACCAGTACACATGTCAAATTACCACGTGGGCTGCCTTTTCGTACAGAAAAGAGCTCCACCGTGTACCCGCGCGGGTGTGGTTGGGAAAGAGACGAGAGTACGTGCACCGTGCGTGCACCTCTTCTCTTTGTGCACGTCCCCCACCTATGTGGCTGTGTGTGAGAGAGATACAAACCTAGACATAATGCACCGCCCATCCCCATGCCTCCGCCTAGTCCGACCACCAGTCACCACCACGCCCCACTCCTCCTCACCTTATCTCTCATCTTTCTCGAGACTAGCAATGTGCCCGTACGTTGCAACGGATCCTAAGTAGAATAGTACTTGTTCACAAACTTGAAAGAAAACACTCTTGTTTTGATATACGTATATACCACTAAAAATATATTACGTTTCACTCAAAATATATTTCTCAGGTTGTTTTGATGAGGCGAGAGAGGGATGTGGTTGCTTTCAAGATAACAAGGGCCTTTCTTGAAATTGGAGCAGAGAAGTGGGCTATTGTTGCAAAAATGCCACAGCTTACCTCGCAGCCATTAGATGTAGATCTAATGGTCAGAAATGACGGATGGCAGACACACCATCATCACCAACTGAGTCTTTTATAGGAGTAGAGATATCATTTTTTTGATGAAGTTCTCGAGATACCATTTTTCCGATAAAATTCTCGAGATATCATTAGTTTTTACACATGGGATTACTCCTGCATGGGTCAATCACAATAGGTATTTTGTAAAAAAAATGCATCTTGATGTTCCTTGCAATGCATGGGTGTCTTGCTAGTCCATGAAAACAACACATGGCAAAATTTCACGGTGAACGAGGGATTTGAATCTGCTGGGAGGGGTTGTTTGGATTTTGCCCGGGGTAGCCAAAATATTGGCGACCCTTTTGTCCACCGGTGCCTTTGCCACTGATGAACGAGGAATGGATCGGGTGCTCATGCATCCTCTAGCGCGCATGTTGGAGACGAGCTCGCATGAGCTGTGCTTTTTTTGTCCCACCACGCCGCCCGAGCCAGCCGCAGACCGACCGGCGACCCGCATATTACGCCATCCAACCGTAGCTGCACACATTCTGACAACAACTCAACCAACCGGACGAAATTCATGCAAACACGGCGATATTTCTCATAAACAATGATGGAATTCATATAAAATACCGGATTTTCATACAAACATGACGTATTTCATTACATTCAAATCAACTAAGCGGTGCTAGTTCTGTACAGCACAGGTATATAATACCTGGCCTAAATGGTCGCCCACCGATCCATTTGTGTTCCTCATGTCCGCAGCACGATCACCGGACTACCGGGAGCCCCGGAGGTATATGCTTCAGCGCAAAGGATGGCTCGCACCCCCACTGCCGAAGCCAAAGATGATGGTGGAGGGGGGCTTCTCCATTTCTATGGAGCCCATGCGGGGTCGATGAAGGTCCTCGCAAGAAAACGATCCGGCAAGACACCTGCTGTGTACACCAGCGTTGCCTCCGTGGTGGCCTTCATGAGACCCAAGCGGCGGCGGCCTCCCGTGTTCTACTTCTCCTCGATGATGGCGGCGGACATGGAGGCGCTGGCCACTGACTCATCGCTCTCCGTGCACCCGGCTTCTGTCTCTGCTTGCATGGCGCGGCGGCCGGCATGGGAGTCTCGGCCACGAAAACGGGAGACGCGGTCGCAGACACGGGAGGCGCGGTACGAGGCGGCAGCGTGGACAACAGCGACGACGCCCGTGCGCTGCTCCTCGTCGAGCTGACCTGGAGCGGCGAGTTGCTGAACCGCGCGTCGGCTTGAGGCGGCAACTGGCTCCGTCGGGCAAGGGGAGGGAGGTGGATCAGCGAGCCGCATCGCTCGTATCCGGCGGGCTTGGCGGGCCACCCAGCCGGCTTGGATGCGGGATAACTACTCTTCGTAAGCCATTGTAAGAGTGGACAAAATGGTGAAGGAGGAGATAGGGGAGCGGCGGAGGGGTGCGATTCATGCCGGCATTTGGCCTCATTTAAATAGGAGATCAAATAGATGGCGGACGGGAGGAGCTCGGCCGGCGTTGCGTTTAATGCCGGCCCGGTCATGAACGGACGTTTGTCCAGACTCGACTTCCACACGGGTTTCATGGAGGCGTTTGAATGCGACAAGGAGGCGTGTTCAGCCGGGCGTGCATCAAGTGGCGCCCTCGACTCTGACGTACGACACCGTGTCGTTCTTCCACTGACGTGTGGGCTCTTTGGGTACATGGCCTGCATGTCAGTGACCCAACGCAGGCAGCGCACGGCAGAGGAACTTTTGGTGGGCCAGGGCGGTCAGAAGCGGGCATTTCATAAACCGATGATTATTCATTGAGTGTGACATCATCTATTTCATCTAGATAAGCCTACTATATAATGTAAGAGAATTTTAAAATTTTCATATATACGTTGATAGCCCGTTCGATACGTTGTGATTCATAAAGACCACTGCAAACATCAATGTTCTGCTTATCACAGACAAGATTGATTAAACCTTGCAAAAAAAAGATAAGATTGATTAATACCCGTAACAATCCTTGTCCTTAACAAAGGGTGCATGCACGTATACGTTGAGCGTGTGTCTTCCATCGTGTGCGGTGTTGCCGGTGTGCATGCAAGCGTGCGAGTGTTGCATGCGTGCATGTGTACGTTTCAGTGTTGCATGCATGTGTGCGTACGTGCGTGTGTTTGTGAGTGCATGTGTACGTGTCAGTGTTGCATGCCTGCATGCGTGTGTGTGTTCGTGCGAGTGTTGCGTGCGTCCATGTGTACGTGCGGGATGAGGCTACACGTCAGTCGACTGACTTTTTCATCTCTTTTCAGTAGATTTTCCAGCCGTTGGATACGAAATCAAGGGCCTGCAGTTTATCTTCAACCTCCACCCCCTGAGCCGCTAGCCACAGCCGGCCGAACCGCCGTCCGCCGCCGCCTGCAGCCGGCCCGTGCGGCCACGCCGCCCCGACCACCCTGAAACCACTCCCCACCGCCTGTCCGCCGCCGCCCAGGCCATCCCTCTAGGCCCCCCCGCGCAGAGCTTTTTCTCTGGCGATCCCCACGCCACCGCCCAATCACCACGCCCCTCCACCGTCGGCGACTGCCAACCAGAGGTCTCACGACTTCGAATCCCCACCGACCACTAATTTATTACCATTTATGTCCTTCATATACACGTTGACGGGTGGGCCCTATGGTAATGTGTGCTGCTGAATGTGGACCGTTTGACTGGTCAATTGATCGTGTCATCAACAAATTACGGAGCTGTATGGTGAGCCAGTGACCGTATGATCACCCTAAAATGTATTTTATTAACACAGTATAGACTCAAACTACCATTTATTTCTTTCATATATGCGCTGACAGGTGGGCCCCACGGTTACGCGCCGCGATGGTGCAACACTAGTTGCGCCACATGGAACGTTTGACTGGTCAATTGATTGTGTCATCAACAAATACGGAGTTGTATGGGTGAGCCAGTGACCATATAATCACGACATATATTTTTTTAACACAGTACAGACGCAAGCGCTCATATATACACACAAGCACTCACCGCTATAAGCGCACACACGCAGACCCTACCCCTATGAGCACCTTCGAGAGAGTGAGCCAGCATATGATCTTGAGGTTTTACGAAGTCACCATAGGTGCCTCGTAGTCGAGTGGAACGTCTCCTCCCACTGAACGCATATCGTCGGAAAATTACTGAAATTAACCCAGGATAAATGCGAGCACCAGGACTTTAACCCTGGTAGGCTCGAGAAACCACTGTCCTCCTAACCATCCAACCACAGGTTGGTTAGCACCACAAGATGTATGTGCTGACCGTGATGAGCTTATTCTGAAGTCCAGTGACCATATCGTGCTTTCTCTTCAAATACAATGACCGTAAGTGTCGTCAACAAAATATGGAGCACACATCAAATACAATGTCTGTCAGTGTCATCAACAAAATACGGAGACGTATCGTGAGCTAGATACCGTATGATCACCACGAGAATATATACGGTGACCGTAATGAGCATATTCTGAAGTCCACCGACCGTATAGTGCTTTCGCTTGAAATACAGTGACCGTCACGCGTGAATGTGTCATGGGAATGCATACTTTTAGAGGGCCGAGAGATAGTTTGTGTGCGTTCGTGAAAGTGGTGTAGAAAGAGGGGGTGTCCGGTGGAGACAAGGAGAGATATGCCCGTTTCTCTTTCCCGTGACTAATATTTTAGGAGAAAATATAAACATTCACAATGCAGAACAAATATTTTTGGATGCACCATGCAATTAACTTTCATGTATTAGTGGCCGATTGTGTGTGTGGTGTGGTGGGCACATCATTTCTAGTTGGGGTGGGCACATCATTTCTAGTTGTGGTGGGTCAACATGAGGACTCATGGGTCGGTTCCATCCTGCGCCACATAGGTTGGACCGAGACGCATTATACGAAGACCCATGTGGAGGACTCGGTGTACAACAGGAAGCTACCAGAGTCGTGGAGGACTCTATCCCCACTGGTGATAAGACGACTATATATGATTTGTAACCCTAGGCCCCGAGTATGCTATAGAAGCCTGGGGGCTAGTTCGTCGATAGTATACACACACGCACAATGCCTGGTATTCATGTGTGCTTTGTACACACCCCTATCACTAATATACAGTACCAGGAGTAGGCTTTTTCCTCAACTGCAAGGGTCCGAACTTGGGTAAAACCTTGCCTCGTATTACCATCCACCCTAACAGTCAGGGATATCCTACCGAATGATCTGATGGAATCATATCTGCCAACTACTAAGAGAGAGGTGTGTCTGTGGGGGGGAGGGGGGATGTGTGCGAGAGAGGCCTAAAGATAATGTCCGTGCGGGAGACATGTAGGCACATATATGTGCGTATAGAGGGCTAG
Organism: Triticum aestivum; assembly: GCF_018294505.1. Lineage (NCBI taxonomy): Eukaryota > Viridiplantae > Streptophyta > Magnoliopsida > Poales > Poaceae > Triticum > Triticum aestivum. The sequence goes on from NC_057805.1 coordinate 261,359,172, forward strand.
TAGAGACCGTGCGTGTGTATATATGCATGTGAGAGAAATAGTGTTTTCCAACTGAGATTAGTGAAAAGAGTGGTACATACTAGTCAGAAAGAGAGAGAGAGAGATACAGAGAGAGAGTGTGCGTGGGACACCCCGACACCCCGGGAGAGATTGTGAGCATGTGTGAAAGAGAAATGCCGATGTATATAAAGTGTGTGCACTTATGCGTTAGATAGAGAGAGATATAGCACGTTTGTGAGAACGGGCCGAGGCATAGTGCATCTACGTGTAAAAGGCGGTTCTACGCATTAAATTAAAATATAAATGGCATTATTATTTTTGGATGAGATCATGAATTTTGCAATTTGGGTATGAACGAAAATTGGTCTATCAGACACCCATACTCTATTGAATTCTAACATGTGCATGTGTTTATTTCATATTATCGATCCATAAAGTGAGAGCGGTTTGAAATACAGGTAATGCATTGCTTTTGCAATTCATATATAAACATTAATTAGTGCACACCATGTTGTTAGTGTTAAGCACTTTATACATTTTCCACTTACATGGATACATTCCAAATTGCTAGCTACGAAATAGAATACATGTTGAATTCAACAAAGAGGGGGTTTCGAAGATTCGAATTCATAGGAAGTGCATTCATCTATTTCAACCCGAGATAATGGCATTTGTAAATCAGATCTAAAAGGGGGCATCAATCTTTGTTGTGCGTTTGAACATGCTATATATTCATACGCATGTCTAACTATTTTTTTGCAACCAAGGAGATTATATTTGGAACCATGCATGAACTGAGGTAAGTTGCATATTTTTTAATATATACTCATGTACAATGTATATTCAAATGTACCCCATCCATTCGAAAATAATCGTAGTTTTAGGACTTTCAAGAGTAAAGATTTTTGAAGTTTGACAAACCCTGAAAGTTCAATTCAAGAGAACCGAAAACGTTACTGCCTCTACTCCCAAATATTGAACGAAGCACCAAATAAGCCTCTGGTCACCCGAAACCGCGCGAGACTAATGTTTGGTGTTAGGAAATTACTATCCTGACTCTGGCACGTGTAGCCTATCAGCCCGATGTCTAAAGGTCTAAACCGGGGTAGGTTTGTAACTTCACCAACATGCCAGTCTCAACCGCCTCCTAGATGCATTCATACGCCATGGGCACATAAACACCCATGCGCTCGGCCGAAATCTATCCCGCCCACCATTTGGGACACCTGAGATTACTGTCCTACCCTCGACCCGCAATATGTCCGAAATTTTACGTGGGGGCAAAGTTTGTAACTTTTCCCAAATTTCAAACAAGCGCGTCCCAAACCAAAACATTGTTCACCCTTAGTTCCCCCTCCCTCCGTTTCCCCATTCATACTCCGTGGGCGCCAAAATGCCCTCTCCACCAGCCGCGAAACCCCAGCCTCCTCCGTCCTCCACCCCATCGCGCCCAATCCACCGCTGCCCTCCTCCATCACGCTGGAGCCGGTACCCCGACATTGTCGTCCAATGCAACCGCAACCGCAACACCCTCAAGGACTTAGCAGCTGAAGCCGAGGCAGAGCTGCCTCTACGACGCCCACGCCGACGTGCGCCATACCAGAACCACTTCGACCAGGCCGTCCTGTGCCTCACCGCTGCCGCTCCACTGTTGCAACCGTCCACAGCACCGGAGCTGTTCCGGATATGCCGTCGTCTGCTGCCTCGGATCTGGTTGCCCGCCGCCGACAGACGGCCACCGCACCACACTCAACAACTTGGCCATGGGTTCGTCCAAGGCTCCACCGTCCTCCACAACTTCTCGTTTCCAGCGAACCACAAGAAGATCGTTGGAAAAACAGAAGGAGGACACAACACTGCCAGCAGAAAGAGGTACTCCTCTTCCCTTATTCGTGCAAATATTACGTCTGTGCTCACACCGTATTCATCCCACGAAAGAAACTAGTTGAGCGCTTCGTACTGCATCTTCTTCGTGATACTAAATGCACAAGGTTTCCTCCCATTTACTATTTCACCTTTGCTCGAGGTCAGTAGCCCGCCTGGATTTCAATTCAGGGTTAGTCGAATCACAATTAAAATAAGCAGCACCCGCTTAGGCGCGCGGATCACCTAGTCCGCCCGTTCGCCGGGGAAGCGGCGCATCAGTGTCTATCATAGGGGTGTGGGGCGCAGGAGCTGCTTGCGCCCGATCTGGACGTCGGCGGGGCTTGAAGGGATGGCCAGGGCGGTGCCAAGCACGGCGGTGCAGTGAGGTCAAGGGGAGGGCGGAGGCAGGGGACTGGGCCGGTGGTCGCTGGCGTTTCGAGGAAGATGGTAACACTGACTGGCTGGAGGTAGATGAAGGCGATCTGGCCGTTCTTTGTACATCGGACGGTGTAGAAAAAACAGACTGACCTAATTGTTTTCAGTCGACTGTTATTTTCATAGGACCACACCTTGTGGTGTGCTGGAGGAGCATCTGCATTTCCCAGCCATCCCAGTGCTCATATTTCAAAATCCTAGAATCTAGTAATTTCGTGTGCCATGCATGTTGTAGAGCTATCATATGTCTCCCATCATTTATTTCTCACCGACCTGCTATCTGCTACCTTTACACTGTACTACTTGTGCACACACTTCACCCATATTCACACTATTTTTTTATGCATGGGTATTTCAGACTCTGACGCAGTGTTGATGAATACAAAAAAGAAAAGACAGAAGCACTAAGCGTCTCAGCGCTCTAAAGGGTGCAGTGCCAGCAGATGGAGACAGTAAACGTAGCTCTGCAGTTGATGATCTCAATTGCCACACACAACCATCCCAGGTGCTTGCTTTAACTTCGCGCTGTCAAATGTGGTTGCATGTTACATATGGTGTCTAGCTTGTATTGCTTCCAATTTGGTTAAATTGCATCAGCTTACTTTACGCATTATACCTTTGATAATGACATGCCTTCCTGTTTTTGATACATACTATATATGTCTATTAACCATGTTCGTACATCAAACTAATGCTCTTTTGTATCCCTCATCAATCACTTATGACAAGACAGTCACCCGAGTGGGTTACTGTGACACGCGCTACTCGTTTAAAGAGTGCAGTGTCATCCTCCCCACATGATTCTCAAGAAACAGCAAGGCTAAATGAAGATAGTCAACGTAGCTCTCTAGTTGATGACCGCAATTCCCCCACACCACCATCGCAGGTGCTTGCTCTTACTTGGCAGTGTGATATGTGGTTGCATGTTGCGTATGGTGTCTACCTTGTAATGCTTCTAATTAGGGTAAATTTCATCTGCTTAGTTAACACATTATACCTGTGAATATAACATGCGTTCCTGTTTTTGGTACATATTACGTCTTTGTATTAACCATGTTCTTAATCAAACTACTTTTCTTGTGTATCCCTCAGCAATAACTTCTGACGAGACACCTTCAAGTTGACAATGTAATATTGGTTGCATCATGCATATCATTTCAAACATGTATTGCCTCTAATTTGTTAAAGTGCCTCTTATAATGAGACACATCTAACTTGGTAGAGTGATTTTGGTTGGATCTTTCATATGGTGTCTAGATTGCATTGCTTCCAATTTGTTGAAATGCCTTCTGCTTAGCGTTTTTCGTACATATTCCATCCTCCTACAAGTGGTTGCCATACATAAAAGTTGTGTTCGTCAGTATCATGCATCAACGAATTTGGAAGTGCGAATTTCATTCCTTTTTCTTGTGTGTTTACTTGACAAGGCACAATCTAAAAGGACGAAGGCACAGAATGAAGGTGGTCCTCTGGAGCAACCGAAACAGATGATCTCTGCAGATTCTCCTGCTACTCCTACTGCAGTGCAAGTTCCAAATCTCATCGCCCCTACTCCACAACCCCAGGTGCTGGCTCTAACATGGAAGTGTGATATCTGGTTGCATGTTGCATATGGTGCCTAGCCTGTATTGCTCCTAATTGGTTAAATTGCATCTCCTTAGCTTACACATTATACATGTGAATATGACACGCCTTCCTGTTTTTGGTACATACTACATCTGCCTATCACACCATGTTCTTACATCAAACTACTGTTCTTGTGTATCCTGCATCTATCGCTTATGATGAGATAGTCGCGCCCGTGGGTTAGTATGAGACGCGCTACTCTTATAAAGAGTGCAGTTTCATCCTCTCCACATGATTCTCAAGAAACAACAAGCCTAATTGAAGATATTGAACGTAGCTCTGTACTTGAAGACCGCACTTCCCCTACACCACCATCGCAGGTGCTTGCTCTAACTTCGCAGTGTGATATGTGGTTGCATGTTGCATACGGTGTCTAGCTTGTAATGCTTCTAATTAGGGTAAATTGCATCTGCTTAGTTTACACATTATACCAGTGAATATGACATGCCTTCCTAGTTTTGGTACACACTACATCTATGTGTTAACCATGTTCTTACATGAAACTACCTCTCTTCTGTATCCTACATCAATCACTTACGATGAGACACCTTTATTCGTTGCATATTGCATATTATTTCTAGCCTGTTGCGATGTATTGCTTCTAATTTGGTCAAATACATTTGTTAGGCCACCCTTTTAATTTGGCAGAGTGATATTGGTTTCATCTTTCATATGTTTTATAGCTTGCATTTCTTCTAACTAGTTCAAACACCTTGTGCTTAGTTTACACTTTATACATCATACATGTCAATATGTCATGTCGTCCTGTTTTTCATACATATTCCACCCTCCCATCATGCGACTGTCTTACATGAAAGTAGTGCTCATCAGTATCATGCATCAATGAGTTCTGAAGAGCAAATTTTATTCCTTTTTCTTGTGGGTTTGACTTGACAAGGCAAAATCAAAAAAGAGGAAGGAAAAGAGTAAGAAAGGCGATGACGGTGGTCCTCTGCAGCAACGTAAACGGAGCATCTGTACGGATTCTCCTTGTACTGCTAGTGCATTACAAGTTCCAAGTCTCCGCTCCCCTACTCCACCATCCAAGGTGTTGTATATGGTGTCTAGCTTGTATTGCTCCTAATTAGTGTAAACTGCATCTTCTTAGCTTACACATGATACGTGTGAATATGACACGCTTTCCTGTTTTTTGTACATACTATATCTGTCTATCACACCATGTTCTTACATGAAACTACTCTTCTTGTGTATCCTGCGTCAGTCACATATGATGGGACACCTTTAAGTTGGCAGTGTGATATTCGTTTGCGTCTTGAATATGATTTCTAGCATGTAGTGCTTCTAGTTTGATGAACGTCACCTATGACGAGACAGTTTTAACTTGGCAGAGTGATATTGATTGCACCTTCCATATGGTGTCTAGCTTGCAGTGCTTCTAATTTGTTGAAGTGCCTTCTGCTTAGTTACCACATCATAGGTGTGAATATGTCAAGCTGTCCAGTTTTTCGTACATATTCCATCCTTGTATCATGACTTTGCCTTTCATCAGAGTAGTGTTCGTCAGTATCATGCATGAATGAGTTCTGAAGAGCGAATTTTATTCCTTTTTCTTGTCGGTTTGACCTCACAATGCAAAATCAATAAAGCGGAAGGAAATTGGTAAGGCGTTGGATGATGGTGGTCCTTCCGAGCAATTGAAACGGAGGGTCTCTACAGATTCTACTCCACCATCCTCCCAGCAAGATTCGCAAGACAACGCAAGGCTAGACAGTCAACGTAGCTGTGTAGATGATGAGCACATCTCCCCTACTCCACCATCACAGGTGTTTGCTCTAACTTGGCACTATTATATGTGGTTGCATGTTGCGTATGATGTCTAACTTGTATTGCTTCTAACTTTGTTGAATTGCATCTGCTTACTTTACACATAATGCCTGTGAATATGACACATGTTCCTGTTTCTAGAACATACTATATCTGATCACACCATGTTCTTACATCAGACTAATGTTCTTGCATATCCCGCATCAGTCACTTAAGATAAGGCACCTTTAAGTCGCCACTGTGATATTGGTTGTGTCTTGCATATGATTTCTAGCATGTACTGCTTCTAATTTGTTGAAACGCCAGACAGTTCGAACTTGGGAGAGTGACATTGGTTGCACCTTTCATATCGTGTCTAGCTTCCAGTGCTTCTAATTTGTTGAAATGCCTTCTGCTTAGTTACCACATCAGAGGTGTGAATATGTCACGCCGTCCTGTTTTTCGTACATATTCCATCCTCGTATCATGTGTTTGCCTTTCATCCGAGTAGTGTTCGTCAGTATCATGCATGAATGAGTTCTGAAGAGCGAATTTTATTCATTTTTCTTATCGGTTTGACTTCACAATGCAAAATCAATACAGCTGAAGGAAATTAGTCTGGCAGTGGATGATTGTGGTCCTTCGGAGCAACTCGAATAGAGGGTCTCTACAGATTCTACTCCGCCATCCTACTAATAAGATTTGCAAGACAACACAAGGCTCGACAGTCAACATAGCTGTGTAGATGATGAGCACATCTCCCCTACTCCACCATCACAGGTGCTTGCTCTAACTTGGCACTATTATATGTGGTTGCATGTTGTGGATGATGTCTAGCTTGTATTGCTTCTAACTTTGTTGAATTACATCTGCTTACTTTACACATAATGCCTGTGAATATGACACCTGTTCCTAACATATGTGTAGATGATGAGCACATCTCCCCTACTCCACCATCACAGGTGCTTGCTCTAACTTGGAACTATTATATGTGGTTGCGTGTTCCATACGATGTCTAGTTTGTATTGCTTCTGATTTTGTTGAATTGCATCTGCGTAGCTTACAACTTATACCTGCAATGATCACTTACCCATAAGACACATTTAACTTGGGAGTGTGATGTAGGTTGCATCTTGCATTGTCTTCTAGCTTGTACTGCTTCTAATTTCTTGAAATGGCACTTACGACGAGACACTTTTTACCTGATAGAGTGATATTGGTTGCATGTTCATATGGTGCCTAGCTTTCATTTCTTCTAATTTTATTGAAATGCCTTCTGCTTACTGTTTTTCATACATATTCCCACCTCCTATCGTACGCCTAAATATGCAATGTTGTCTTCTTTTTGTATATATTCCATCCTCCTATCCTGCGCTTGCCTTACATCAAAGTAGTGTTCGTCTGTATCATGCATCAACCAGTTATGCAGAGCTAATTTTATTCATCTTCTTTTGGTTTTGACTTCATAAGGCAATATCAAAAAATAGGAAGGAAAAGAGTAGGTTTGGGGATGTTGGTGGTCCTCCGGACCGGCGCAAACAGAGACTCTCTAGATTTGCCACTGCCACTGCTAATGAAGTTGAAGTCCCAAGTCTACATGATGAGTTCATCTCCCGTACTCCACCATCGCAGCTGCTTGCTCTAAGTTGACAGTGTGATAATTGGTTTCATGTTGCATATATTGTCTAGCCTGTATTTCTTCTATTTTGATTAAATTGCACCTGCTGAGTTTATACGTTATACATGTGCATATGACATGCCTTTCTATGTCTAGAATACACTTCATCTATCAATCATACCATGTTCTTACATCAAAGTACTATTGTTCTGTATCCCGCATCAGTCACTCATGATTGGACGCTTTTAACATAGCAGTTTGGTAGTGGTTGCATCTTGCATTGATTTCTACGTTGTACTGCTTCTAATTTTTGGAAATGCCACTTACGACAAGACACTTTTAACTAGGCAGAGTGATATAGGTTGCATCTTTCATATGGTGTCTAGCTTGCATTACTTCTATTTTATTGAAAATCCTTCTGCTTAGTTTACACATCGTAGCTGTCAATATGTCACGTGTTCTGATTTTTTTACATATTCCATCCTCATACATTTGTCTTACATCAAAGTATTGCTTGTTTGTATCATGCATCAATGAGTTCTGAAGAGCGATTTTATTCTTTTGTGTTGTGGGTATGCCTTGACATGGCAACGTAAAAAAAGAGCAAGTAAAAGAATATAGTAGGGAATGGTGTTACTCGTTGGGTGAAACGGAAAAGGATCTGCCCTCGAGATTCTGCTGGTACTTATAGTGCAGTAGAAGGTCCAAGTCCACAAGCTAAATCTACAAACACAGTATCACCTACTCCACCAGCTGCAGCATCCACTTCAACTGTACCAGCATCTCAACGAGTTACTCGTTTGTTTGCTCCGGAACTGGCCAGTTCCCAAGCTGCATTCACACCTAGCACTACTTCCAAAGCACTGCTAACACAACAGGACTTGGCAAGATCAGATTAACCTCATGAGCATCAACACCAAGACGGTACCTGACCGAGTCAAGTTGAAGTTGCATGCTCCTTTATATGTACTCTCACAGTTTGATGTGCACTAACACTTTCCATATTCGTTGTTGAACTAGCACCACGGCGCAAGCGGAAACAGACATCAGGGATAATGCTTGACAGATTAACAAAATCTAAAGGAGGAAGAATGGAGATCCATTTTGAGGCAGGTTTAAAAAGGCCACGTGATGCTACAGAGTCAGCCAAGTTAGTATCAGAGGCTGCCATTGCCGTTAGGTGTCATGCACGTATCCTCCCAACGTGGATCTAGTACAGGAATGAGAAAGAAAATACCCAGTTTAACACCTTCCTTGACCATTTATCCATAAGTAATGTTATTCATCGCAATTTGTAATATTGTCTTGCTCTGTGCCATACTTTCTTGCTTCCTCCTAATAAGACTCACATTCTTTTTTCAACACATGAGGTTCAAGTTGGATCCGAAAGATGATGCAACTAAACAAGCATGCACTCATGTTTTTCAGTCTGCTCTGCGACAGTATTGGTACCACCTTAGAAATCTCACTTTGAAGGCAAGGCTAACAATGAAATCGCCCAAATATCTCCAGTGGAATATACTACAAATGAAGACTAGACAACCCTTGTTAAACACTGGTATGATCCAAAGTATCAGGTAGGGTATATGTATTTGATCAGACCAGATATTGAACTTGTATTTATGTTTGTGCCTTACAAGTGTATCTTCTTCTAGGCTAACTGTTTGAAGAACAAGACCAACCGTTCTAAAGTGAAATTCCAACAGACAACAAGATCTCGTAGCTAAATTACACACTGCGAGGCTCTTGTAAATAGCTGCTACTTCCTTCTTTTTTCTGTGCCATATTATCGTATCTATATTGACTTGTTCCAAATACAGAGCAAAACCCGTGCGGACCAAAGAGAACCTGAACCGAATGCAGTGCAAATCTTCAAGGATTGTCACACCAGCAAGATGAAGGGCATGAGCACACCAGTTCAGGCCACTGTTGAAAGTCCTTACTCCTCCTGCCTTTGAACTGATTGGTACTGTGATGTGTTCATTTAACTGCTTGGTTTGCAGCCAATGTCAGTTACTCTGTTCACTTTTATAAACAGTTGTCTTAACATATCAGTTCACCTTACATGGTTTAAAAGAGATGAAGGATATTCTTTTGGTCTTGATCTGTAATCTAGTTGTGATGTTCACGTGCGCACACAATGATAGAATAGCCTGTTTGTTTTATATCTGTTTGCCCATGATATGAATGATGTCATACTATGTTCATCCTACTTTAAACCATGTCTCTTTATCCTTAGACGTCAACGAATGTGAGGAAATAGACAATACAGTAGGCATGCTACATGGACATATGTTCCGAAAGTGATTTTATTATGTAGTTGGAACTACAATACATGCTAATGTATTACAGTAGTTCACCAAAATAAGTTATGTATAAACGTGAAACCTACTTTGTTTGTTTTTGTCTCATTAGTAACTTATCTGGTACACTAATCTACAAGTTCAAACTTTCAGCAAGCTATGGAACAAATGATTGAACAGCCACAACCACCTGAAGGTGACGAGGCTACCATGGGCACAATGTCACCTCTTGCTGCAGTGCATCAGTATCTCTCCACTAATAGTGCAAAAAGCACCTTCCTGCGTAATTCTCAGTTGGTTGTCAAGGTAACCTCATCCAAATCGCCTACTGAACAAAATCTTCCGGCTAGACAGAGTGATATATCTGTGCTCCAGACACAAGTCCAATCCCTAATGGACGTTGTGTCGGAAACAAAAATAGTGGTTGAAAAATGTTGTGAAGATATGAATGGTTTTGAAACCAGACTATCCGATATTTGCTTCATTGTTCAAGAGCAATGGCGGAAAAAAGGGGAAGATCGTGCTGCTCTATCAGATTCTACAGCCTGAAACATAAGCACTCGGGTCAAATGATTTGTGCTTCTATACATCTGATGGTGCTTTTGTCTGCAAGGACTGTAAACTTTATGCCAACAGGCCTTTTGTTGTATGGTTGGAATTTATTTTGTTGTGATACATCATTTATGATGCTGCCAAAGGCTGCAGTAATTACGACGCTATTTTTGTATAGTGTAGGTTTATCTTAGTAATGTATTCGGCCGAAAGCTTCGTAGGAGCCCAACATACCAACATTCGTCGGGCCCATTCCAATTGGGCTAAAAATGATTCTGGTCCAAAATTTGCACTAAAAATAGCTGGGCCTAAATCAGCATAAGGTTTCATATTTTTTCAGGTAGGCCTGTGCCCATAGTGGGCCTTTAATAGGCCTAAATATAATTTGGGCCCTCAGTAATGATAGGCCGTTTACATGTGTAAATATCTCGAGCCCATAAAAACATGGGCCTTTAATAGGCCGAAAGGTAGATTGGGCCCTGATTGTGCCAAATAACCCACTGGTCTCAGCAGGCCGAAATGGTGGCCCATTTACAATGCGGATCGTCCACAGGCCGAAATTCAGATGGGCCGTAAATGCGCCGACCTACTACACGGGCCATTAACAGGCCGGAAGTTCAGTCGGGCTTGATTAGTGTCATTTTTATATGGGCCGTTAGTAGGCCTAATGTGGCGTTGGGCCACATATGGCCCATGGATTTCGTCCGACGTTAGCAGGCTGAAAGTCACAACAGGATGAAAGTGGCCCAAATCTGTAGCGGGCCTCTAACAGGCCGAATGTCAGACATGGCCGAGTATGACCCATATCCTTCACGGTCGTCTATGGGCCGAAAGTTTCAATGGCCTATAAATGGGCCCAAATGAAGTGGGACCTTTAACAGGCCGGAAACACACCGGGCCGTAATTCGGCCCAAATTCTTAGCGGACTGTTAACGAGCCAGAAGTGACCATGGGCCGCGATGATGACAAGTTTAGGACGGGCTGTTGACGGGCCGATTTGACACTAGCCGTACGGGCCTTAACTGAGAATGTTGGGCCTTTAGCTGGGCCGGCCCATTATGGTCTGCAAAATCTTGTGGGCCTTTAGCTGGGCCGGCCCATTATGGCCCGCTAAATCTTGTGGGCCATTTGTTGGGCCGACCCATTATGGCCTGCTAAATTTTGTGGGCCATTTGTTGGGCCGGCCCATTATGGCCCGCTAAATTTTGTGGGCCTTTAGTTGGGCCGACCCATTTAATCTTTATGGGCCACTTTTGGGCCGGTCCACGTGTCAATGTATTATAGGCGCATCTCGCCCAGTGGATGAGTGACACCTGTCCCAACAGTCAGCAAACACGTGTTTCCTCCAGCCAATGAGTATTTTACACGTGGAAAATCTCCATTGGTCCGGGCTGTTAACGGGTTATCGGATCCAAAATCGGACCCGATAGCTTAACAGCGTTCCGTTACGGTGGATGCCACGTGTCGATCACCCTTGATGAAAGCACTTCCATGACGCGGCATTTATCGTCATGGAAGTGAACACTTCCATGATGATAATTTTGGTGATGTCATGGAACACTTCTACGGCAGCACATGTATGACTATCTTGATTCTGTCATAAAATCGTCATGGATGTACATGCATGACAGAAAACGTGACCTACTATGACAAACACGTATCATCACGGAAGTGTCTTTTTTTTGTAGTGATTTGAGTGTTTTTCTCTTGTGTTTTCCCCTCGTGTTCTTCGTGATCTTCGTAGGATCCACTCCATTTCGTGAAAGATCGGCCCTAGGGTATCCACCCTACATTAGGTAAACTTTTTGTTTAGCCCGGAAGTTCCGGGGCTAGGACGGAAGTTCCGGGGTTCATGGAATTTCTTCGGGGACGAACCCTAAATTCCAGATCTGAGAACGGGGGCGGAAAAACACGATTTCCAGGGTCCAAACTGAGAAGATTTCATGGATGCAAAGTGGAAAAGATGGGGAAAGCTACATCCACTCAAGACACAACGAATCCATGGATCAAAATCAACAAAACATCATCCAAACCAAAAAATCACAAAAACATTGGGGCTATTTTTGGTGGGGATTTTTGAAATTTAGGACAAAATCATGCAAAATACGGCTGGAAAGTAGGGGGTAGGGACTACAAAACATGATCAACGTGGCTCATGATACCAAGATGATGTAGTGATGAGGATATCACTACCTTGGCTACGACCAAAAATATTGCATACATGTATATTTGTGAGGTTTATGGTACATTTATACAATCCACGTATGAAGATAAGGCAAAAAGAGAAGTTTAGGTGCTTTTCAAAAAGTCCTCTCACGTCACTTTCGGGCCAAGAGAAGATAGAGTCCAAGTCTCTCACGTTCTAGATTCAGATTCTGACTGCACAGACATACCCGACTCAAAATGCCAAGAACTCTTTCATAAGGACTCCGAATTGGGTGAATTTTTTTGTTGGAAAGTAGATTTCGTGCTCTTTCCAACACAATTGGATTCGCCTTCAAATTCGTCCGGAGTGTTGAGATATCGACGAAACAATCTGACGATGCAGCAGAATCTGAGTCAAACTACAAGTCCAAAGGTGTTGCATCACCTCCACTTGGGCCCATGAGCCTTGTACAACCTAGTGTTAGTTTTAGGCTGCCTTGGGACGTCCTTCCACCTCCTTGGCGGCCACCCCTTGCTCTTATATAAGTAGATCCATCTAGTATTTTTTTCCTTGGGATTTGTTTAGTTGAAAGTTAGCCATTGCAACTTCGTGTACTTCGTTTGTGTCCAACGACCAGACCAATACCACTTTTGGATTCCCACCTTTATCAATACTTCATCTATATTCACAATATCCTTATTGCATTATCGTATTCTTGCTTGTTCTTTGATTGCATGCAGGAATAGACCTTCGTGGTCAGGCTGATCATGCTTCCAGCATCGTCAGTAACCTCGAGAGATTGGTTTAGCGGTTGCTAAGGCACAACGTCATGCACGTTGTTAGTCGGATCGTCAAAGTCGATTGCACCAAATAGATAGTTACCATCCCATCGAAAGATCGGGACACCTCGCCTCTATCAAGTGGTGTCAGTTTTCAGGTTGCTCGGTGAGAATTTCCAGTTTTCCCTAGATTAGATTTATTTTCTTACTGTTGTCCAAGAAAAGCCACAAAAAAAGTTACATCTGTTTATCCTTTGTCCAAGCCAGTATGAGCCTTTGCAATTTTCTTTTCATTGTTTGCATTATTGAATTATCGGTTGCATCGTCGTGTCGAGTTGCTGGACTTAGTGTCTAGTTCGTTTAGAGTTTCGAGTTCTGTTCACATTAGTTACGCCACTGCTACATCATTATTCCTTGCATTGTCCACCATCCCATCCATCAATTTCCACCACGTGCTATCCACTTTTCATTGTCATAATCATAGTTGAGGTCATTCACATCTTCGCTTCATCCAATCTACATCTTATCTAGTTTGTTTTAGAAAGAGGGAGAGAGAAAAAAGAAGACAGAGAAAAAAAGTTAAAAAAGTCCAAGAAAAAAAGGAGAGAAAGAAAAAGAAAAAAGAAGTGTGAGGAAAAAAAGAGAGAAGAAAAAAACAAAATTTGGATCTATCTAGACTCAATCTCGTAGCTGAATTCGGATTGGAATCTGTTTTGTGCATTGTTCAGTCAAACATGCATATCTTTTCATACGAACTCTGTTTTGCCTCCAAAAATACTCAAATTAAAGCTAGCGATGAGCCGCATCTGAATAGTTGCAAATTCTAGTTCAATATTTGACACCTCAAAATCGGCTTCCAAATAGGTCGTTTTGCCCTCTGAAGTTCGCGAACACAGCTTGTTCTGGTTTTTCGGGCCAGTTTTAGAATTTTTTGACTCCTCGTATCAACTCGGAATTGAGTGATTCTTTTTTCTTTTGAAAGCTTGAGTCAGTGCCATTATTGAGAAAGATTATCACAAACTTTCCCGGAGAAAAGTTGGAGAGAAAATTGTTGGTATATCCTGCTTGGCAGTTGTTTCACATCATTATCTTTTCTGCTATTGTGATCTTTACTTCTATCTTGCTGTCCAGAGCTACTTCATATCCTTTATTGATGCTAGTTGTGCTACGTCGTGACCTCATTAGTGTTCTAGGCTCGCGTCTCTAGTCCGGTCTAGCCTAGGACCAGCATAGTACCGTCGTTGAGCGTTTATTCAACATTGCATCTCTGAATTGATTATTGCTAATCTTTTGCTACCATATATTTAAGCCTTACAAGCTCCACATATTTCTACACCGTGTATACGTACGGTTCCCCTGGCAATCACTTTACTCAATCTTCGGATTTGTTTGACACCACTGGTTGCCGGTCACTACCTGCTGCATGGTAAGAACTTGTAAGATATTGGTATTTTCTTTACTGCGAGCGCGTTACCACCACATCCAGTTGTTCATAGGCACATTATTCTCGAATTTTGTTTCTTGTTTCTACTAATCATGACAGGTTCTAGAGATAGAACTTATTGGACGACGGATACATCTTCACCATCACGAGAGGTGGGACAACACACACAAGCACATGGTCAGGTTATCTCTTTACCGTCATTTGAGAGTAGATTTAATCCTGCTATTTATCTAGCTTGGGAGCTTGAAGTAGAACAAGTTTTTAGTCACCGTGATTTTTCTGAACTTGAGAGGGTACGAGCTGCCACTGGAGCATTTACTGGGTTTTCTTCTATTTGGTGGAGTGTACGTTGTAAGAAAACATTGATAACCAACCCACAACTTGGAAAGATTTGAAAGCTGTAATGAGACAACATTTTTTCCTCCTTACTATCATCATGAATTGCTTCACAAAATAGAACAATTAAAACAAGGCAGTAACATTGTTCATGCTTACTACCAAGAGTTCAAATCTTATATGCATCATTGTGACATAGAAGAATCTGAGCAAGATACAATGAATAGATTTTTTGGTGGTTTGAACCATGATATTCGTGCAAGATTTCAGTATATTCCTCGTTGCATTACTAGTATGTATGTTCGTGCTTGTACCTTTGAGAGATAGATACATGAGGATGCATTGACTGACTACAACAACTACTATTCCAGTTCATGCTCATCACCACAGGTTGGTGTTGGAAATATGCCCTAGAGGCAATAATAAATGGTTATTATTATATTTCTTTGTTCATGATAATTGTCTATTGTTCATGCTATAATTGTGTTATCCGGAAATCGTAATACATGTGTGAATACATAGACCACAACGTGTCCCTAGTAAGCCTCTACTTGACTAGCTCGTTGATCAACAGATAGTCACGGTTTCCTGACTATGGACATTGGATGTCATTGATAACGGGATCACATCATTAGGAGAATGATGTGATGAACAAGACCCAATCCTAAGCATAGCATAAAAGATCGTGTAGTTTCGTTTGCTAGAGCTTTTCCAATGTCAGGTATCTATTCCTTAGACCATGAGATCGTGCAACTCCCAGATACCGTAGGAGTGCTTTGGGTGTGCCAAACGTCACAACGTAACTGGGTGACTATAAAGGTATACTACGGGTATCTCCGAAAGTGTCTGTTGGGTTGGCACGGATCGAGACTGGGATTTGTCACTCCGTGTGACGGAGAGGTATCTCTGGGCCCACTCGGTAATGCATCATCATAATGAGCTCAATGTGACTAAGGCGTTAGTCACGGGATCATGCATTACGGTACGAGTAAAGAGACTTGCCGGTAACGAGATTGAACAAGGTATTGGGATACCGACGATCGAATCTCGGGCAAGTAACATACCGATTGACAAAGGGAATTGTATACGGGATTGATTGAATCCTCGACATCGTGGTTCATCCGATGAGATCATCGTGGAACATGTGGGAGCCAACATGGGTATCCAGATCCCGCTGTTGGTTATTGACCGGAGAGGCGTCTCGGTCATGTCTGCATGTCTCCCGAACCCGTAGGGTCTACACACTTAAGGTTCGGTGACACTAGGGTTGTAGAGATATGAGTATGCGGAAACCCGAAAGTTGTTCGGAGTCCCGGATGAGATCCCGGACGTCACGAGAGGTTCCGGAATGGTCCGGAGGTGAAGAATTATATATAGGAAGTCAAGTTTCGGCCACCGGGAATGTTTCAGGGGTTATCGGTATTGTACCGGGACCACCGGAGGGGTCCCGGGGGTCCACCGGGTGGGGCCACCTATCCCGGAGGGCCCCATGGGCTGAAGTGGGAGGGCAACCAGCCCTTAGTGGGCTGGGGCGCCCCCCATGGGCCTCCCCCCTGCGCCTAGGGTTGGAAACCCTAGGGTGGGGGGGCGCCCCACTTGCCTTGGGGGGCAAGTATCCCCCCTGGCCGCCCCCCCCATCCAGATGGGATCCTGGCCGGCGCCCCCCTCCCAGGGGGCCTATATAAAGGGGGGGAGGGAGGGCAGTAACATAACAGCCTTGGGCGCCTCCCTCCTCCCCTGCTACACCTCTCCCTCTCGCAGAAGCTCGGCGAAGCCCTGCCGAGACCCGCTACGTCCACCACCACGCCGTCGTGCTGCTGGATCTCCATCAACCTCTCCTTCCCCTTGCTGGATAAAGAAGGAGGAGACGTCGCTGCACCGTACGTGTGTTGAACGCGGAGGTGCCGTCCGTTCGGCACTCGGTCATCGGTGATTTGAATCACGGCGAGTACGACTCCGTCATCCACGTTCATTGGAACGCTTCCGCTCGTGATCTACAAGGGTATGTAGATGCACTCCTTTCACCTCATTGCTAGTATACTCCATAGATGCATCTTGGTGAGCGTAGGAAAATTTTAAAATTATGCTACGATACCCAATAGTTGGTTCCTCCACCGTTGCACCTACTAGAGCAGCCACACCTCAGATTGTGAGCGCGGCATCATCTCAAGTGTATGGTACATTGTCATCGTTCGTACCTACATCAGCTTCGTCTTTGCGACAAGGTAACAATAAAGCTATTGATGATATAACTTCACATGAGAATGATGCATGCCTAGTTAACTTGAATACATAGTGTGAATAAGAGCTTGTCAACCTTTTGAAATGAATGAGAGCTTCACTTATATGTGCAAACTAAGTTGCAATATTTTCATGCCTTCTACTTCTTGTGATAATATTTTGGCTTTAGATTTTATGAACTATAAAGTTACTCATGTATACATGTGTCATATGTGCAAAAATCAAGGGAAGTAAAAATGGATGGCATATACATACGCAACATGTATACCTTGTCTCTTTTGTTAGCCACATTTCAGATTAAGCAAAGCCGAGGACGGCTTTGTTTTCGAGAAGGGGATGATGATGAGGACATGACTACCTTGGATATGACAAAAAATATTGCATACATGTATATTTGTGAGGTGCATGGGACATTTGTACAATCCACATATGAAGATAAGGGAAAAAGAGAAGTTTAGGTGATGTTCAAAAATTCCTCTCACGTCACTTTTGGGCCAGGACAAGATAGAGTCCAAATCTCTCACGTTCTGGATTCAGATTCAGACTACACAGACATACCGGACTCAAAACGCCAAGAACTCTTTCATACGGACTCCGAATTGGGTGATTTTTTTGTTGGAAAGTAGATTTCGTGCTCTTTCCAACCCATTTGGATTCACCTTCAAATTCGTCTGGAGCGTTGAGATATCGACGAAACAATCTGACGCTGCACCAGAATCCGAGTCAAACTACAAGTCCAAAGGTGTTGCATCACCTCCACTTGGGCCCATGAGCCATGTACGACCTAGGGTTAGTTTAGCCTGCCTTGGGAAGTTCTCCCACCTCCTTGGCCGCCACCCCTTGCTCCTATATAAGTAGATCCATCTACTAGCTTTTTCCTTAGGATTTGTTTAGTTAAAAGTTAGGCATTGTAACTTCGTGTACCTCGTTTGTGTCCAACTACCAGACCAAGACCGCTATCGGATCCCCACCTTTATCAATACTTCATCTATATTCACAATATTCAGATTGCATTATCGTATTCTTGCTTGTTCTTCGATTGCGTGCAGGAACAGACCTCCATGGTCAGGCTGATCGTGCTTCCAACACCGTCAGTAACCTCAAGAGATTGGTTTAGCAATTGCTAAGGTGCAACGTCATGCATGTTTGTAGTCGGGTCGTCAAAGTTGAATCCACCAAATCGATAGTTATCATCTCATTGAAAGATCGGGACACCCCGCCTCTATCATGTAGGGTGGAATCCTAAGGGCCGATCTTGCATGATTTGGAGGGGGATTTGTTGGGGAATGCAGTAATTTCAAAAAAATCCTACGCACACGCAAGATCCATCTAGGTGATGCATAGGAACGAGCGGGGAGAGTGTGTCCACGTACCCTCGTAGACCGAAAGCGGAAGCATTAAGTAACGCGGTTGATGTAGTCGAACGTCTTCGCGATGCAACCGATCAAGTACGAAACGCATGGCACCTCCGTGATCTGCACACGTTCAGCTCGGTGACGTCCCTCGTACTCTTGATCCAGCTGAGGCTGAGGGAGAATTTCGTCAGCACGACGGCGTGCTGACGGTGATGATGAAGTTACCGACGCAGGGCTTCGCCTAAGCACTACAATGATATGACGGAGGTGGAAATCTGTGGAGGGGGCACCGCACACGGCTAAGACAACTGTCAACTTGTGTGTTTATGTGGTGCCCCCCCCCGTATATAAAGGAGGGGAGGAAGGGAGGGTCGGCCCTCTTTATGGCGCGCCCAAGGGGGCAGTCCTAATCCCAGTAGGAGTAGGTTTCCCCCCTTCCCTAGTTGGAGTAGGAGAAGAAGGAAGAGGGAGAAGGAGAGAAGGAAAGGGGGTCCGGCCCCCTCCCCAATTCGGATTGGGCTTGGGGGTTCCCCCCACTTGGCCGCCTCCTCCTCTCTCCCACCATGGCCCATTAAGGCCCATTGACTCCCCGGGGGGATCTGGTAACCCCCCGGTACTCCAGTAATTGCCCGAACTTATCTGAAACCATTCCGGTGTCCAAACATAGCCTTCCAATATATCAATCTTTATGTCTCGACCATTTTGAGACTCTTCGTCATGTTCGTGATCACATCTGGGACTCCGAACTACCTTCGGTACATCAAAACACATAAACTCATAATACAGATCATCATCGAACGTTAAGCGTGCGGACCCTACGGGTTTGAGAACTATGTAGACATGACCGAGACTCACTTCTGGTCAATAACCAATAGCGGAACCTAGATGCTCATATTGGTTCCTACATATTCTACGAAGAGCTTTATCGGTCAAAACGCATAACAACATACGTTGTTCCCTTTGTCATCGGCATGTTACTTGCCCGAGGTTCGATCGTCGGTATCTTAATACCTAGTTAAATCTCATTGCCGACAAGTCTCTTTACTCGTTCCATAATGCATCATCCCGTAACTAACTCATTAGTCACATTGCTTGCAAGGCTTATAGTGATGTGCATTCCCGAGAGGGCCTAGAGATACCTCTTCGACAATCGGAGTGACAAATCCTAATCTCGATCTATGCCAACTCAACAAACACCATCGGAGACACCTGTAGAGCATCTTTATAATCAGCCAGTTATGTTGTGACATTTGATAGCACACTACGTGTTCCTCCGGTATTCGGGAGTTGCATAATCTCATAGTCATAGGAACATGTATAAGTCATGAAGAAAGCAATAGCAACATACTAAACGATCAAGTGCTAAGCTAACGGAATGGGTCAAGTCAATCACATCATTCTCTAATGATGTGATCCCGTTAATCAAATGACAACTCATGTCTATGGCTAGGAAACTTAACCATCTTTGATTCAACAAGCTAGTCAAGTAGAGGCATACTAGAGACACTCTGTTTGTCTATGTATTCACACATGTACTAAGTTTCCGGTTAATACAATTCTAGCATGAATAATAAACATTTATCATGCTTTAAGGAAATATAAATAACAACTTTATTATTGCCTCTAGGGCATATTTCCTTCGGTCTCCCACTTGCACTAGAGTCAATAATCTAGATTACACATTAATGATTTAACACCCATGCAGTCTTGGTGCTGATCATGTTTTGCTCGTGAGAGAGGCTTAGTCAACGGGTCTGCAACATTCAGATCCGTATGTATCTTGCAAATCTCTATGTCTCCCTCCTTGACTTGACCGCGGATGGAATTGAAGCGTCTCTTGATGTGCTTGGTTCTCTTGTGAAATCTGTATTCCTTTGCCAAGGCAATTGCACCAGTATTGTCACAAAAGATTTTCATTGGACCCGATGCACTAGGTATGACACCTAGATCGGATATGAACTCCTTCATCCAGACTCCTTCATTTGCTGCTTCCGAAGCAGCTATGTTCTCCGCTTCACATGTAGATCTTGCCACGACGCTCTGCTTGGAACTACACCAATTGACAGCTCCACCATTTAATAAAAATATGTATCCAGTTTGTGACTTAGAGGCATCCGGATCAGTGTCAAAGCTTGCATCGATGTAACCGTTTACGATGAGCTCTTTGTCACCTCCATAAACGGGAAACATATCCTTAGTCCTATTCAGGTATTTTAGGATGTTCTTGACCGCTGTCCAGTGATCCACTCCTGGATTACTTTGGTACCTCCCCGCTAAACTATTAGCAAGGCACACATCAGGTTTGGTACACATCATTGCATACATGATAGAACCTATGGCTGAAGCATAGGGAACGACCTTCATTTTCTCTCTCTCTTCTGCAGTGGTCGGGCATTGAGTCTGACTCAACTTCACACCTTGTAACACATGCAAGAACCCCTTCTTTGCTTGATCCATTTTGAACTTCTTCAAAACTTTATCAAGGTATGTGCTTTGTGAAAGTCCAATTAAGCATCTTGATCTATCTCTATAGATCTTGATGCTCAATATATAAGCAGCTTCACCGAGGTCTTTCATTGAAAAATTCTTATTCAAGTATCCTTTTATGCTATTCAGAAATTCAGTATCATTTCCGATCAACAATATGTCATCCACATATAATATCAGAAATGCTACAGAGCTCCCACTCACTTTCTTGTAAATACAGGCTTCTCCAAAAGTCTGTATAAAACCATATGCTTTGATCAGACTATCAAAGCGTATATTCCAACTCCGAGATGCTTGCACCAGTCCATAAATGGATCACTGGAGCTTACACACTTTGTTAGCACCTTTTGGATCGACAAAACCTTCTGGTTGCATCATATACAACTCTTCTTTAAGATATCCATTAAGGAATGCAGTTTTGACATCCATTTGCCAAATTTCATAATCATAAAATGCGGCAATTGCTAACATGATTCGGACGGACTTAAGCATCACTACGGGTGAGAAAGTCTCATCGTAGTCAACTCCTTGAACTTGTCGAAAACCTTTCCCAATAAGTCGAGCTTTGTAGACAGTAATATTTCCGTTAGCGTCAGTCTTCTTCTTGAAGTTCCATTTATTCTCTATGGCTTGCCGATCATCGGGCAAGTCAACCAAAGTCCATACTTTCTTCTCATACATGGATCCCATCTTAGATTTCATGGCCTGAAGCCATTTTTGCGGAATTTGGGCTCATCATCGCTTCCTCATAGTTCGTAGGTTCGTCATTGTCAAGTAACATGACCTCCAGAACAAGATTACCGTACCACTCTGGTGCGGATCTTACTTTGGTTGACCTACGAGGTTCGGTAGTAACTTGATCAGAAGTTTCATGATCATCATCATTAGCTTCCTCACTTACTGGTGTAGGAATCACTGGAACTGATTTCTGTGATGAACTACTATCCAATAAGGGACCAGGTACTGTTACCTCATCAAGTTCTACTTTCCTCCCACTCACTTCTTTCGAGAGAAACTCCTTCTCTAGAAAGGATCCATTCTTAGCAATGAATATCTTGCCTTCGGATCTGTGATAGAAGGTGTACCCACCAGTCTCCTTTGGGTATCCTATGAAGACACATTTCTCCGATTTGGGTTCGAGCTTATCAGGTGGAAGCTTATTCACATAAGTATCGCACCCCAAACTTTAAGAAACGACAACTTGGGTTTCTTGCCAAACCACAGTTCATATGGTGTCGTCTCAACGGATTTAGATGGTGCCCTATTTAACGTGAATGCAGTCGTCTCTAAAGCATAACCCCAAAATGATAGCGGTAAATCAGTAAGAGACATCATAGATCGCACCATATCTAATAAAGTACGATTACGACGTTCGGACACACCATTATGCTGTGGTGTTCCGGGTGGCGTGAGTTGCCAAACTATTCCACATTGTTTCAAATGAAGACCAAACTCGTAACTCAAATATTCTCCTCCACGATCAGATCGTAGAAACTTTATTTTCTTGTTACGATGATTTTCCACTTCACTCTGAAATTCTTTGAACTTTTCAAATGTTTCAGACTTATGTTTCATCAAGTAGATATACCCATATCTGCTCAAATCATCTATGAAAGTCAGAAAATAACGATACCCGCCGCGAGCATCAACACTCATCGGACCGCATACATCAGTATGTATTATTTCCAACAAGTCTGTTGCTCGCTCCATTGTTCCGGAGAATGGAGTCTTAGTCATCTTGCCCATGAGGCATGGTTCGCAAGCATCAAGTGATTCATAGTCAAGTGATTCCAAAAGTCCATCAGCATGGAGTTTCTTCATGCGCTTTACACCAATATGACCTAAACGGCAGTGCCACAAATAAGTTGCACTATCATTATTAAACTTATATCTTTTGGCTTCAATACTATGAACATGTGTATCACTACTATCAAGATTTAGTAAAAAAAGACCACTCATCAAGGGTGCATGACCATAAAAGATATTATTCATATAAATAGAACAACCATTATTCTCTGATTTTAAATGAATAACCATCTCGCATCAAACAAGATCCAGATATAATGCTCATGCTTAATGATGGCACCAAATAACAATTATTCAGGTCTAAAACTGATCCCGAAGGTAGATGTAGAGGTAGCGTGCCGACGGCCGTCACGTCGACTTTGGAACCATTTCCCACGCGCATCGTCACCTCGTCCTTAGCCAATCTTCGCTTAATCCGTAGCCCCTATTTCGAGTTGCAAATATTAGCAACAGAACCAATATCAAATACCCAGGCGCTACTACGAGAATTAGTAAGGTACACATCAATGAAATGTATATCAAATATACCTTTCACTTTGCCATCCTTCTTCTCCGCCAAGTACTTGGGGCAGTTCCGCTTCCAGTGACCAGTCCCTTTGTAGTAGAAGCACTCAGTCTCAGGCTTAGGTCTAGACTTGGGCTTCTTCACTTGAGCAGCGACTTGCTTGCCATTCTTCTTGAAGTTCCCCTTCTTCTCTTTACCCTTCTTCTTGAAACTGGTGGTCTTGTTGACCATCAACACTTGATGCTCCTTCTTGATTTCTACCTTCGCAGCCTTTAGCATCGCGACGAGCTCGGGAATTGTCTTATCCATCCCTTGCATATTATAGTTCATCACGAAGCTTTTGTAGCTTGGTGGCAGTGATTGAAGAACTCTGTCAATGACACTATCATCAGGAAGATTAACTCCCAGTTGAGTCAAGTGGTTGTGGTACCCAGACATTCTGAGTATATGTTCACTGACAGAACCATTCTCCTCCATTTTGCAGCTGTAGAACTTATTGGAGACTTCATATCTCTCAATCCGGGCATTTGCTTGAAATATTAACTTCAACTCCTCGAACATCCACTGGTGCGCGTTGGTCCTAAACAAACGGTTTTTTACCCCTTTCCGCGACGGCATTTCGAACCGTCGCCGAGTGTGGGTGATAGGGGGGTCCTTCCCACATGACCCAGAAACCATCGGGGATAGGGAGCCTTGATGCATACAGTTGTCCCTATATAACCATTTCCGATATCTCGAATATCCCAAACGCTTCATCCTTGCTACTCGTTTGTGCTCGCATTGCCATCACAGTCGGAGTTTTGTGGTTCTGCCTAAAACCAGGCAGATTCCAGGCACGGGAGTTTTCCAGGCAGATTCTAGACACGGGAGTTTTACGTGCTTGGCACATCACAAACACTTCATGATTATAAACCGTCTATGATGGGTAGACAATCACACACATTTAGTTTTCCCGCACCGTATGTGATAGTGTCTGACATCACACACGCTTTGCAAATGGCAACTGTGTGCGTGCTTGCACACGTTTCCTCTCTGTGAACCATCTCGGATAATGGTGTATATCGCAAACGTTTGTGTTTTACCAACCGTGTGTGCCGTAATGACCTACACAACGTAATTTCGCCCTAATTTAATTGCTGCTATTTAAAATTGTACCTAATTTAAACTTGAAAGTAGGCTATAGCTTTATTCATATCCACCAGGTTCAAACAACCAATGCATTATTCGATTCACAGGTACATATGTTTAAAAATTACAGAAGCACCAAATAAAGAATGATGTACCAGGGTTTTATACTTGTACTATTACAGATGGTAAAGAAAGAGGCGACAGACATTCCAGTTGTTGAACAAGGTGAAGCGGAATGGCCCTATTGTGCTCTCCTAGATGCAGAAGGCATGCAGGACTCTAGTCCAACCCCTTGTGATGGCCGGCCGCCAATCATGTAGTTTGAGAGGTAATCTTGAGTAAACTGCTTCAGGATCCACTTCAAAAGAAAAAAGATTCAGATATTGTCATCTAACACAACTCATTACGGGCAGTTAAAAGAAGGCTACATGGTTCTTACTTACCATCCTGCAGTTCACTGTTGTCTTGCATAAAGTGTAAACAAATAGTTTGATTGACATCTTTTGACCCATTTTAATAACAATCTTTATCAGTTTCTCACTTGATATTGGTTCATGAATATCTCATTGCCCCATACGCAGGAAGGGTCAAAGTGTGGATCTTTGGCAATGATATATGTACCTAAAATCACCAAGTTAATATTAGAAGATAAACAACAATTGAAAAATGATGTAGTACAACACTCCATCCATCCCATTATATAAGATTTTATTACATGTATATCTAGACATCATCAGAACATTAAGGTAACACTCTTCCTTGTTGCTATGTAGCCTGGGATTGCATATTTAGTCATTCAGTACAATGCATGTTGCTAAACAAGAATTGAAAAACGAAAAGGCATGTTAACTGCAATATCCTTAACAACAACCAAATATCGTAATTCATAGTGGTATTGTTGAAACTGTTACTGATAAAATTGAACTGCACGGCAAATAGTTGCACATATAGAGCATCACATTGTGAAGAACTGAAATAAACAAGTCATAAGGACATCTCTAGGCAATCTTTAAAAAGTTAAAGAACTAAAACCGTTAGTGGATATATATATATACATACTGCAGCAATTTTTAGCCTTTTCTAGTCGATCCCCTGAACTTAAGTTTGTAAACTTCAATTTGATCAAGTTCAAAGCAGGTTCAACCGAAAGTAGCATGCATTCAAACATAAACATAGATAGTTTTGCATAACCGAACATAAAACATAAATTTAAACTAAGCTAAACTACCTTCGGTCGAAGTAGAGGTCGAGCCAATCCTTCCTCGCCATGTACGATGTGCCGCGAGCCGGGTCCGGGCCAGTACCGTCGTCGGGGTCATTGGCGAAGGCACCCATCCACTCGTCGACGTCGATCTCATCGTCCTCGGGGCCCACCTTGATGCCCTCCGCGCCACCGCCTTCGACCTCGTCATCAGAGGAGAGCGCGATAAGCTCGCCACCCTCCGCGCCACCGTCCTCACCGCCTTCGACCTCGTCATCGGAGGGGAGTGCAATAACCTCGCCGCCCTCGGTGCTGGCAAAGATCGCCCGCTCTGCCTCCACGAGCTTCGGGTGCTGCCGGCGAAGCTCTTGCATGTAGGCCTCATCGGCGGCCTCGGCCTCGAGGCATTCCCACACCTCGCAGTCCTCCCGCACCATAGCCGAGCTCACCACCCCTGGCTCCAGCGAAACGAGATGGACCGGACGTGTGCCGAAGGGGAAATTGAGCCTAGCCGCCGCGCCGTGCTAGCGGACCTGCCAGCGGTCGTACTCCATGGCCACGAGCTCGGCCGTGTGGAAGCTACCGAGCCACCGACGGGTGTGGGTCTCTCGATCTGTAATCTCGGCGACCCACGTCCCCCACCGCCGCTGCCGGACACCGAGGTAGGACTTTGTCGGCTGCCGGGTCCGAGGGAGGACGGGGAAGTCCTCGAACCGGCATAGGGGCGTGGCGGCGGGCGGATCTGGGGACCGGCGACGGCGGATCGGGCCCGCGGAGGACGACGGGGACACCTCGGCGGCCACCTCGCTGGCGTCGGGTGAAAAGGCCGCGATAAACCTCTTTTTGGCCATTGGCTCCTCGAGCTCCCCAGCACACGGGCAGAGGTTGAGGATGGAGGTGCCGGCGATGGCGGCGACCTAGCAATGGTTTCGAGGGTTGTGTGTGTCTGTGTGAGCGGAGGTTTTGGGGTGTGTGTGGAGGGGGCGCTAGGTTGTGTTTGAGGAAATACCGCGGCAACTGAAAATTTTACTAGGCGGGAGTAACAAGGCGGGGCTACTAAAAATTTGGATCAAGGGCGAGCAGATATTTTTGAGATTGCGAGGGATGCAGAGGCGGGATTAAAATGCCGGGGCTACTGAAAATTTGAATCAAGGGACTGAAGCAGAGCGGGAGTAACCAACATCACACACGGTCCGCACATACTAATCGTGTGCTATCAAACATTAAAACCTTCTAGGCGGTAGATATCTTTGAGATTGCGAGGGATGCAGAGGCGGGAGCTTTTGGGGAGTGAGCTAGTGTGCTTGACACGCCGGCTGTGGACTGTAGCCGACGCACCTTCTCACGTAAGCCATAGGCGTACTATACACCGACGGTGCTCCAAGATATTTTGTACTACATCTCACACGGTTGGTGATAATAAACGGCGTGGGATCTACTTGATTTGAATTACAAAATGGGGTCGCAGCGGCAATGGACGCTGTTTGAATTGCTAGCCCTTTTATCTGCAGTGAACATGCAACTATATGTGTGTCTTAAAAGAATTGGAATAATTCAAGGTTCGTTTGGACATTTTATAAAATAAACTCGTTTTCTAGCCATTTCACGTGCACAATTCAAAATTAAACTACATGCACATGCTCCGGTGCATACAAATTGGTTGAAAAAACAAATCTGTGCCCTTCAGTGCATGCTTAGGTCCAATGGAAGAACTGGGAATGAATTTTTCGGGGTTCGTTTGGCCTTTTTTATAAATTAACTAGGTTTTCTAGGCATTTTATGTGCATAATTCAAATTTGAACTACAAGCACATGCTCCAATGCACCAAAGTTGGTTGAAAAATCACATGTGTGTCCTTGGGTGAATTTCTAGATCCCATGCAAGAGATGAGAATGAATTTCAAACACCAGGGCACTGTTGATTGTTGGCAAAGCGTTGAGATACCTGGTTTTTAAACTAGAGTAAATCCAAAACTCGTCTGGAATTCATGAAACTTGGTATGCTATCATGGAGCGGCATCAACATGCCGTCCTGAAAATTTTGTCCCATTTGGGGCAGGTTTGGGTATAAGCTTCTCACAAACCAGAGCTTCTCACAACAAGCATGATGGTTTCGATAGGGAACATACCACCTTTGGGGACGGGACGATATCCGTTACCTCTTATTGCTTTCAGAAAATTTCTAGTGTCAACATAGAACAACAGGAGTGTTGTGTTTAATCTTGGAATTTTTCGGGGTTCATTTGGCCTTTTTTATACATTAACTGGGTTTTGTAGGCATTTTATGTGCATAATTCAAATTTGAACTATAAGCACATGCTCCAATGCACCAAAGTTGGTTGAAACATCACATGTGTGTCCTAGGGTGAATTTCTAGGTCCCATGCAAGAGATGGGAATGAATTTCAAACACCAGGGCACTTTTGATTGCTGGCAAAACGTTGAGATGCCTGGTTTTTATATTCAAGTAAATCCAAAACTCGTCTGAAATTCATGAAACTTGGCATGCTATCATGGAACGCCATCAACATGCCGTGGTAAAAAATTTGTCCCTTATGGGGCAGGTTCGGGTATAAGCTTCTCACAAACCAGAGCTTCTCACAACAAGCATGATGGTTTCGATAGGGAATGTCCCACCTTTGGGGACGAAACGATATCCATTGCCTCTTATTGCTTTCAAATTTTTTCTCGTGTCAAGATAGAACAACAGGTGTGTCAATTTTTGGGATTTTTTGGGGTTCGTTTGGACAGTTTTATGCATTAACTGAGTTTTCAATGCATTTATGGGAATAATTCAAATTTGAACTACATGCACATGCTCCAGTGCATATAAATTGGTTGAAAAATCAAATCTATGACCTTGGGTGTATGCTTAGGTCCCATGCAAGAAATGGGAATGAATTTCAAACACCAGCGCACCGTTGATTGCCGGCAAAACATTGAGATGCCTGGTTTTTAAATTCTAGTAAATCCAAAACTTGTCTGAAATTCATGAAACTTGGCATGCTATCATGGAGCGGCATAAACATGTCGTGGTAAAAAAATTGTCCCACTTGGGGCAGGTTTGGGTATATGCTTCTCACAAATCAGAGCATCTCACAACAAGCCTAATGGTTTCGGTAGGGAACGTACGTCCCACCTTTGGGGATGAAACGATATCCATTGCCTCTTATTGCTTTCAAAAACTTTCTAGTGTCAACATAGAACAACAGGAGTGTTGTGTCAATTTTTGGGATCTTTCAGGGTTTGTTTGGACATTTATATGCATTAAGTGAGTTTTCTAGGCATTTTATGTGCATAATTCAAATTTGAACTACATGCACATGCTTCGGTGCATATAAATTGGTTGAAAAATCACATGTGTGTCCTTGTGTGCATGCTTAGGTCCCATGCAAGAGACGGGAATTAATTTGAAACACCATGGCACTGTTGATTGCCGGCAAAACATTGAGATACCAGGTTTTAAATTCTGGTAAATCCAAAACTCGTCTGAAATTCATGAAACTTGGCATGCTATCATGGAGTGCATCAACATGCCGTGGTGAAAATTTTGTCCCATTTGGGACAGATTTGGGTATAAGCTTCTCACAAACCAGAGCTTCTCACAACAAGCATGATGGTTTCGATAGGGAACATACCACCTTTGGGGAACGAACGATATCCATTGCCTCTTATTGCTTTCAAAAAATTTCTAGTGTCAACATAGAACAACAGGAGTGTTGTGTTTAATCTTGGAATTTTTCGGGGTTCGTTTGGCCTTTTTTATACATTAACTACATTTTGTAGGCATTTTATGTGCATATTTCAAATTTGAACTACAAGC
Organism: Triticum aestivum; assembly: GCF_018294505.1. Classification (NCBI taxonomy): domain Eukaryota; kingdom Viridiplantae; phylum Streptophyta; class Magnoliopsida; order Poales; family Poaceae; genus Triticum; species Triticum aestivum. The sequence continues at coordinate 261,388,585 of NC_057805.1, forward strand.
ACATGCTCCAATGCACCAAAGTTGGTTGAAACATCACATGTGTGTCCTAGGGTGAATTTCTAGGTCCCATGCAAGAGATGGGAATGAATTTCAAACACCAGGGCACTTTTGATTGCTGGCAAAACGTTGAGATGCCTGGTTTTTATATTCAAGTAAATCCAAAACTTGTCTGAAATTGATGAAACTTGGCATGCTATCATGGAGCAGCATCAACATTCCGTGGTTAAAAATTTGTCCCATTTGGGGCATGTTCGGGTATAAGCTTCTCACAAACCAGAGCTTCTCACAACAAACATGATGGTTTCGATAGGGAACGTACCACCTTTGGGGACGGGACGATATCCGTTGCCTCTTATTGCTTCCAAAAAATTTCTAGTGTCAACATAGAACAACAGGAGTGTTGTGTTTAATCTTGGAATTTTTCGGGGTTTGTTTGGACTTTTTTATACATTAACTGGGTTTTGTAGGCATTTTATGTGCATAATTCAAATTTGAACTATAAGCACATACTCCAATGCATTAAAGTTGGTTGAAAAATCACATGTGTGTCGTTGGGTGAATTTCTAGGTCCCATGCAAGAGATTGGAATGAAATTCAAACACCAGGGCACTATTGATTGCCGAAAAACGTTGAGATGCCTGATTTTTAAATTCTAGTAAATCCAAAACTCGTCTGAAATTCATGAAACTTGGCATGCTATCATGGAACGCCATCAACATGCCGTGGTAAAAAAATTGTCCCTTATGGGGCAGGTTCGGGTATAAGCTTCTCACAAACCAGAGCTTCTCACAACAAGCATGATGGTTTCGATAGGGAACGTCCCACCTTTGTGGATGAAACGATATCCATTGCTTCTTATTGCTTTCAAATTTTTTCTCGTGTCAAGATAGAACAACAGGTGTGTCAATTTTTGGGATTTTTCAGGGTTCGTTTGGACAGTTTTATGCATTAACTGAGTTTTCAATGCATTTATGGGAATAATTCAAATTTGAACTACATGCACATGCTCCAGTGCATATAAATTGGTTGAAAAATCAAATCTATGTCCTTGGGTGCATGCTTAGGTCCCATGCAAGAAATGGGAATGAATTTCAAACACCAGGGCACCATTGATTGCCGGCAAAACATTGAGATGCCTGGTTTTTAAATTCTAGTAAATCCAAAACTCGTCTGAAATTCATGAAACTTGGCATGCTATCATGGAGCGGCATAAACATGCCGTGGTAAAAACATTGTCCCACTTGGGGCAGGTTTGGGTATATGCTTCTCACAAACGAGAGCATCTCACAACAAGCCTAATGGTTTCGGTAGGGAACGTACGTCCCACTTTTGGGGATGAAACGATATCCATTGCCTCTTATTGCTTTCAAAAACTTTCTAGTGTCAACATAGAACAACAGCAGTGTTGTGTCAATTTTTGGGATTTTTCGGGGTTTGTTTGGACATTTATATGCATTAACTGAGTTTTCTAGGCATTTTATGCGCATAATTCAAATTTGAACTACATGCACATGCTCCGGTGCATATTAATTGGTTGAAAAATCACATGTGTGTCCTTGGGTGCATGCTTAGGTCCCATGCAAGAGACGGGAATTAATTTGAAACACCATGGCACTGTTGATTGCCGGCGAAACATTGAGATACCAGGTTTTAAATTCTGGTAAATCCAAAACTCGTCTGAAATTCATGAAACTTGGCATGCTATCATGGAGTGGCATCAACATGCCATGGTGAAAATTTTGTCCCATTTGGGACAGATTTGGGTATAAGCTTCTCACAAACCAGAGCTTCTCACAACAAGCATGATGGTTTCGATAGGGAACGTACCACCTTTGGGGAAGGAACGATATCCGTTGCCTCTTATTACTTTCAAAAAATTTCTAGTGTCAACATAGAACAACAGGAGTGTTGTGTTTAATCTTGGAATTTTTCGGGGTTCGTTTGGCCTTTTTTATACATTAACTACATTTTGTAGGCATTTTATGTGCATATTTCAAATTTGAACTACAAGCACATGCTCCAATGCACCAAAGTTGGTTGAAACATCACATGTGTGTCCTAGGGTGAATTTCTAGGTCCCATGCAAGAGATGGGAATGAATTTCAAACACCAGGGCACTTTTGATTACCGGCAAAATGTTGAGATGCCTGGTTTTTAAATTCAAGTAAATCCAAAACTCGTCTGAAATTGATGAAACTTGGCATGCTATCATGGAGCGGCATCAACATTCCGTGGTTAAAAATTTGTCCCATTTGGGGCAGGTCTGGGTATAAGCTTCTCACAAACCAGAGCTTCTCACAACAAGCATGATGGTTTTGATAGGGAATGTCCCACCTTTGGGGACGAAACGATATCCGTTGCCTCTTATTGCTTTCAAAATTTTTCTAGTGTCAACATAGAACAACAGGAGTGTTGTGTCAATTTTTGTGATTTTTCGGGGTTCATTTGGACATTTTTATGCATTAACTGGATTTTGCAGGCATTTTATGTGCATAATTCAAATTTGAACTACAAGCACATGCTCCAATGCACTAAAGTTGGTTGAAAAATCAAATCCGTGTCCTTGAGTGAACTTCTAGGTCCCATGCAAGAGATGAGAATGAAATTCAAACACCAGGGCACTGTTGATTGCCGGCAAAATGTTGAGATGCCTGGTTTTGAAATTCTTGTAAATCCAAAACTCGTCTGAAATTCATGAAACTTGGCATGCTATCATGGAGCGGCATCAACATGCCGTGGAAAAAAAATTGTCCCATTCAGGGCAGTTTCGGGTCTATGCTTCTCGCAAACCAGAGCATCTCACAACAAGCATGATGGTTTCGGTAGGGAACGTCCCACCTTTGGGTACGAAACGATATCCATTGCATCTTATATCTTTCAAATTTTTTCTCATGTCAACATAGAACAACAGGAGTGTTGTGTTAATTTTTGGGATTTTTTGGGGTTCATTTGGATATTTTTATGCTTTAACTGATTTTTCAATGCATTTATGTGCATTATTGAAATTTGAACTACATGCACATGCTCCACTACATATAAATTGGTTGAAAAATCAAATCTGTGTCCTTGGGTGCATGCTTAGGTCCCATGCAAGAAATGGGAATGAATTTCAAACACCAGGGCATCGTTGATTGCCGGCAAAACATTGAGATGCCTGGTTTTTAAATTCTAGTAAATCCAAAACTCGTCTGAAATGCATGAAACTTGGCATGCTATCATGGAATGGCACCCGGCATGCTGTGGTATTTTTCCTGTCCATTTTGAGAGAAGGCGCACTCGAATAATGACAGCCAGCATAGGATTTCGAAAAAATAGCTGCCACTTTAATATCTCAAGCGTTTGTAGAATTCAAACCGTGTGCGTTCTGTTAACCATTCACGTGACGCCACGTGTCTTGGTTTTAATGGTTGTAGGAGGTGCCGTGCGGACAGCTGTTTGACCTTGACTGAATGGAAGGCGTGCGAGCGCAGTCCGGTGTGCAGGCTGACCGAGAGGCGTGCAAGTTGTCCTCCAATGCACAGGCTCATCGGGAAGCGTGTGAGTTGTACGCTGCGCAAGCTCACTAGGAAGCGAGCCCTTTGACTTCCATGGTCGCCCGCCTTCATCTCCATTACTGGCACCTGAGCCGCTGTTTAATATGGGCGGCCTTACTGTTCGCCTCCCATTCCCCTCCCTCCCGCAGACCTCCACCAATGCCATGGCGCAGAACGATCATCTGCCACTAGACTTCAAGTTTGGTGAAGTCGACTCCGAGCCGGAGGAGATAGAAAATACGGAGGAATGGGGCCTCATGGACATGGCCCAGAAGGAGCTGGCCACGGCGGTTGCTGCCCCCGCTCCCGACCCAGCTCCCATCCCCGCGCCCGCGATAGTGACCATCCCCGTAGCATTGACGGGCTGGTTGTCGAGCACTATCACAGAGTTGGAAGCCGTGGGCGTCAGCGAGGTCTCCACGGACCCGCGCGAGCTCGTGTACATGCCAGCGCCAGCGCCCGTGCCCGTGCGCGCCCCTCCACCCACCGTGGCGCCGGCCCCGTGCATTTGGCTACACCCGCCGCGCCCGTGCCCGAGCCCGTGCGCGCGTCCCCCTCAATGGCATGGGATGCTGCCGTCGACCACTACCTCTCAGCGGCACCAGTTGCCGTCCTCCCGCACCCCGCCCGTCGATCGCGCGATGACGTGATGTTTGATTTACAAGTGAAGAACATTTTGTGCTGCCTTGAAGACTTCAACAACGGCATCCCGGAGGACGACAACGACAGCGTGGCACGCCGCCTCCGGCGCCGCCGGAAATAGTTTTTTTGGGGTTTAATACTGTATCTCGAATTCTCGATCATATGAATATAAATTCGCAGTGTGACTGAATGAAAGATATGGTTTGAACGAACTTGCGTTTTTCTCTCTTAATGTACAGACTTATCAAATGATTTTCTTTTGAAAAAACGTCAATGGTTTTTAAATATTAAACACTCATCACAAACACTTTTAAGAACACCCGGATTCAAACCGACAGCTTCCCCAGGAAGCCAAGGGAAAATGTGCCGAGCAGGATTTCTGCATCCCTTCAACGCAAATGGTTGTTTTGCCTGACTCGTGTTTAACCACGTACAAACAATTGGGTAAGATTTGCATATCTATCATTTTGGTATGTTGCCATTGGTCAAACTGGAAAGATTGACATTTGTTTATCTAGTAACATTGCCATTTGTCAACCTTGTAACACTGTGACTTGTCAAAATATGCAGCTAAAAATCACTAGCACTATCTAATTTTTGCAACTAAAATCACTAGCACTGTTCATATGGACACCACTAGCAGGCATGAGTTGATGGATGCGTATGCAAATGTACCATTGATTACATACAACAAGTCATCAGCCCACAACGACAATGAGGATACACGTTGGATTATAGATCATTTCCAACAAAACATTCTAGTAAAGTTTTTCTCACACAACAAATAACAAAGCGATGAAATGAACTTCAGCTCAACCACTCGTCGGCGTTGGAAACGCTTGCTTTGAACCAGAAGTCATTCTCTGGGAAGGGCCAACTACTGTCAATCTCGAGACCAACGCAGGACTGATCATCCAGGCTGAAGCAGCCTATGTCAGGACCCATATTGGGATGGTAGGGAAGCATAGCAATGTCCGAGGTATAGATACAGTTGCTTCTCATAAATGGTAGTAACGTTGTGTCAACAGCAACTGGATCGCCTTCCACCATCATTGGATAGTTTTGTCCAAGGAAGAGTGAGTTTCCTCCAAGACTTTCAATACTGAACCAGGGAGAAGGTGTTGGCGCTAGTACGTACACTAGTATCCATCCCGAATCGCCTTCCACCATCATTGGATAGTTTTGTCCAAGGAAGAGCGAGTTTCCTCCAAGACTTTCAATACTGAACCAGGGAGAAGGTGTTGGCGCTAGTACACTAGTATCCATCCCGAATACCCTGCAACAGATGTTGGAATAGGTCCAGAGAGTGCGACCATGCGAGACAACACCTGCTTCCTTAGTAACATCATCAGTGCCCTGTATACAGACAAGAAGAGGTGATCCATCAGAATAAGTTGCCAGGCGCCACTGAGTATATGGGTCCAGCTTGTCCTCATGCTCGTGATCATCAGCATCGTCATCTCCCCCTTGGTTATTAAAATTTAAAAGTACAGGTGGTGGAGAATGTTCATAGGACCTTGGAAACACAAGAAGGTTAATTAATTAGTAAAGGGAAACTAGTGTGACGCCCCCGATTTGACCGTACACTAATCATGCACGCAAATGTGTACGACCAAGATCAGGGACTCACGGGAAGATATCACAACACACTCTACAACATAAATAAGTCATACAAGCATTATAATACAAGCCAGGGGCCTCGAGGGCTCGAATGCAAGTGCTCGATCATAGACGAGTCAGCGGAAGCAACAATATCTGAGTACAGACATAAGTTAAACAAGTTTGCCTTAAGAAGGCTAGCACAAAAGTAGCAACGATTGAAAAGGCAAAGCCTCCTGCCTGGGACCTCCTAACTACTCCTCGAAGCCGAACTCCATGTAGAATCATCCTCGGGATCTCTAGCTCCTGGACTCCAGCATCTGGTTGCGACAATCAGGTATAGAAAGGGGAAAAGAGGGAGAAAAGCAACCGTGAGTACTCATCCAAAGTACTCGCAAGCAAGGAGCTACACTACATATGCATGGGTATATGTGTAAAGGGGCATATCAGTGGACTGAACTGCAGAATGCCAGAATAAAAGGGGGATAGCTAGTCCTGTCGAAGACTACGCTTCTGGACATCTCCATCTTGCAGCATGTAGAAGAGAGTAGATTGAAGTCCTCCAAGTAGCATCGCATAGCATAATCCTACCCGGCGATCCCCTCCTCGTCGCCCTGTTAGAGAGCGATCACCGGGTTATATCTGGCACTTGGAAGGGTGTGTTTTATTATGTATCCAGTTCTAGTTGTCATAAGGTCAAGGTACAACTCCGGGTCGTCCTTTTACCGAGGGACACGGCTATTCGAATAGATAAACTTCCCTGCAGGGGTGCACCACATAACCCAACACGCTCGATCCCATTTGGCCGGACACACTTTTCTAGGTCATGCCCGGCTTCGTAAGATCAACGCATCGCAGCCCCACCTAAGCACAACAGAGCGGTCAGCACGCCGGTCTAATCCTAAGCGCGCAGGGGTCTGGGCCCATCGCCCTATGCACACCTGCACGTTGCGTACGCGGCCGGAAGCAGACCTAGCCTAGTGGCGTTCCAGTCCAATCCGGCGCGCGCCACTCAGTCGCTGACGTCAAGAAGGCTTCGGCTGATACCACGACGCCGGGATACCCATAACTACTCCCACATAGATGGTTAGTGCGTATAGACCAAATGGCCAGACTCAGATCAAATACCAAGATCTCGTTAAGCGTGTTAAGTAACCGCGAACGCCGACCAGGGACAGGCCCACCTCTCACCTGGGTGGTCTCAACCTGCCCTGTCGCTCCGCCACAAAGATCCACTTGCGGGTACTCCTACGAGCCGACCCAACTTTAGTCATCACATGTGTCATGTATGTAGTATATAAGTATAAACCCGCGATCACCGCCCAGGTGATCACGGCCCGATAGTATAGCACAGCAGACGGACAAGAATGTAGGGCCACTGATGGAAATCTAGCATCCTATACTAAGCATGTAGGATTGCAGGTAAAGGTATCAACAGTAGTAGCAAGGATAGGCTATGCATCAGGATAGGATATCGAAAAGCAGTAACATGCTACACTACTCTAATGCAAGCAGTATAGAGAAGAATAGGCGATATCTGGTGATCAAGGGGGGGGGCTTGCCTGGTTGCTCTGGCAAGTAGGAGGGGTCGTCGACTCCGTAGTCGAACTGGGCAGCAGCAGTGTCGGTCTCGTAGTCTACCGGAGAGAAGAGGGGGAAGAAACAGTAAATACAATGCAAACATAAGCATGACGATGCGTGACATGACAATGAGCGGTGCTAGTTGTGTCCTAACGCGACAGTAGGTGGTACCGGTGAAGGGGGGAACATCCGGGAGGTATTCCCGATGTTTCGCGTTTTCGGACAGACGGACCAGAGGGGGAAAGTTGCTAGTTCGATAGGTTAGGGAGGTGTGGTGGACGAACGGACTGCGTATTCGGATTCGTCTCGTCGTTCTGAGCGACTTTCATATAGAAAACATTTTCATCCGAGTTACGGTTTAAAAGATATGAATTTTCAAAGTTTATTTGAATTCCTGGAATTATTTGAATTAAGCAAAAAAAAGAATTATGACGTCAGCATGAGGCAATGCTGACGTCAGCAGGTCAACAGAGGGGCTGACCAGGTCAAACTGACCAGTGGGCCCCACCTGTCATAGACAGTGGGCTAACAGAAGATTAAACTAATTAATTTTTAGTTAATTAACTACTGGGCCCACCTGTCAGTGAGTGATTAGATTAATTAATTAGTTTTAATTATAAAAACATTTTTCTTTTCTATTTTTTTTTGCGGCGGGGCCCGCATGTCAGTGGCTGGGCCTGCCCAGTCAGCACGTTGACTGGGTTGACCCAGTCAACGGGGCCTGCGGGGCCCGCTGGCAGTGACCCAGGGGTGGCCCCAGGTGTGCCAGCTCAGCAGGCCGGCGGCTGAACGCCGGCGAGCACGAAAACGCGGCGGAGGGCGCTCGGCCCCGTCGGGATTCGCCTACTGGGGCCTACACGGGCGCGGGGGGGGGGGGGTGCGTTCGAACGGGGAGAGCCCGCCGCGTCGCGTGGTGAGACCGGCCGGAGCTGGAGCTGCCGGAACGGCGCCGGCGAGCGGCGGAGGCGGCGGCGCGCACGGGTGCCCGACGGAAACGAGGCTACGGCGGGCTATCGAGCAAGCGGAGGGGCTGGGGGCATCTACGCGCTGTGGGGAGTGCAGCGGGCTTGAGCCCGTGACCAAAAGGTCACCGGAGCCTTGCCGGCGGCGAGCTCCGCGGCGCGGCGTTCGGGCGCGCGTGGGCAAGCAGCTAGGGGGCGCGCGAGAGAGAAAGGACAGGGGAGGAGGGGGAGAGGCTCACCGCGCGGCACACGGAGGCCGGTGAGAGGCTTAGGAGCAGCAGGTCGGCGCCGGGGAAGAAGGGGGTCGCCGGCGTCCGAAGTTGAAGACGAGCTCGGGGAGGTCGTTGCAGGGGCTCCGGTCTCCAACGGGCTGCTCCAGACGAAGCAGCGGGCGACGGCGGTCCTTGGAGACACCTTGGGGCGGCGAGGTGGGTACGGTGGCCGTGTGAACAACGGTGAACGGCGGCGACCGCGTCGGGCGTGGGGAAGGAAGGAGCGGCGCGGATCTGGGGGGGAAGAGAGAGGCGCAGGGGCCGAGAGGTGAGCGGGGGTGAGTGGGAGAGGGGCCCGAGGAGGCAGGGGGTGCTGGAGCCCTTATCCTCCCCGTCGCCGGCGAGGTGGTGCGGCGGGGACCGGCCCCTGTTCCGACCCCGGTCGGGGGAACAGGGAAGGGGGCGAGTGGGAGAGGTGGGCTGGGCCGGGGGTCGGCCCAGTTGGGCCAGGGGTCTAGTGGGGGGGGGGGCCTTCTCCCTTTTCTTTTTCTTTGTCTGTTCTGTTTTCTGTTGTATTTTCTTTTTATTTGTTTATTTTATTTTCTGTTTTAGTTATTTTAGTTAGTAAAACAGTTTACAAAAATACAACCCCTACTCCTAAATTAGCATAATAGCATAGGCCACCTACTCCAAAAAGTTTGGTGATTATATAAACTAGATTAACATTTGTTTAGTATTTAAAAGCATTTAAATAATTGTTTTGCTGCTGTTTTTACTTACTATAGTGCAGTTAAATACTTTACAAAAGTGTGGTTTCTTCACCAATATTTAATATGGACTATTTGGCTCACTCCGAACATTTTAGTTTTAATATTTGTAAACTTTTATTATTTGCTTTTATCTAAATTTTGAATTTGTTTCGGTTCTGAACTATCGAGAGTTTATCAGTAGTAAACGGGGTGACGTGGCATCGTTAACGTGGGATTACTGTAGCTTAATTATCCGGGCGTCACAATTCTCCTCCACTACAAGAAATCTCGTCCCGAGATTTAAGAGGGGAAGTGACGGGAAAGGGATTTGGTCGCGAAATTCTAACGAGCGTCCTCGATCTTGGTTGCTCTTTTCAAAGCGGTTGATCCATTACATTGATGTCTTCATTTTCCTGCTTCAGGTCAACATGATGAAGCTGGCATCCTTTCCTCGGGGACTCCATCGTACTTACGAAAGGATAGGAGGGAAACTACAAGGACAGGTGTCTGCAAGGGCTGATATTCGGCAATTAGCTCTGGGGTTTTGGACCAAGGTATCCCTTGAGTCGAAACTTAGGAAAACATCGAGAGCAAAGTAAGAAGGTACAATAAGGAGTTTCAAGCGGCCAGGCAATCGTTCGATGCCTGAAACAGGGCGTGAAAGGGGCTCAAAGCAATCGGGAATAAGTATTGCGTCTTATACCAGAATAGATCAATAGGCAGGTGGCCCGTGAATTACATACAAAGTCAAGCACAAGGAATAACTTTGACAAAAGGGTGTACAGGAGAGTTAGGTTTCGATCCTGTGGAACTGTGGGTTCTGGGCCCACCATGTGGGTTAAAAGTAGGAAGGGCGGAGACGTCTTGCATGATCATGTAAGCAAGGCATGTCAGAGGATAGCATGTCTTTTATGTCGGCAACCACATCGGTACCAAGGGCGAGGGACGAAGAGAACCATTTTCCTGCTCGTCGAAACGAGGCGGACCAATAGGCAAAGTTCTCGTCCATCGGTGGTTACCGGAATATCATCGACAATAGTAACAGGGTCTTACTGACAGAATTGTACACCGGGGTGTTTACATAAGCAGGAGAATACTACTGCTTAGATCATATAGATCACCAGAAAGGTTAAACCACACAATGGAAAGGAAAATATGATTATCAGATTAAACAGAAGAATGGAAAGGAAAATGTGTTTAAACACATATTTCAAGGTTATATCCTTCCCAAGGACAAGCTGAGCATGATATTCAGGACAGGATATAATGTAGAAAACCCTTTAGGTAGGGGAGAGAAATTTCATGACATTACCCATACAACGGTGTTTGGATAATTGAGCAGGAAACATTTAGCATTATGCTTCAAATGTTCCCGTTGAAAATCGGAGTACCATAGACATGCTTCGAGATAGCATTGACATGGTCAACAGGTGAAGATCAGACTTTGGAAACAAAAAGGATCCATCAGGAACAACTTATAGAATAAGTCTTACAATTTCCTCATGGAAGAATAGCTAACCTTGCTAAAAAGAAAAACTTATAACAATAGGTCCTCCCGCCAGGTGTGCTGGGTATCATCACCTTATTGGGTCATAGTAGACCAGTGTTATAACTCTTGGAAAAATGTTCCAACCATCATATATGACCGAGATTCAGATATGAACGGTGTTTGGATACCTCAGACTCAGGATGCCTGAGAAGAAAGGTGCAAAACAAATAGACGAGACGACATTGTAAGATCCTCGGGAAATGAACTATGGAAGCGAGTTCTGAACAAGGGTCCATCATTAAATCAAGGGGAGGTGAGGAGGTGACTGATTAACTCAGGGACAATCCGTTGAGATCTCCAAAAGAAGGATTTCCCCAACTATGTGAACAAGGAGATAACATTAGCTAGATCGAATGACTTAATGATGTATGCTCGAGGAAAACATACACAGTTAAACATTGCTTGAAATGTGCACCCGAAATGTGGGCTAGGTAGCACGATCAATGTTCGAATGATGATTCATTAAGCCATAGACGTAGAATGAAACTATAGACCAATAACTTCAAAGCAATAGGGTTGCTAGAAGTTTAGAATCTACACGTCACATACCATTTGTCGGTATTTCGTTTAGAAACAACACGGGGACCAAGAAAGAATGGTGGTGGTGAGAAGTATCACTATACCAAGAATTCTAAGAGGTGGAGTAATGCTCACGACATTCTTGACATCGAAGATGGTAATCCTCCACGGTAGAACATAACATAGGTTGGATAGCAGGGAAATCAAGATACAACACAAAATATGAACAAGTTTGTGTTGAGGGGAGGCAAGAATGTTGTCGATGATAACACAATTCATCGAGGGGCAAGGATGGTATTTCTCGTCCTGAATTTCGACACACAACTTGGAAGAAATCAAATTGTTGACAATGATCACGACAAATTTGTCGAGAGGTTTTCAAGAAGATGTAATTGATCGACGATGACATCAAGTCAAAGGAATGATGAAAGCGAAAGGTTATTGGAGCCACGGGTAGGGCACAAACTCGATTTCAAGTTTGCTATTCAAGAAGAAGTGATATGACGAGGGAGATCAACGCAAGATTAGCTCACTCTCGAAATTTGTGCGCTGGGAAGGTCCAGGTAACATAGTTAAAATCATCAAGGTAATGACATAGCCAAACAGGCTAGGAATGGCGTGATCGGGTACAAACTCGTACTTAAGGAAGATTACTAAGAGTTGTTGAACCATAGTGCGGACTCGGTTCAGTTATCTGTGGTTTTGAGTGTTTAAAAACTCGAAGCCCGTGAAAATTTGGAATCAATGAGAATGTAGCACTTGATGGAGAACTCATAATAAGTTATGCAGTTCCGTGATAATCTCGAGATACCAGGGGGGGTAATACTTGACGACAAACCTAGGTAGAGGTTGGACTGGGGTATTGCTCTGCAGAAGACAAGTGCCTAACTTGTACGAGAAATGGTGTTTAAAGGAGAACATGGTCGGAACCACGATTGCAAAAGGCCAGATCCCAGCTATAAGATGAAATTATACCAAGGGAATAATTAATTTAAGAAAAGCTTTAATGATAAGATCTACATCGTGTCCATGGGCATGAGCGCAAAGTTCAAGGTCGACTCCCACTTCTTCAATGCGTAACCTTTCATTCACTGCTCTATTAAAATAATTTGAGTGCGAAGACCTACCTGGTGAATTACCAGAGGAGTATGAACCTTGGAAAACTTTCGGGTTCACACAGATTAAGGAAGACATAGGTTCAATCCATCAGGGCATCTTAGGAACATATACCTCAAACTTCGGACTAAATAATACAAGCTCGAAAGTAGAGCATGGTTCACAAAGCAGAGGATACAATTTACCAAAGGCATCCTGTATCCGAGGAAAAGCTCACAAGCTTATTTAATATGGAGGACATTGTCGGATAAAATCCGACAAAAGGGTCTGGTGGTCCACAAGGGATCTGATGTGAGCATCAGTACCCAACCAGAGGAAGAAAGAATGCAAGGAGATCAGATTATAGAAACAACTGACTAACTCGAAGCTCAAAAGCAAAGTACTTATGATTTCCAAATCAAGGGATCAGAAGCAAACGCTCTGATTGAGGATGGATAAGTCGAGTAAACTTACGGGTACAATCGATGGCAAATTTGATTAGTCGAGATCCAGCTCACGTTTAAAATGACGTCTGAGCCGGAAGAATGAATTCTAGGATATGATTGAGGTTTGCGAGCACTCACAACAAATTGAATCAACGGACTCAAAATGATAATGACAAGAGATGCCAATAAGATTACGAGACTTATGGGATTAACCATAATGCAAGCAAACAAGAATTTCAAGAGCAATAGGCTCCTGAGGATTTTCGAAAGATCGAATAGTATTTTGAAGACTATTGAGGAATACTTGAATCAACTGGGGATGACCGGATACTTGGTAAGTGCGAGAATTATCCGTAGGGGTATCCAGGTGACAAAGAACAGCAAGGCAGTAAGCTCAAAGGATTCTCGGAACAATAGAGAGAATTTCGGGGTATCTTGTAATAACAAGATCAACTGGGAAACATTGTATGAATGGCGAGTATACGTGGTTATCCATAGGAGTTTATCGATGAAAGGGAAGTGCAAAAGCGATGAATACAAGTCCTCAGGTTATCAACAGAGAGTATCTTCAGGGTCTTCACGTGCAGCAGACGATCATCAGTAAATAAGGGGCTCTCCGGGTGACAGTGATAACGAGATCCTAATGTTAGATTTAGTAAAATCATTTAACCCGAATAGAAGAGAGATCAGAGTCCCAGAGTATAGGCAGGGAGTAAAAGATCCTAATACCACCCAATGGTGACGTGGGCCCGTAAGCCACACAGTCATGTTATTAAAAGTTTTTCAATGACTAGACTCGACTTCGGCCAAGGAGTTGGAAAGGGGGGTTCCTACAGGCAGTCGGCTCTGATACCAACTTGTGACGCCCCCGATTTGACCGTACACTAATCATGCACGCAAATGTGTACGACCAAGATCAGGGACTCACGGGAAGATATCACAACACACTCTACAACATAAATAAGTCATACAAGCATTATAATACAAGCCAGGGGCCTCGAGGGCTCGAATACAAGTGCTCGATCATAGACGAGTCAGCGAAAGCAACAATATCTGAGTACAGACATAAGTTAAACAAGTTTGCCTTAAGAAGGCTAGCACAAAAGTAGCAACGATCGAAAAGGCAAAGCCTCCTGCCTGGGACCTCCTAACTACTCCTCGAAGCCGAACTCCATGTAGAATCATCCTCGGGATCTCTAGCTCCTGGACTCCAGCATCTGGTTGCGACAATCAGGTATAGAAAGGGGAAAAGAGGGAGAAAAGCAACCGTGAGTACTCATCCAAAGTACTCGCAAGCAAGGAGCTACACTACATATGCATGGGTATATGTGTAAAGGGGCATATCAGTGGACTGAACTGCAGAATGCCAGAATAAAAGGGGGATAGCTAGTCCTGTCGAAGACTACGCTTCTGGACATCTCCATCTTGCAGCATGTAGAAGAGAGTAGATTGAAGTCCTCCAAGTAGCATCGCATAGCATAATCCTACCCGGCGATCCCCTCCTCGTCGCCCTGTTAGAGAGCGATCACCGGGTTATATCTGGCACTTGGAAGGGTGTGTTTTATTATGTATCCAGTTCTAGTTGTCATAAGGTCAAGGTGCAACTCCGGGTCGTCCTTTTACCGAGGACACGGCTATTCGAATAGATAAACTTCCCTGCAGGGGTGCACCACATAACCCAACACGCTCGATCCCATTTGGCCGGACACACTTTTCTGGGTCATGCCCGACCTCGTAAGATCAACGCGTCGCAGCCCCACCTAAGCACAACAGAGCGGTCAGCACGCCGGTCTAATCCTAAGCGCGCAGGGGTCTGGGCCCATCGCCCTATGCACACCTGCACGTTGCGTACGCGGCCGGAAGCAGACCTAGCCTAGTGGCGTTCCAGTCCAATCCGGCGCGCGCCACTCAGTCGCTGACGTCAAGAAGGCTTCGGCTGATACCACGACGCCGGGATACCCATAACTACTCCCGCGTAGATGGTTAGTGCGTATAGACCAAATGGCCAGACTCAGATCAAATACCAAGATCTCGTTAAGTGTGTTAAGTAACCGCGAACGCCGACCAGGGACAGGCCCACCTCTCACCTGGGTGGTCTCAACCTGCCCTGTCGCTCCGCCACAAAGATCCACTTGCGGGTACTCCTACGAGCCGACCCGACTTTAGTCATCACATGTGTCATGTATGTAGTATATAAGTATAAACCCGCGATCAACGCCCAGGTGATCACGGCCCGATAGTATAGCACAGCAGACGGACAAGAATGTAGGGCCACTGATGGAAATCTAGCATCCTATACTAAGCATGTAGGATTGCAGGTAAAGGTATCAACAGTAGTAGCAAGGATAGGCTATGCATCAGGATAGGATATCGAAAAGCAGTAACATGCTACACTACTCTAATGCAAGCAGTATAGAGAAGAATAGGCGATATCTGGTGATCAAGGGGGGCTTGCCTGGTTGCTCTGGCAAGTAGGAGGGGTCGTCGACTCCGTAGTCGAACTGGGCAGCAGCAGTGTCGGTCTCGTAGTCTACCGGAGAGAAGAGGGGGAAGAAACAGTAAATACAATGCAAACATAAGCATGACGATGCGTGACATGACAATGAGCGGTGCTAGGTCTGTCCTAACGCGATAGTAGGTGGTACCGGTGAAGGGGGGGAACATCCGGGAGGTATTCCCGATGTTTCGCGTTTTCGGACAGACGGACCGAAGAGGAAAGTTGCTAGTTCGATAGGTTAGGGAGGTGTGGTGGATGAACGGACTGCGTATTCGGATTCGTCTCGTCGTTCTGAGCGACTTTCATATAGAAAACATTTTCATCCGAGTTACGGTTTAAAAGATATGAATTTTCAAAGTTTATTTGAATTCCTGGAATTATTTGAATTAAGCAAAAAAATGAATTATGACGTCAGCATGAGGCAATGCTGATGTCAGCAGGTCAACAGAGCGGCTGACCAGGTCAAACTGACCAGTGGGCCCCACCTGTCATAGACAGTGGGCTAACAGAAGATTAAACTAATTAATTTTTAGTTAATTAACTACTGGGCCCACCTGTCAGTGAGTGATTAGATTAATTAATTAGTTTTAATTATAAAAACATTTTTCTTTTCTCTTTTTTTTGCGGCGGGGCCCGCATGTAAGTGGCTGGGCCTGCCCAGTCAGCACGTTGACTGGGTTGACCCAATCAACGGGGCCTGCGGGGCCCGCTGGCAGTGACCCAGGGGTGGCCCCAGGTGTGCCAGCTCAGCAGGCCGGCGGCTGAACGCCGGCGAGCACGAAAACGCGGCGGAGGGCGCTCGGCCCCGTCGGGATTCGCCTATAGGGGCCTACACGGGCGCGGGGGGGGTGCGTTCGAACAGGGAGAGCCCGCCGCGTCGCGTGGTGAGACCGGCCGGAGCTGGAGCTGCCGGAACGGCGCCGGCGAGCGGCGGAGGCGGCGGCGCGCACGGGTGCCCGACGGAAACGAGGCTACGGCGGGCTATCGAGCAAGTGGAGGGGCTGGGGGCATCTACGCGCTGTGGGGAGTGCAGCGGGCTTGAGCCCGTGACCAAAAGGTCACCGGAGCCTTGCCGGCGGCGAGCTCCGCGGCGCGGCGTTCGGGCGCGCGTGGGCAAGCAGCTAGGGGGCGCGCGAGAGAGAAAGGACAGGGGAGGAGGGGGAGAGGCTCACCGCGCGGCACACGGAGGCCGGTGAGAGGCTTAGGAGCAGCAGGTCGGCGCCGGGGAAGAAGGGGGTCGCCGGCGTCCGAAGTTGAAGACGAGCTCGGGGAGGTCGTTGCAGGGGCTCCGGTCTCCAACGGGCTGCTCCAGACGAAGCAGCGGGCGACGGCGGTCCTTGGAGACACCTTGGGGCGGCGAGGTGGGTACGGTGGCCGTGTGAACAACGGTGAACGGCGGCGACCGCGTCGGGCGTGGGGAAGGAAGGAGCGGCGCGGATCTGGGGGGGGGGGAAGAGAGAGGCGCAGGGGCCGAGAGGTGAGCGGGGGTGAGTGGGAGAGGGGCCCGAGGAGGCAGGGGGTGCTGGAGCCCTTATCCTCCCCGTCGCCGGCGAGGTGGTGCGGCGGGGACCGGCCCCTGTTCCGACCCCGGTCGGGGGAACAGGGAAGGGGGCGAGTGGGAGAGGTGGGCTGGGCCGGGGGTCGGCCCAGTTGGGCCAGGGGTCTAGTGGGGGGGCCTTCTCCCTTTTCTTTTTCTTTGTCTGTTCTGTTTTCTGTTGTATTTTCTTTTTATTTGTTTATTTTATTTTCTGTTTTAGTTATTTTAGTTAGTAAAACAGTTTACAAAAATACAACCCCTACTCCTAAATTAGCATAATAGCATAGGCCACCTACTCCAAAAAGTTTGGTGATTATATAAACTAGATTAACATTTGTTTAGTATTTAAAAGCATTTAAATAATTGTTTTGCTGCTGTTTTTACTTACTATAGTGCAGTTAAATACTTTACAAAAGTGTGGTTTCTTCACCAATATTTAATATGGACTATTTGGCTCACTCTGAACATTTTAGTTTTAATATTTGTAAACTTTTATTATTTGCTTTTATCTAAATTTTGAATTTGTTTCGGTTCTGAACTATCGAGAGATTATCAGTAGTAAATGGGGTGACGTGGCATCGTTAACGTGGGATTACTGTAGCTTAATTATCCGGGCGTCACAACTAGCTAACCCGCATGCCTGTGGATGAAACAATTATAATTACGGTGGAAGACAAACATACCAAAAGCATCAGGATTCCATGCAGAAACAAACAAGCTTGTCGAAGATAGCAACAACTTCATAGTTCGAGTAATCCCAATAGCGGTTGGGAACTCGACAAATTGCTATCTTCCGTAGATGACAGTCACCATGATCGTATTTGAACTCACGTAGATTACCGGTGTACTCAACCTCTGGGCAATCGTCTGATATTTTTGGAAGTGGAACCCGGTGACGAGTGTACACATTCACAAGTTCTCACTCGCAGTTGTACCCAATATAAAAACCCAATCTCCATTTGCGCCTGCCCAAGACTTGCCCTCAAGCGATGGCATCTTAACATCATACGTATCATTATCAAGCGGCATCAACTTGCACAAGGCGATGCTTCCCTCGTCCCCGCGCCAATCAGCAGGGTCACGGTGAAGAATATAGGGGAGATCAAACTGCTCCTAGACCCTTGGGTTCCTTGTAATGATGTTATTAGTTGAGTCGAGAATGGTCTTGAACGAACCTGCCATGCTAGCCGAGGTGATGACGTCGCACCGATCAATGAGTTCCTCCACCACGTCATCTTTCATATCAGGGCAAGAATAACGGGGCCGTTTCCGGCCTGTTCCCTCCATGGAGAAGATGATTGAACAATGGCAGAAGGAAGGGTGAAGGCAAATGGAGGGAGGAAGAGCGTGCGACAGCAGTTCCAAATCAAGAGGGAAAGGCAAAGAGGTGGTGGACGGTTGCCACGGTACATGAAAAGGCGCCTGGGGGAGCGAACGGTTGCCACAGAGGTCACACACAGACGACAAGGGACGAGTGAACCGCATGCGTATATCGCACACACCTTGATCTGGCTGACCGTTTCTTTTGTGTTGCCTAATCACCAACAGTTCATCCGAGTGAACTGTATGCTGTGTATCGCACATGCCTTCATCTGGCTGCCCGTTTCTTTTGTTCCTCCTCATCGCAAACAGTTAATTGAACTGAACCGTATGCCCTTCATCGCACACGCAACTAAAACCTGAACCGTGTTTGATGCATCCGTCATCGCAAACACTTTATACATTTCTGACGGTTTTCATACAGCACCGTTTGTGATTATTGCATCGCACACAGTTTCTCGAAGGGTCTCTGATCGTAGTGTCACGTTTGCAGCATCCTGAAGTAGTGATCTCATATGCTCCCGTTCAAAACGTCGTTGAAGTCCCGGTTCTAACCCGTAAATCATGGCACACTGAACTATCGAGTAGTCATCAGCTTTGCTCTGCCAGACGTTCATAACATCTGGCGTTGCTCCTGCAGCGGGTTTGGCACCTAGCGGTGCTTCCAGGACGTAATTCTTCTGTGCAGCAATGAGGATAATCCTCAAGTTACGGACCCAGTCCGTGTAATTGCTACCATCATCTTTCAACTTAGGTTTCTCTAGGAACGCATTAAAATTCAACAGAACAACAGCACGGGCCATTTATCTACAACAACATAGACATGCAAAATACTATCAGGTACTAAGTTCATGATAAATTAAAGTTTGATTAATCATATTACTTCAGAAATCCCACTTAGATAGACATCCCTCTAATCATCTAAGTGATCACGTGATCCATATCAACTAAACCATGTCCGATCATCACGTGAGATGGAGTAGTTTTCAATGGTGAACATCACTATGTTGATCATATCTACTATATGATTCACGCTCGACCTTTCGGTCTCAGTGTTCCGAGGCCATATCTGCATATGCTAGGCTCGTCAAGTTTAACCCCGAGTATTCTGCATGTGCAAAACTGGCTTGCACCCGTTGTATGTGAACGTAGAGCTTATCTTACCCGGTCATCACGTGGTGTCTCGACACAATGAACTGTAACAACGGTGCATACTCAGGGAGAACACTTATACCTTGAAATTTAGTGAGAGATCATCTTATAATGCTACCGCCGAACTAAACAAAATAAGATGCATAAAGGATAAACATCACTTGCAATCAATATAAGCGATATACTATGGCCATCATCATCTTGTGCCTTTGATCTCCATCTCCAAAGCACCGTCATGATCACCATGGTCACTGGCTTGACACCTCGATCTCCATCGAAGCATCGTTGTCATCTCGCCAACTATTGCTTCTACGACTATCACTACCGCTTAGTGATAAAGTAAAGCAATTACATGGCGATTGCATTTCATACAATAAAGCGACAACCATATGGCTCCTGCCAGTTGCCGATAACTGTGTTACAAAACATGATCATCTCATACAACAATTTATATAACCACGTCTTGACCATATCACATCACAACATGCCCTGGAAAAACAAGTTAAGACGTCCTCTACTTTGTTGTTGCAAGTTTTACGTGGCTGCTACAGGCTTAGCAAGAACCGTTCTTACCTACGCATCAAAACCACAACTATTTTTCATCAAGTTTGCTGTTTTAACCTTCAACAAGGACCGGGCGTAGTCACACTCGATTCAACTAAAGTTGGAGAAACAAACACCCACTAGCAACCTGTGTGCGAAGCACGTCGGTAGAACCAGTCTCGCGTAAGTGTACGCATAATGTCGGTCTGAGCCGCAGTAACGCCCACGATGCGGCTATATCTCCCACGTGTCGAGGCACGACTTAGAGGCATAACCGCATTGTGGTTTTGTCGCAAGAAGGGTCATCTTCACACAATCCCATGTAATGAACAAGAATGGGATAGAGAGTTGGCTTACAATCGCCACTTCACACAATACATAAATAAATTCATACATCATTCAAGATACACACATAGACCGACTACGGTCAAAACCAAATACAAAGAAGACAACCCCAAATGCTAGATCCCCGATCGTCCCAACTGGGCTCCACTACTGATCAACAGGAAACGAAACAACACAACGAACAAGAGCTTCATCGAGCTCCCACTTGAGCTCGGTTGCGTCACCTGCACTGGTATCCTCGGCACCTGCAACTGTTTTGGAAGTATCTGTGAGTCACGAGGACTCAGCAATCTCACACCCGCGAGATCAAGACTATTTAAGCTTAAGGGTAGGGAAGGGGTAATGAGATGGAGCTGCAGCAAGCACTAAGCATATATGGTGGCTAACATACGCAAATAAGAGCGAGAAGAGGAGCAACGGAACGGTCGTCAACTAGTAATGATCAAGAAGTGATCCTGAGCTTCTACTTACGTCAGACATAACTCAAAAGCCGTGTTCACTTCCCGGACTCCGCCGAAAAGAGACCATCACGGCTACACACGGGGTTGATGTATTTTAATTAAGTCGAGTGTCAAGTTCTCTACAACCGGATATTAACAAATTCCCATCTGCCACATAACCTTGGGCACGGCTTTCGAAAGATAATACCCTACAGGGATGTCCCAACTTAGCCCATTATAAGCTCTCACGGTCAACGAAGGATATTCCTTCTCCCGGGAAGACCCGATCAGTCTCGGAATCCCGGTTTACAAGAAATTTCGACAATGGTAAAACAAGACCAGCAAGACCACTCGTTGTGCCGACAAATCCCGATAGGAGCGGCACATATCTCGTTCTCAGGGCACACCGGATAAGCTAAGCATACAGGCACCGACGTAACCCAAGTTGCCAAGGGATGGTCCCACACGATGCTCTAGTTTGGACCAACACTCAGAGGAGCACTGGCCCGGGGGGTTAAAATAAAGATGACCCTTGAGTCTGCAGAACCCAAGGGAAAAAGGCTTAGGTGGCAAATGTTAAAACCAAGGTTGGGCCTTGCTGGAGGAGTTTTATTCAAGGCAAACTGTCAAGGGGGTCCCATAAATCACCCAACCGCGTAAGGAACGCAAAATCAAGGAACATAACACCGGTATGACAGAAACTAGGGCGGCAAGAGTGGAACAAAACACCAGGCATAAGGCCGAGCCTTCCACCCTTTACCAAGTATATAGATGCATTAATTAAAATAAGATATATTGTGATATCCCAACATATCCATGTTCCAACATGGAACCAACTTCGACTTCACCTGCAACTAGCAACGCTATAAGAAGGGCTGAGCAAAAGCGGTAACTTAGCCAAACAACGGTTTGCTAGGAAAGGATGGTTAGAGGCTTGACATGGCAACATGGGAGGCATGATATAGCAAGTGGTAGGTAGCGCAGCATAGCAATAGAGCGGACAACTAGCAAGCAAAGATAGAAGTGATTTTGAGGGTATGGTCATCTTGCCTGAAATCCCGCAAGGAAGAAGAATGAGTCCATGAAGAAGACAAACGGATGTAGTCGAACGAATCCTCACAACTGCGGAACAAAACCGAAGCTAACGAGAGAAGCAACCCGGAAAGAAACAAACAACATAGTAAACAACCACCACATAAACATGGCATGATGCACAATCAAGTATGATGCATGTCCGGTTTAAAGAGGCATGGCATGGCAAAGTGCAACAAACAACACTACAAATTAAGTGGAGCTCAATATGCAACGAGTTGCATATTGACGAAACACCACATCAATTATTTAGTTCTCTCTCATTTATGTACCCAACAATATTAAATGTTATTAAACATGGCAAGGGGTGAAGCATATGAAAACTAACTATTTAGGCAAGTTTAAATGAGGCCGGAACAACAAACAACAATTCCGGAAAATCCTCATGTGCATATTTTAGATTTGGTACTGTTCTGCCATAAACACAATTTTAATGTTGTTAAACAAAAAATAAAGTGCACCATGTTAAACTAGGCATTTTCCACCCCATTTACATATAAAGTTTATTAAATTTGGAGCTACGGTTAATTAGTTATGAAATAAATCATTTTAGCATGGCATTTGAGCAAACTTAATCAAACAGCAATTTAAACATTTTAAACATGGATGAGAGTGGCATAATGTGAAACTAGACAGAATTCTAAGCATTTTACATATTAAAATCATTTTAAACCGATGCACCATTTGTGAGTTATTAAATGCATGATCTAGAGGGACTTTTCTGCAAACTGTAATTCACTGGATAATTGGCAAAATTCGCAGGACCAGGAAAAAAACATATACGGGTCGAATCTGGTGCACTGCTGGGCTGAACAGGAGGGGCTGTGGGGAGCTCACCCTTGGGCCAAGCCCAGCTGGAGAGGAGGAGGCCCAAGTGGCGCAGATCTGGGCCTCGGGCGTGCTTGCGGCCCAGGAGGCTGGATCGAACGAGGAGGCGCGGGGCCGCGGTCAACGCTCGGGACGAGCGAGACGGTGCTGCTGTCGTTCCTGAAGAACAAAAACAGCAGCATCATGGCGATGGAGAAGAAGTCGGCAGGGGGGTCCTGGCGGCGGGGTCGGCAGGAACCGGCCGGAACGGGCGGAACGAAGCGCGGGGAGGCGCCTGGGTTCAGATCCGGCAAGGGGGGAGTGGATCGGATCCCCAAGCGGCGGAACATGCTACAAGGCCATGGCGGAACTGTTTCCTGAAGAAAAGACAGAGGAGAAATTAGAGAGAGAAAGAGAAGGAACTAGAGGGAGGGAGAGCACGGGGAAAGAGAGGGGCGGCGCTCATCTGCTCTTGGGCCAGGTGGCCGGCAGCACAGCAGCAGGTCTGGAGCGAGACGAGGCGGCGATGGCCTGGACGAGGAGGAGGCCACGGACGAAGGACGACGATGGCTTGAGGCGCGTGGGACGCCCGGGCAGAGGAGCTCGAGCATCGGGCTCACGAGAGGCCCGGCGAGGACGTGGTGGCGGGGTCAAGGTTGGAGGCGCGCGACGACGGGCGAGCTCGGGCACATGGGCAGAGGAGGAGCATGGCACAGGGGCTCGGGTTCTGCTGGGCGCGGTGGACGACGGATGCGGGCGCAGGTGCTCGAGGAGCTCCTCTCCTCGAGCGCTCGGGCGACGGGGACTTGGCGAGGAGGATGAAAACAAGGAGGGAGATGCTACACGATCTGGTTGGGCGGCGCTGAAAGCAAGGTGGTTGGTCGGGGAAGGATCCCGAGGAACAGGGTGAGTGGGTGGCGGCGCAAGGAGGGGAATAGGTTTAGGCTAGGGTTGGACTGATTTGGTAGGTGGTGGTCTTATATATAACAAGTGAATTTTTGATAGGGGCATTTGGTCCCTCCGATTAAAATCGGCCGATCGAGAAAATAATAGGTAGGGAATCCAAATAAGAAAACAGAGATGTTTTGTAGATGTTTGGGGATTATTCGGACTCATCGGTCACGGCAGAGCGGGTCGGGTTTGGGCAAGGTTTTCGGACGCGCGCGAGGGATTTGCGGGATGTGCAGAGAGGTTAGGAAGCCAGGCAAGAGGGAAACAAAAATCTGGTTGGTCTTGGAACGGTCAACGAAAGCAAGGGGGACACGACAACTACGAGCGGATGCAAGTTTTATGAAAACATGCAAATGCAATGCGCATGATGCTATGAGATGAGATGCAACAAACAAATAAATAACACAGCTGACTCGCAAAACAAGGAAGGCATCTGGAGCGTCGGTCTCAGGGCGTTACAACACTCCACCACTACAAGAGGATCTCGTCCCGAGATCTAGGATGGCACCGAAGAGAAACGGAAGGGGAAGAGGTAAAACAAATTGCTTCTTGACAAACGAGTGAAACCAAAGAACCTTGGAAGTTGAACAATTTTGAGAAAATAATACAACGAAGATGAACAAAGTTGAAAACACTCCGTTAGAAAAGAGAAACAAGGAACATTACAAGAACCTCTGTAGGTTGAAGAATATGGAACAAGAGCTTAACGGATCAAAAGGAATATGAAAGCACGCCGGTAGAAAAGAGAAACAAGGAACTCCATGTGAACCTTGGAGTTTGCAAAGCTATGAATGACGAGAACAATGGACGAGAAGTACATGCAAGCACTCCGGTTGAAACGAGATGTACAAGGAACGATAATGATCAATTATGATAACGCTCCGGTTGGGAAAAAAAGAATAGAATTTGAACTTGGCAAAATGAAAGCACTTGGATGAGACTCTGGTTAAAACTAGATAGAGAAGGAAAACAATTGATATAATTTGGGCAGCATTCCGACTGAAAGAAGAAAGAAAACTTGATAAGATGAAAAGAACTTGAAGAGATGACATAACACTCCGGTTAAATGGTAAGCATGAAAAGAACACGATCCTCACAAATCGAGATGATGAGTGAAGAGAGCAACATCACCATGCCTCCGGAAGAAAAAAAATAGAAGATAGATGATTGGAATAAAGGAATGGAGAAGAAAATGCCAACTTCTGCCACCAATGATCTTGGAAAGCACCCTTCCAAGAAGGTTATTACGGAGTTGTTGGAAAAACCAACAACGAAACGAATAAGCTTGTAGTGGCCTTATGGAAAACTTCTCAAGATAGAGGCGAAATTCTGCCACTACGGAAACAGTTGATTGGATTGAGATCAACAAGGAGAAGAAAACTTCTTCACCAAGATGAGAAGGAGAAAAAAAATTGATCATTGATAAACACCACAAATAGCTACATTCCTTAGGGAAGGCTATAGGTGAAATCTATACCAAGATAACATCAACAAAGAAATTGTTGGGTTGAAAAGATACCATGAACAAAGAAAATATGATGGGTTTAAATATCTCATTCTTGATAACTTGCGAATCATGAAACATGAAAAGAAAATGTCAAGAATGACATATCACCATCTCAAAATGAGGTAGAAAGAATTGCACTTCGGAATGCGAGATGAAGAATGCTTGAACTCCTCAAGACAAATATGTGTTGAGCACCATGTTTATTTTAGAGTATAGCTTGACGGATCTTGACTCCGAGAGAAATCTTGAAGAACAATTGAAGAATGAAAGGAATCCTTGATGAAGCACCATGTAGAGCCTCCATGAAGAACTCCGGTAATAAAAGGATGATAAAAAGAAAGAGAAGTTGACAACACAAGGTGAAGCCTTGCGATGATTTAGATGGAGCTTCATGACGAGATAAAGCGAAAAACTTGGAACTCCGAAAAGAAAGAGGAACAAATGAAAACAAGAATTTTGATGAACCTCCGGAATAAGGAATTGAATTTACTCGATGAAACAAGAATAAGAATTACATTATGTTATCCTTCATCAATTAAATTGATGACCCACAATCGATTTGACATACTACTTATTCTCGTAGAAAGGATTAAGATAGATATTGCGCAAACTTGGGAAGGTCTTCAACGAACCACCGGTAGGATTGGAAAGAATGAATGAATCTATATGATAACGAAGGAAGAGAACTCTTGAACGAACCACCGTAAGAATTGAAAATGAACGAAGAAAAGATAAAGAAACACCGGGAAGAATTGGAAAATGAACGAAGAAACTTAAGAGAATTTAGATACAAGTGAACGAAGAGATCACGAGCTGATTAGAGAATACTTGAACGATGCACCGGAAGAATAAGGAGATGAACGAAGAGACATCAATTTAGAATAATTGGAGAATGAGGCTGAAAACTTAGAACGAAGAAATCTTCAGAAATGATGGCCTTTGGATGATCAAGAAATGAAAACAACTCTGAAATGCTCCGGATGGGTAAGAAAAGAATTGCGCGATTGGAAACAATTTGAGAGGATGGCAACAAGTTAGAACCATGAATCTTCAAGAGAACGGACCAAGATTCAAGAGAAATTCTTCTTCGTTCTTCAAATGTTGAGAATGATGACGAGAAACACCACCATGAATTGTTGAGGCACTCCGTAATGAAAATTAGAAAAGTTTAACCAACGATGAAAAGAATTTGAAAGATCTTGGAGAAAGACATTTGACTGATGGTAATTCATTCTTACGTCAAACTTTGAAAATAATTTGGGAATATCTCCGGGAAAATTAGAAGAGTCAGGTAAGATCCTGGGAAAAGACATGTGGGTTAGGGCCCACTCAAAAGATACACCGTTGAACAATTAAAAGAAAGATTGCGCCGGTTGAATTAAATGGCTTGAATAAGGTAAGACCTCGAAATATCTTGAAAGGATTACGAATAGAAACTTGAATCTTCTGGGATATCTTTAGCACTCCAGATAAACATGAATAGCAAGCGGGGAATGATTAAGAGATATACCGGCATGAGAAAGCATTTGAAAGGAGGAAAGGGCTATAATCAACACTGAAAGCTTCAATTGAATCCACCAGAAAAGAATACGAGAATGAAGAATGATAACCTTGAAGCTTCCTGAGCATCTTCCTGAGAATCACCAGATAAGAACATTGATGGAAAAGGATGGAGAAACTTCACATCCATAAGATGGATACATGATTAAGAAATCTGAGTCCTTGAAGAAAGAGGGTGGGAGGGTGGGAAAAACAAAGGCAACTTGGGGCATATGGAATAAACACCGTTGAGAAAAAGCTTAGAATTGATCTTGCGAATGTTGGAATGATCGAATTTACTTGAAGAGAAGCACACCAGTTGGAAAGGATTGAAAAGACAACCTTGATGATCAAGAAGGATTAGCATCCACATAAAAATATGAGAACACTCTTAGAATAAGGTATGGAATCAACACTTGGCATTGAAGCAACTCGAATACCACAAAATAAAACAAAAACAAAGGATTGGCTCGCAGAATAAGCCGGAAACAAACATATGATAGATCCCATATCGTATCATGTGTGTGTTGGAAAGATATCCTACGAGATACTTGAATTCCCACTTATAAACTCCCGAAACTTTCTGGTTATGCAATCAGGTGTTGGGGATACAGGGGACACCAAATATATCACCCAAACTAACAATACCTAGATCCAGTTGTATCCATCCTTCAACACATAACCAAGAAACCTTCGGAAAGCATTTACCTCAACCTTCGAAAAGCATCCGTTATACGAGTTATGGCAATACTCCCGAACTCCCGCCCCAGTACTGGGTGGCGTCGAGGTGATCTCACCAACAACTGCATAAAAGAGATTTTCGATGTCGGCGAAACTCAGGTATTCCAGAACTGCAACGATAAAATTGTGACGACAACACCTCGGAGCTCAACTCCCCGGGACACTGCCACAACCCCTAAATGTCAGGAGGCACCAAGAACAATGTTCTCGTCACAAAACCATCAGAACGATTCCAAGATACCCGCGTGATCCTAAATTTTTTTTTTGTGAAATTTGAGGAGAGAAGAGTCAAAACTTCTACGCCAGGAGGCCTCGCCAGAGCGACGAAGGGACTGAGGAGTAAAAAGAATCCTACTCTCCGATATATATAATCCTAAGACTCAAAACATTTTTTATAGACTCAACAACGCCAGCGATTCGATCAAGCAGGGGGCTCCTAAGTCGGGGATGGCTCTGATTACCAACTTGTAACGCCCATGATGCGGCTATATCTCCCACGTGTCGAGGCACGACTTAGAGGCATAACCGCATTGTGGTTTTGTCGCAAGAATGGTCATCTTCACACAGTCCCATGTAATGAACAAGAATGGGATAAAGAGTTGGCTTACAATCGCCACTTCACACAATACATAAATAAATTCATACATCATTCAAGATACACACATAGACCGACTACGGTCAAAACCAAATACAAAGAAGACAACCCCAAATGCTAGATCCCCGATCGTCCCAACTGGGCTCCACTACTGATCAACAGGAAACGAAACAACACAATGAACAAGAGCTTCATCGAGCTCCCACTTGAGCTCGGTTGCGTCACCTGCACTGGTATCCTCGGCACCTGCAACTGTTTTGGAAGTATATGTGAGTCACGAGGACTCAGCAATCTCACACCCGCGAGATCAAGACTATTTAAGCTTAAGGGTAGGGAAGGGGTAATGAGGTGGACCTGCAGCAAGCACTAAGCATATATGGTGGCTAACATACGCAAATAAGAGCGAGAAGAGGAGCAACGGAACGGTCGTCAACTAGTAATGATCAAGAAGTGATCCTGAACTTCTACTTACGTCAGACATAACTCAAAAGCCGTGTTCACTTCCCGGACTCCGCCGAAAAGAGACCATCACGGCTACACACGCGGTTGATGTATTTTAATTAAGTCGAGTGTCAAGTTCTCTACAACCGGATATTAACAAATTCCCATCTGCCACATAACCGCGGGCACGGCTTTCGAAAGATAATACCCTGCAGGGGTGTCCCAACTTAGTCCATTATAAGCTCTCACGGTCAATGAAGGATATTCCTTCTCCCGGGAAGACCCGATCAGTCTCGGAATCCCAGTTTACAAGACATTTCAACAATGGTAAAACAAGACCAGCAAGACCACCCGCTGTGCCGACAAATCCCGATAGGAGCGGCACATATCTCGTTCTCAGGGCACACCGGATAAGCTAAGCGTACAGGCACCGACGTAACCCAAGTTGCCAAGGGATGGTCCCGCATGGTGCTCTAGTTTGGACCAACACTCAGAGGAGCACTGGCCCGGGGGGGTTAAAATAAAGATGACCCTTGAGTCTGCAGAACCCAAGGGAAAAAGGCTTAGGTGGCAAATGTTAAAACCAAGGTTGGGCCTTGCTGGAGGAGTTTTATTCAAGGCGAACTGTCAAGGGGGTCCCATAAATCACCCAACCGCATAAGGAACGCAAAATCAAGGAACATAACACCAGTATGACAGAAACTAGGGCGGTAAGAGTGGAATAAAACACCAGGCATAAGGCCGAGCCTTCCACCCTTTACCAAGTATATAGATGCATTAATTAAAATAAGATATATTGTGATATCCCAACATATCCATGTTCCAACATGGAACCAACTTCGACTTCACCTGCAACTAGCAACGCTATAAGAAGGGCTGAGCAAAAGCGGTAACTTAGCCAAACAATGGTTTGCTAGGAAAGGATGGTTATAGGCTTGACATGGCAACATGGGAGGCATGATATAGCAAGTGGTAGGTAGCGCAGCATAGCAATAAAGCGGACAACTAGACAGAATTCTAAGCATTTTACATATTAAAATCATTTTAAACCGATGCACCATTTGTGAGTTATTAAATGCATGATCTAGAGGGACTTTTCTGCAAACTGTAATTCACTGGATAATTGGCAAAATTCACAGGACCAGGAAAAAAACATATACGGGCCGAATTTGGTGCACTACTGGGCTGAACAGGAGGGAATGTGGGGAGCTCACCCATGGGCCAAGCCCAGCTGGAGAGGAGGAGGCCCAAGCGGCGCAGATCTGGGCCTCAGGCGTGCTTGCGGCCCAGGAGGATGGATCGAACGAGGAGGCGCGGGGCCGCGGTCAACGCTCGGGACGAGCGAGACGCTGCTGCTCTCGTTCCTGAAGAACAGAAACAGCAGCATCATAGCGATGGAGAAGAAGCCGGCAGCGGGTCCTGGCGGCGGGGTCGGGAGGAACCGGCCGGAACGGGCGGAACGAAGCGCGGGGAGGCGCCTGGGTTCAGATCCGGCAAGGGGGGCGTGGATCGGATCCCCAAGCGGCGGAACATGCTACAAGGCCATGGCGGAACTGTTTCCTGAAGAAAAGACAGAGGAGAAATCAGAGAGAGAAAGGGAAGGAACTAGAGGGAGGGAGAGCACGGGGAAAGAGAGGGGCGGCGCTCATCTGCTCTTGGGCCAGGTGGCCGGCAGCACAGTAGCAGGTCTGGAGCGAGACAAGGCGGCGATGGCCTGGACGAGGAGGAGGCCGCGGACGAAGGACGACGATGGCTTGAGGCGCGTGGGACGCCCGGGCAGAGGAGCTCGAGCATCGAGCTCGCGAGAGGCCCGGGGAGGACGTGGTGGCGGGGTCGAGGTTGGAGGCGCGCGACGACGGGCGAGCTCGGGCGCATGGGCAGAGGAGGAGCATGGCACAGGGGCTCGGGTTCTGCTGGGCGCGGAGGACGACGGATGCGGGCGCAGGTGCTCGAGGAGCTCCTCTCCTCGAGCGCTCGGGCGATGTTGACTTGGTGAGGAGGATGAAAACAAGGAGGGAGATGCTACGCGATCTGGTTGGGCGGCGCTGAAAGCAAGGTGGTTGGTCGGGGAAGGGTCCCGAGGAACAGGGTGAGTGGGTGGCGGCGCAAGGAGGGGAATAGGTTTAGGCTAGGGTTGGACTGATTTGGTAGGTGGTGGTCTTATATATAACAAGTGAATTTTTGATAGGGGCATTTGGTCCCTCCGATTAAAATCGGCCGATCGAGAAAATAATAGGTAGGGAGTCCAAATAAGAAAATGGAGATGTTTTGTAGATGTTTGGGGATGATTCGGACTCATCGGTCACGACAGAGCGGGTCGGGTTCGGGCAAGGTTTTCGGACGCGCGCGAGGGATTTGCGGGATGTGCAGAGAGGTTAGGAAGCCAGGCAAGAGGGAAACAAAAATCTGGTTGGTCTTGGAACGGTCAACGAAAGCAAGGGGGGACACGGCAACTACGAGCGGATGCAAGTTTTATGAAAACATGCAAATGGAATGCGCATGATGCTATGAGATGAGATGCAACAAACAAATAAATAACACAGCTGACTCGCAAAACAAGGAAGGCATCTGGAGCGTCGGTCTCGGGGCGTTACAGCCGCTTCATCCAACAATACCGCCGAATCAAAGTATGACATGCTGGTAAGTAGTATGACTATTATCGCCCCCAACTCTTTGTGTTCTAGTCGTGCATATAACATCTACGCATAAACCTGGCTCTGATACCTCTGTTGGGGAAAGCAGTAATTTCAAAAAAAAATCCTACGCACACGCAAGATCCATCTAGGTGATTGATACGTCCATTTTGCATCATGCTTTTATATCAATATTTATTGCATTATGGGCTGTTATTACACATTATGTCACAATACTTATGCCTATTCTCTCTTATTTTACAAGGTTTACACGAAGAGGGAGAATGCCGGCAGCTGGAATTCTGGGCTAGAAAAGGAGCAAATATAAGAGACCTATTCTCCACAACTCCAAAAGTCTTGAAACTCCACGAAAGTCAGTTTTGGAATATATAAAAATTATTGGGCGAAGAAAGTACCAGAGGGGGGCCACCCACCATCCACGAGGGTGGGGCGCGCGCACTACCCCCTGGGCGCGCCCCCTGCCTCGTGGGCCCCCTGGCAGGCCTCGGGTGCCCATCTTTGGCTATATGAAGTCTTTCGCCCTGGAAAAAATCAGAAGGAAGCTTTCGGGACGAAGCGCCGCCGTCTCGAGGCGGAACCTGGCGAAACCAATCTAGGGCTCCGGCGGAACTGTTCTGCTGGGGAAACATCCCTCTGGGAGGGGGAAATCATCACCATCGTTATCACCATCGATCCTCTCATTGGGAGGGGGTCAATCTCCATCAACATCTTCACCAGCACCATCTCATCTCAAACCCTAGTTCATCTCTTGTATCCAATCTTTGTCTCAAAACCTCAGATTGGTACCTGTGGGTTGCTAGTAGTGTTGATTACTCCTTGTAGTTGATGCTAGTTGGTTTATTTGGTGGAAGATCATATGTTCAGATTATTTATGGATATTAATATCCCTCTGATTATGAACATGAATATGATTTGTGAGTAGTTACGTTTGTTCCTGGGGACATGGGAGAAATCTTGCTATAAGTAGTCATGTGAATTTGGTATTCGTTCGATATTTTGATGAGTTGTATGTTGTCTTTCCTCTAGTTGTGTTATGTGAACATCGACTACATGAAACTTCACCATTATTTGGGCCAAGAGGAAGGCATTGGGAAGTAATAAGTAGATGATGGGTTGCTAGAGTGACAGAAGCTTAAACCCTAGTTTATGTGTTGCTTCGTAAGGGGCTGATTTGGATCCATATGTTTCATGTTATGGTTAGGTTTACCTTAATACTTCTTTTGTAGTTGCGGATGCTTGCAAGAGGGGTTAATCATAAGTGGGATGCTTGTCCAAGGAAGGGCAGCACCCAAGCACTGGTCCACCCACATATCAAATTATCAAAGTAACGAATGCGAATCATATGAGCATGATGAAAACGAGCTTGACGATAATTCCCATGTGTCCTCGGGAGCATTTTCCTTTATATAAGAGTTTGTCCAGGTTTGTCCTTTGCTACAAAAAGGATTGGGCCACCTTTCTGCACCTTATTTACTTTTATTACTTGTTCCCCGTTACAAATTACCTTATCACAAAACTATATGTTACCAATAATTTCAGTGCTTGCAGAGAATACCTTACCGAAAACCGCTAGTCATTTCCTTTTGCTCCTTGTTGTGTTTGACACTCTTACTTATCCAAAGGACTACGATAGATCCCCTATACTTGTGGGTCATCAAGACTCTTTTCTGGCGCCATTGCCGGGGAGTGAAGCGCCTTTGGTAAGTGGAATTTGGTAAGGAAAATTTTATATAGTGTGCTGAAATTTACTGTCACTTGTTACTATGGAAAGTAATCCTTTGAGGGGCTTGTTCGGGGTATCTTCACCCCGACCAGTAGATCAAAAGAGTTTCTCCTCAACCTACTGAACCTACTGAAAATGTTTACTTTGAAATTCCTTCGGGTATGATAGAGAAACTGCTAGCTAATCCTTTTACAGGAGATGGAACATTGCATCCCGATTTGCACCTAATCTATGTGGATGAAGTTTGTGGATTATTTAAGCTTGCAGGTATGCCCGAGGATGTTATCAAGAAGAATGTCTTCCCTTTATCTTTGAAGGGAAAGGCATTGACATGGTTTAGGCTATGCGATGATATTGGATCATGGAACTACAACCGATTGAAATTGGAATTTCATCAGAAGTTTTATCCTATGCATCTGGTTCATCATGATCGTAATTATATATATAATTTTTGGCCTCGCGAAGGAGAAAGCATCGCTCAAGCTTGGGGGAGGCTTAAGTCAATGTTATATTCATGCCCCAGTCATGAGCTCTCAAGAGAAATTATTATTCAAAAAATTTATGCTCGGCTTTCTCTCAATAATCGCTCCATGCTCGATACTTCTTGTACTGGTTCTTTTATGATGAAGACAATTGAATTCAGATGGGATTTATTGGAAAGAATTAAACACAACTCTGAAGATTGGGAACTCAACGAAGGTAAGGAGTCAGGTATAACACCTAAGTTTGATTGTGTTAAATCTTTTATGGATACCGATGTTTTCCGTGAATTTAGCACTAAATATGGACTTAACTCTGAGATAGTAGCTTCTTTATGTGAATCATTTGCTACCCATGTTGATCTTCCTAAGGAGAAGTGGTTTAAATATCATCCTCCCATTGAAGTAAAAGTAGTTGAACCTATTAAAGTTGAAGAAAAGACTATCACTTACAATGTTGATCCTATTGTTCCTACCGCTTATATTGAGAAACCACCTTTCCCTGTTAGAATAAAGGATCATGCTAAAGCTTCAATTGTGGTCAAGAAAAGTAATATTAGAACACCCAAACCCTCTGAGAAAATTAAAGTTGAACCTAGTATTGCTATGGTTAAAGATCTCTTGGTTGATAATATTGATGGGCATGTTATTTACTTCTGTGATGAAGCCGCTATAATTGCTAAGCCTAATACTAAAGATAAACATAGACCTGTTGTTGGCATGCCTGTCGTTTCGGTTAAAATAGGAGATCACTGTTATCATGGCTTATGTGATATGGGTGCTAGTGTCAGTGCAATACCTTATACCTTATAAGAAGAAATTATGCATGATATTGCACCTGCTGAGATAGAAGATATTAATGTTACTATTAAGCTTGCCAATAGAGATACTATCTCACCGGTTGGGATTGTTAGAGATGTTGAAGTCTTGTGTGGAAAAATTAAATATCCTACTGATTTTCTTGTTCTTGCTTCCCCACTGGATAAATTTTGTCCTATTATATTTGGTAGACCCTTCTTGAATACTGTTAATGCTAAGATAGATTGTAAAAAGAATGTTGTTACTATTGGCTTAGGGGATATTTCTCATGATTTTAATTTTGCTAAATTTCGTAGACAACCCCATGATAAAGAATTGCCTAGTAAAGATGAAATTGTTGGTCTTGTGTAGCGACCAGACCTCAAATGGTCTGTGCTGCTGTGCACCAGTGTCATCCCTCGATCAGTAATGCTGACACGCACAGTACAAATGGAGGATTTATAACAGAGTAGCAATCACACACTTATTACATCGAATATCTCCGAAGAGATTAAGTATGATAAACATGGCTTAAGGCCATCTAACAACGATAACAGCGGAAGACTTGGAAGATAAGTGAGTCCATCAACTCCAGCGGCATCACTGAGTATAAGACCACGACCTAAGGCATCTTACTCGTCGTCTGAAAAGTCTGCAACATGAAACGTTGCAGCCCGAAAACGGGTCAGCACATAGGATATGCTGGCAAAGTAACACATAGAGAGCAATAAACAATAATGATGCTATACTACATGCATATATGGCTGGTGGAAAGCTCTATGGTTACAGTTTTGCGAAAAGCCAATTTTATCCTACTTCAAAGGAATAAATTTTATTTAACTATCATGGTGGTTGTGAAACATTGAGAAGGTACCTCCAACTCAATCCCAATTAAGTGTCATCATTAACCCAACAAAATTAATTAAAAGTAACATGGTGATGAGATTCAAATGATAATCCAGGTACTAGATACTCAAGTTGTCCATAACCGGGGACACGGCTAACCATGATTAGTTTGTACACTCTGCAGAGGTTTGCGCACTTTTCCCCACAAGACTCGATCGCCTCCGCTTGATTCTCGCACTGCATGATGTTTGAGAAACGGATGACCGAGACACAGCCTTTCAGAAACAATCACTCTTTACTCTGGATGGACCGGTACACCTACTTTCCCCTACATCTGCTAGCCCACCTCTTCAAGAGATCTTGTAACCTACTCAACTATGCTAGAGCCCATAATAGCTTGTGGCTGCACACGGAAGTTTCTAGCATGAATAATCTTATGATCCCTTTGAGCCTGGGTGGCGGTCCTTATACAAACAGACAACACTGGGTTCTCCAGGTGCCTCAATCCACCCAGATGTGAGTTTTAGTTGCCACCTTAAGTTGAACCATTAATAAACATCTCACATCTGTCATGAATATCACTCAAACCCATCCACGTCTACGAGCATAGCATGGCAATAATAAAAGCAACGTAGAAGTAACTCCCAAGGGTTTGAATAGAAAACAGGTAATAGGTACTACCTCAACTACTTCCCAATACCCACAATTTAATTAGATCCTAATCATGCAATTGTTTGAGGAAAAGATCTAATGCAATAAAACTGGGTATGAAAAGTATGATCAAAGTGTTACTTGCCTTGCTGATGATCCGCAAAACCTAACGAGTCGAAGTAACAAGCGGCACACTCCGGGTACTCTATCGCAAACAAACAAGCATACAATCAGTACTCATCTAATGCACAGATAAAACTCGAATGAAAGATCCAACCAGAAAGTTCAACTTAAGAACTCCGGTTTACAAAAAGAATCAACTCGAACGAAGCAACGAAAGTCAAACGGCGAAAGAAAGAAGCTTCGTTTACTAATCTGGATCTAGGTCAAATTTTACTGTAGCAAAAACTTGTTTGAGTAGGTTAACCGGAAAGAGAATTTCGAGACGAAACTCTAGGCGCTTGAATCGCCTGATTCCGATAAA
The DNA here is from genome assembly GCF_018294505.1 of Triticum aestivum. Lineage (NCBI taxonomy): Eukaryota > Viridiplantae > Streptophyta > Magnoliopsida > Poales > Poaceae > Triticum > Triticum aestivum. Next base: position 261,424,614 of record NC_057805.1, read on the forward strand.
CGAGCGAGAAGTTAAACAGAATCGAAGATTCGATCAGAAATCGAATCTGAGATAATCGCAGAAAAATCCGACGAAAAGAAAAACGGACGAACGGTTAAAGAATGGACGTTCGTTAACAGAGAAAAGACGACGAACGCATTCGTTAAAACGAACGGTTCGGTGAACGTTCGCAAAATAAAAAAACCGAAAAAAACCGATCTAGGTTTTTTTTAAACGAAAGGTTTTTTTTAACAAAAACCGGCAACGACGAATGGGCAGCGAGGCAGTACCTCGTCGGGGCGGCTCCGGCGAGGGCTCCGGCGGGGCGCGGGGTGCCGGGGTGCGGGCGAGGGCGAGGGGCGGCGACTCCCGGCGGCGGGGGCGGCTCCCGTGCGGCGGCGGCGGCGGGCAAGTGCGGCGGCGGGGCTCGGCGAGTGCGGCGGCGGCGGCGGGATGAGAGGAGAGAGAGGGGGGGTATAAAGAGGGCGGGGAGCAAGCTTGGAGGAGGGGCAAGCTTCGGGGCGGCTCGGTCCCGTGTCCATGTAGGACACGGCGGCGGCGCTCTCCCGTGCGGAGGAAGGAGAGGGCGCGGGCGGGCCGGCGCTCGGCTGGGCTGCGGTCCGGTCGGGCGTCGCGTGTTTTTTTTTAAATAAGTTCCGCGGAAAATAATTCACAGAAAAATAAATAAAAATCAGAAAAATATAAAATAAATTTTCCCCGTCTAGTTAGAAAATCTAGAATAGGGTGAACATTTTTTAAATCAAAATAAATATTTTGAAAAACATGCAACATTTTTAATGCAATAAAAATTGCAAATAAAATCCGAATAAATTCCAATAAAAGATTTTAACATTTTTCCTCGAGTATTTCAATGGTTTTGGAGAAGTCATATTTTCTCCTCTCGTTTATTTTTAAAATGAAATATTTTCCGGAGAGAAAATAATTAAAATCAAAATCCTCGTTTTATAATTTGACGAAAATCAAATATGAAAAATTCAAGAAAATCCCCAACTCTCTCCGAGGGTCCTTGAGTTGCTTAGGATTTATCAAGGATTTGTCAAAATGCAATAAAACATGATATGCAATGATGATCTATGTATAACATACCAAATTGAAAATTTGGGATGTTACAAACCTACCCCCCTTAAGATGAATCTCGCCCTCGAGATTCGGGTTGGCTAGAAAACAGGTGGGAGTGGTCCTTCCGTAGATCTTCCTCTCGCTCCCAGGTGGCTTCATCCTCCGTGTGGTGACTCCACTGGACTTTGCAAAACTTGATAACCTTGCTGCGGGTAACTCGGCTGGCATACTCGAGAATCTTAACTGGTTTCTCCTCATAGGTCAAATCACTTTCCAACTGAATCGCTTCCAGTGGCACAGTATCTCTCAGTGGTATCTCAGCCATCTCTGCATGGCACTTCTTCAACTGAGAAACATGAAATACATCATGTACTCCAGACAATCCTTCGGGCAATTCCAGCTTGTAAGCAACCTCTCCCATACGTTCCAAAACTCTGTATGGTCCTATAAAACGGGGCGCTAACTTTCCCTTAACTCCAAAGCGCTTCACTCCTCGAAGTGGTGATACTCGAAGATACACTCTGTCTCCGACTTCGTGAACTGTCTCCTTTCGTTTAGAATCGGCATAACTCTTCTGCCTGGACTGGGCTACCTTGAGCCTATCACGAATCAACCTCACTTTCTGTTCAGACTCCTTAATCAAATCTGGTCCAAACAACTGACGGTCTCCAACTTCGTCCCATAACAACGGTGTTCTACACCTCCTTCCGTACAAGGCTTCGAAAGGGGCCATCTTCAAACTGGTTTGATAACTGTTGTTATACGAAAACTCTGCATATGGCAAATTATCGTCCCAACTGGATCCATAATCTAGTGCACATGCTCTCAACATGTCCTCCAAAATCTGGTTGACTCTCTCGATCTGTCCATCTGTCTGTGGGTGGAAAGCTGTACTAAATTCCAGCCTAGTTCCCAATGTTTCATGTAACTGCTTCCAAAACTTCGAGGTAAATTGGGTTCCTCTGTCTGATACAATGGTCCTCGGAACTCCATGCAAACATACGATCCTGGTCATGTATATCTTTGCCAACTTGGCACTGGTGTAAGTGGTCATCACTGGAATGAAATGAGCCACTTTCGTCAATCGGTCGACTAAACCCATATTGAGTCATAGCCTGAACGAGTCATGGGTAATCCTGTGATAAAATCCATGCCTATTTTATCCCACTTCCATTCGGGTATCGGCAATGGTTGTAGCAATCCTGCTAGCTTCTGATGCTCTGCCTTCACTCTCTGGCACACATCACAAACTGCTACATATTCCGCAATATCCTTCTTCATTCCGGTCCACCAGAAAGTATTCTTCAAATCCAAATACATCTTGGTATTCCCTGGGTGAATTGAGTATGGTGAATCATGGGCTTCCTGCAAAATCAACTTCCTGATCTCCGGATTATTTGGCACATAAACGCGGTCCTCAAACCATAAGGTATCGTGCTCATCCTCATGAAATCCCTTGGCTTTTCCTTTGCTCATCTTCTCCTTTATCTCTTCAATCTCCTTGTCTGTCTTCTGAGCTTCTCTGATCCTTTCCATCAAGGTAGAATGAATCTCCAATGTCGCTAAATAGCCTCTTGGGACTATCTCCAAACATAGCTCGCGAAGGTCCTCGGCTAACTCCTGAGGTAACTCTCCTGTCATGAGGGTGTTGACATGACTCTTGCGGCTCAACGCGTCTGCTACTACGTTAGCCTTTCCTGGGTGATAATGCAATCTCATATCATAGTCTTTAATGAGCTCCAGCCATCTCCTCTGTCTGAGATTTAACTCCTTCTGCGTGAAAATATACTTCAAACTCTTGTGATCTGTATACACCTCACAATGGTTTTCGATGAGAAAATGTCTCCATGTCTTCAATGCATGCACCACGGCTACTAATTCCAAATCGTGCGTAGCATAATTCTTCTCATGGGGTTTAAGTTGTCGTGAAGCATATGACACAACTCTTCCTTCCTGCATAAGCACTGCTCCAAGTCCTCGACGAGAAGCGTCGCAATAAACTTCATAGTCTTTGCGTTGATCGGGCAGAATCAACACTGGTGATGTAACCAATCGTTTCTTCAACTCTTGGAAACTAGCTTCACATTCCTCAGTCCAATTGAATTTGGTGTCCTTCTTCAATAGCTCAGTCATGGGCTTAGCAATCTTTGAGAAATTCTCGATGAATCTCCGGTAGTATCCTGCAAGTCCAAGGAAACTCCGGATTTCTCCAACTGTCGTGGGTGATTCCCAACTTGTCACTGTGTCAACCTTGGCAGGGTCTACTGCTATTCCTTCTCCAGAAATAACATGTCCAAGGAATCCAACTTCCTTCAGCCAAAATTCACACTTGCTGAACTTGGCGTATAACTGATGTTCTCTGAGCTTCTCAAGTACCAATCGCAAATGCTCCTCATGCTCTTCTTCATCCTTGGAAAAGATTAAAATATCATCAATGAAAACCACGACGAACTTATCCAAAAACTCCATAAACACTTTGTTCATCAGGTTCATGAAATAGGCAGGTGCGTTAGTCAGACCAAATGACATAACGGTATACTCATATAATCCGTATCTGGTGGTAAAAGCCGTCTTAGGTATATCCTGCTCTCGAATCTTTAACTGATGGTATCCTGATCGTAGATCGATCTTGGAAAATACTTTAGCTCCTTGTAGGCGGTCAAACAAATCATTGATCATCGGCAGTGGGTACTTGTTTTTGATGGTCACTTCATTCAATCCTCGGTAATCAACAACCATCCTCAGCGATCCATGTTTCTTCTCCACTAGAAGTACTGGTGATCCCCAAGGTGACGAACTTGGGCGAATATAGCCTTTATCCAGTAACTCCTTGATCTGCTTCTTAATCTCCTCCAAATCTTTTGCGGGCATCCTGTACGGTCTCTTAGATATTGGCCCTGTGCCTGGCAAAAGTTCAATCAAGAACTCAATGTCTCTATCTGGTGGCATGCCTGGCAACTCTTCTGGAAATACATCCGGATAATCCTTCACCACTGGTACTTCCTCCTGTACAACTCCTGATAAGGAATTTACTTGAGTCCTCTTCGGCATATGCCGGGATACATACTTGATCCTTTTTCCTTCTGGGGTGGTAAGCAAAATCGTCTTGCTGGCACAATCGATGTTTCCTCCATACAACGATAGCCAATCCATTCCCAAAATCACATCCAAACCTTGCGATTCCAAAACAATGAGGTCCGAGGGGAAAACATGCCTTCCAATGGCCAATGGTATCTGAAAACATCCTTGGGTTGCCATATACTCTGCTCCTGGCGAGGTTACTAACATAGGGGTTTTGAGAACTTGGGTGGACATCTTAAACTTATTCACGAATCCCCTTGATATGTATGAATGCGATGCACCAGTATCGAAAAGAACGGTTGCAGTAAATGACTTAACCAAAAACTTACCTATTACTGCATCAGGCTGAGCTTCAACCTCCTCCACGCTCACGTGGTTCACATGCCCTTTGTTGAACGGGTTCGGCTTCTTCCCAGAGCTTCCATTGCCATTTCCATTTTGGGCTTCAGGACAATCAGTTGCATAATGTCCAGTCTTCTGGCACTTAAAGCAAGTAATGTGACTTAGATCCCTCTTGGTTGGGGTAGATGGGTTGGTGCGGTTCTGTCCGTTTCCTCCTCCATTCCCATTACCATTCTTGGAGCCATTATGGTTGTGCGAACTACCTCCTCCATGGGTATGCTGAAACTGTCCTCCCGGCTTCGGGGTAAATCGTGGCTTCTGCTGGGCTCCAGAATTGTACTTCCCTTGTCCATACTTCCTCTTGCGGTTTTCAATCTGCTGTTGCTTCCCTTCAATCATGAGAGCTCTATCTACCAGCTGCTGGTAGTTGTTGAAGGTTGCTACCATCAACTGCATACTCAGTTCATCATTCAGTCCTTCCAAAAATTTCTCCTGCTTGGCAGCATCTGTAGCAACGTCATCTGGTGCATAACGTGCTAGCTTACTGAAATCCTCCACATACTGGCCTACGGTGTGTCCTCCTTGGCGTAGGTTGCGAAACTCACGCTTCTTCATAGCCATAGCTCCTGCTGAAACATGAGCTGTACGAAAAGCTTGCTGAAACTGGTCCCATGTGACAGTGTCAATAGGGTGCGTGGCTGTATAATTCTCCCACCATGATGCTGCGGGTCCATCAAGCTGATGTGCGGCAAAACGCACTCTTTCCGCATCTGTGCATCCTGCAGTGGTTAACTCCCTTCCAACTTTGCGAAGCCAATCATCTGCAACAATCGGCTCGGTGCTACTGGAAAACACCGGCGGGTTTAGCCTTAAGAAACGGGCTAAGTGATCAACAGGTGGTGGTGGCGGTGGGTTGTTGTTGTTGTTGCCTTGGTTCTGCACTAACACTTGCATCAGGGCATTCTGTTGCTGAATCAACTGGGTGATCTCTGGCGGGAAAACAAATCCGGTGTCGCGTCTCGGAGGCATCTGATAGGTTTAGAAAAGATGAGAGTTAAGAATAGAATGAGGTCTAGAGAGAAAACACTACCCATATGCTCATGAGACAAATCAATCAATATCACTCAATCAATTCAAACAAGGCAAAACAATCGATCTAACTAGCGTTACAAAGTGCTTGAACTATACTATTAAATGGGGGAAAACTACTACTGATATGGTGGTCTACTAGAAATTCTGATCCGTTGAAGACTCCATGATGTTTGCTCCAGCTTCATCAACCCAGTCGTCTTCACTTGGTTCTGAGTCGGTGGCGTCGATGATGATGTAGTTATCCGGAAAAGTGCATTCGTCGACTTCTGCTTTTGGCACTGGATTTCCCATGAATACTCCAATCTTCTTCTCCAGGTCATCATTCTTCCCTACTAGTGCGTTGATTTCCTCCAAATAATCTTCGCGTGTAGCCTTGAGTTCTTCTTGGAGCTCTTTGATCTTCGTTAATGCCTTCTTCAGTTCTTCCTTGTCCGTGCACATCTGGTTCTCCTGGCGACGAATATGTTGGTTCTGCTCCTGGATGAAAGCTGCAATTGATCCATCCTTCTTGGTTCTGATCATCTCCCATTGCGCGTCGCGGCATCCACAATTTTGGTAAATTGTATCCTTAAGCTCCTGGTGATAGACTTCTCCAATGCGTCCCATGGCGATGTGTGCGGCCATGCTCTTCCCTAAACTCCAAGTTGGTGCTTCGAAAACCAATCTTATGGGTTCAGTAATTGGCACAAACGTCCTTCCTGGAATGATAACTTGAATCTTCCAGTTCTCCTCTTCAGGTAATGTGGCGTTGTAGGTTCCGGTGATGCTTGGTATTCCTATGTTCAAGTACTTGGTGACTTCCTTCAAATGTCGACCAAGCGGCGTGTCTTCATCTGGTTGCATGAACTTGCTCCTTGCATTCGCCAGTCCTAAAAGAGTAGAAAAAGGAGAGGGGTCAGAAATGAGAAGAGAGAAGCTTTCCAGGGCTTAAGCTTAGTAGTCGTGTCCTACAGTTAGCGTGTGCTCTGATACCAACTTTGTAGCGACCAGACCTCAAATGGTCTGTGCTGCTGTGCACCAGTGTCATCCCTGGATCAGTAATACTGACACGCACAATACAAATGGAGGATTTATAACAGAGTAGCAATCACACACTTATTACATCGAATATCTCCGAAGAGATTAAGTATGATAAACATGGCTTAAGGCCATCTAACAACGATAACAGCGGAAGACTTGGAAGATAAGTGAGTCCATCAACTCCAGCGGCATCACTGAGTATAAGACCACGACCTAAGGCATCTTACTCGTCGTCTGAAAAGTCTGCAACATGAAACGTTGCAGCCCGAAAACGGGTCAGCACATAGGATATGCTGGCAAAGTAACACATAAAGAGCAATAAACAATAATGATGCTATACTACATGCATATATGGCTGGTGGAAAGCTCTATGGTTACAGTTTTGCGAAAAGCCAATTTTATCCTACTTCAAAGGAATAAATTTTATTTAACTATCATGGTGGTTGTGAAACATTGAGAAGGTACCTCCAACTCAATCCCAATTAAGTGTCATCATTAACCCAACAAAATTAATTGAAAGTAACATGGTGATGAGATTCAAATGATAATCTAGGTGCTAGATACTCAAGTTGTCCATAACCGGGGACACGGCTAACCATGATTAGTTTGTACACTCTGCAGAGGTTTGCGCACTTTTCCCCACAAGACTCGATCGCCTCCGCTTGATTCTCGCACTACATGATGTTTGAGAAACGGATGACCGAGACACAGCCTTTCAGAAACAATCACTCTTTACTCTGGATGGACCGGTACACCTACTTTCCCCTACATCTGCTAGCCCACCTCTTCAAGAGATCTTGTAACCTACTCAACTATGCTAGAGCCCATAATAGCTTGTGGCTGCACACGGAAGTTTCTAGCATGAATAATCTTATGATCCCTTTGAGCCTGGGTGGCGGTCCTTATACAAACAGACAACACTGGGTTCTCCAGGTGCCTCAATCCACCCAGATGAGAGTTTTAGTTGCCACCTTAAGTTGAACCATTAATAAACATCTCACATCTGTCATGAATATCACTCAAACCCATCCACGTCTACGAGCATAGCATGGCAATAATAAAAGCAACGTAGAAGTAACTCCCAAAGGTTTGAATAGAAAACAGGTAATAGGTACTACCTCAACTACTTCCCAATACCCACAATTTAATTAGATCCTAATCATGCAATGGTTTGAGGAAAAGATCTAATGCAATAAAACTGGGTATGAAAAGTATGATCAAAGTGTTACTTGCCTTGCTGATGATCCGCAAAACCTAACGAGTCGAAGTAACAAGCGGCACACTCCGGGTACTCTATCGCAAACAAACAAGCATACAATCAGTACTCATCTAATGCACAGGTAAAACTCGAATGAAAGATCCAACCAGAAAGTTCAACTTAAGAACTCCGGTTTACAAAAAGAATCAACTCGAACGAAGCAACGAAAGTCAAACTGCGAAAGAAACAAGCTTCGTTTACTAATCTGGATCTAGGTCAAATTTTACAGTAGCAAAAACTTGTTTGAGTGGGTTAAACGGAAAGAGAATTTCGAGACGAAACTCTAGGCGCTTGAATCGCCTGATTCCGATAAACGAGCGAGAAGTTAAACAGAATCGAAGATTCGATCAGAAATCGAATCTGAGATAATCGCAGAAAAATCCGACGAAAAGAAAAACGGACGAACGGTTAAAGAACGGACGTTCGTTAACAGAGAAAAACCGACGAACGCGTTCGTTAAAACGAACGGTTCGGTGAACGCTCGCAAAATAATAAAACCGAAAAAAAACCGATCTAGGTTTTTTTTTAAACGAAAGGTTTTTTTTAACAAAAACCGGCAACGACGAACGGGCAGCGAGGCAGTACCTCGTCGGGGCGGCTCCGGCGAGGGCTCCGGCGGGGCGCGGGTGCGGGGGTGCGGGCGAGGGCGAGGGGCGGCGACTCCCGGCGGCGGCGGCGGCTCCGTGCGGCGGCGGCGGCGGCAGGCGGGCTCGGCGAGTGCGGCGGCGGCGGCGGGATGAGAGGGAGAGAGAGGGGGGTATATAAAGAGGGGGGAGCAAGCTTGGAGGAGGGGGCAAGCTCCGGGGCGGCTCGGTCCCGTGTCCATGGAGGACACGGCGGCGGCGCTCTCCCGTGCGGAGGAAGGAGAGGGCGCGGGCGGGCCGGCGCTCGGCTGGGCTGCGGCCCGGTCGGGCGTCGCGCGTTTTTTTAAAATAAGTTCCGCGGAAAATAATTCACAGAAAAATAAATAAAAATCAGAAAAATATAAAATAAATTTTCCCCGTCTAGTTAGAAAATCTAGAATAGGGTGAACATTTTTTTAAATCAAAATAAATATTTTGAAAACATGCAATATTTTTAATGCAATAAAAATTGCAAATAAAATCCAAATAAATTCCAATAAATGATTTTAACATTTTTCCTCCAGTATTTCAATTGTTTTGGAGAAGTCATATTTTCTCCTCTCGTTTATTTTTAAAATGAAATATTTTCCGGAGAGAAAATAATTAAAACGAAAATCCTCGTTTTATAATTTGACGAAAATCAAATATGAAAAATTCAAGAAAATCCCCAACTCTCTCCGAGGGTCCTTGAGTTGCTTAGGATTTATCGAGGATTTGTCAAAATGTAATAAAACATGATATGCAATGATGATCTATGTATAACATACCAAATTGAAAATTTGGGATGTTACATCTTGCTTCTATTACCGTGCCTCCTAATGATCCTTTAGAACAATATTTGCTAGACCATGAAAATGATATGTTTATGAATGAAAGAAGGGAAATAGATGAAGTATTCTTTAAACAGGGACCTATTTTGAAACACAACCTGCCTGTTGAAATTCTAGGGGATCCTCCTCCACCCAAGGGTGATCCCGTGTTTGAGCTTAAACCATTACCTGATACTCTTAAATATTCTTATCTTGATGAAAAGAAGATATATCTTGTTATTATTAGTGCTAACCTTTCAGAGAAGGAAGAAGAGAAATTGTTGAAAACTCTGAAGAAGCACCATGCTGCTATTGGATATATTCTTGATGATCTTAAGGGCATTAGTCCTACTCTATGCCAGCACAAAATTAAATTGGAGAAAGACGCTAAACCGGTTGTTGATCACCAACGACGGTTAAATCCTAAGATGAAAGAAGTGGTAAGAAAAGAAATACTAAAGCTTCTAGAGGCAGGTATAATTTATCTTGTTGCTGATAGTCAGTGGGTAAGTCCTGTCCATTGTGTCCTTAAGAAGGGAGGTATTACTGTTGTTCCTAATGATAAAGATGAATTGATCCCATAAAGAATTGTTACAGGTTATAGAATGGTAATTGATTTCCGCAAACTAAATAAAGCTACTAAAAAGGATCATTACCCTTTACCTTTTAATGATCAAATGCTAGAAAGATTATCCAAACATACACATTTTTGCTTTCTAGACGGTTATTCTGGTTTCTCTCAAATACCTGTGTCAAAAGAGGATCAAGAAAAGACCACTTTTACTTGCCCTTTCGGTACCTTTGCTTATAGACGTATGCCTTTTGGTTTATGCAATGCACCTGCTACCTTTCAAAGATGTATGACTGCTATATTCTCTGACTTTTGTGAAAAGATTGTTGAGGTTTTCATGGATGATTTCTCCGTGTATGGAACTTCTTTTGATGATTGCTTAAGCAACCTTGATCGAGTTTTCAGAGATGTGAAGAAACTAATCTTGTCTTGAATTGGGAGAAGTGCCACTTTATGGTTAATGAAGGTATTGTCTTGGGGCATAAAATTTCTGAAAGAGGTATTGAAGTGGATAAAGCTAAAGTTGATGCTATTCAAAAGATGACGTGTCCTAAGGACATTAACGGTATAAGAAGTTTTCTTGGTCATGCCGGTTTTCATAGGAGGTTCATTAAAGACTTCTCAAAAATTTCTAGGCCTCTGACTAATCTCTTACAAAAAGATGTTCCTTTTGTCTTCGATGATGATTGTGTAGAAGCATTTGAAATACTTAAGAAAGCCTTGATTTCTGCACCTATTGTTCAGCCACCTGATTGGAATTTACCCTTTGAAATTATGTGTGATGCTAGTGATTATGTTGTGGGCACTGTTCTAGGACAAAGAGTTGATAAGAAATTAAATGTTATTCAATATGCTAGTAAAACTCTAGACAGTGCCCAGAGAAATTATGCTACTACTGAAAAAGAATTTTTAGCAGTTGTATTTGCTTGTGATAAGTTCAGACCTTATATTGTTGATTCTAAAGTAATTGTTCACACTGATCATGCTGCTATTAAATATCTTATGGAAAAGAAAGATGCTAAACCTGGACTTATTAGATGGGTTCTCCTACTAGAAGAATTTGATTTGCATATTATTGGTAGAAAGGGAGCTGAGAATCCCGTTGCAGACAACTTATCTAGGTTAGAGAATGTTCTTGATGACCCACTACCTATTGATGATAGCTTTCCTGATGAACAATTAGCTATCATAAATGCTTCTCGTCCTGCTCCATGGTATGCTGATTATGCTAATTACATTGTTGCTAAATTTATACCACCTAGTTTCACATACCAACAAAAGAAAAAGTTTTTCTATGATTCAAGACATTACTTCTGGGATGACCCACACCTTTATAAAGGAGTAGATGGTGTTATTAGACGTTGTGTACCTGAGCATGAACAGGAACAGATCCTACGCAAGTGTCACTCCGGGGCTTATGGAGGACACCACGCTGGAGATGGAACTGCGCATAAGGTATTGCAATCCGGTTTTTATTGGCCTACTCTTTTCAAAGATGCCCGTAAGTTTGTCTTGTCTTGTGATGAATGTCAAAGAATTGGTAATATTAGTAGACGTCAAGAAATGCCTATGAACTATTCACTTGTTATTGAACAATTTGATGTTTGGGGCTTCGATTATATGGGGCCATTTCCTTCCTCTAATGGGTATACACATATTTTAGTTGTTGTTTATTACGTTACTAAGTGGGTAGAAGCTATTCCAACTAGTAGTGCTGATCATAACACCTCTATTAAGATGCTTAAACAAGTTATTTTCCCGAGGTTTGGAGTCCCTAGATACTTAATGACCGATCGTGGTTCACATTTTATTCATGGTGCCTTTCGTAAAATGCTTGTTAAGTATGATGTTAATCATAGAATTGCATCTCCATACCACCCACAATCTAGTGGTCAAGTAGAACTAAGTAATAGAGAAATTAAATTAATTTTGCAAAAGACTGTTAATAGATCTAGAAAGAATTGGTCCAAAAAACTTGATGATGCATTATGGGCCTATAGAACTGTATATAAAAATCCTATGGGTATGTCTCCATATAAAATGGTTTATGGAAAAGCATGTCACTTACCTCTCGAACTAGAACATAAGGCATATTGGGCCATTAAAGAGCTCAGTTATGATTTCAAGCATGTCGTTGAGAAGAGACTATTTGACATTAGCTCACTTGATGAGTGGAGAACCTAGGCCTATGAGAATGCCAAACTGTTTAAAGAAAAAGTTAAAAGATGGCATGATAAAAGGATAAAAAAGCGTGAGTTTAATGTAGGTGATTATGTTTTGTTATACAACTCTCGTTTGAGATTTTTTGCACGGAAACTCCTCTCTAAATGGGAAGGTCCTTACGTTATCGAGGAGGTCTATCATTCCGGTGCCATAAAAATCAACAACTTAGAAGGCACAAATCCGAAGGTGGTGAACGGTTAAAGAATCAAACATTATATCTCAGGTAATCCAATAAATGTTGAAACTAATGTTATTGAAACCGTAACCCCAGAGGGATACATAAGGGACACTTTCCAGAACGTTTCAGACTCCGAAAAGGAATAGGTATGTGGTACGGTAGGTAAACCGACTCCCAAACAGTTCTAATAGCAATTTTTCTCCATTTTGGAATATTTAAGAAAATAGGAAAATAAGAAGTAGTCCGAAAAGGACACGAGGCATCCACGAGGGTGGAGGGCGCGCCCCCTGCCTCGTGGGCCCTCCGGACTCCATTTTCTTGCACGATACTTCTTTTGGTAGGTGAAAATTCATTATATAATCTCCCAAAGGTTTTGACCCTCGTACCACGCAAAAATCCTCTGCTTTTGTTTCGAGTTGTTTTTTGACAGATCTAGATCATCATGACGTCTTCAAGCGCTCCCAAGGACAAATTATTGAAGAAGGTCATCAACCCCTACCTCGCGGAGGTGCTACAACACCCTCAAACCATTGAGATGCATGAGGGGGTGCTGCACATCCGCAATGTTGAGGGACCAAGGAGGACCGGAAGCGTGGAGACAAGGCTCGAAGCAATGGAGCAACAAGTTTTCAACTGCCAGGAGATGGTGGAACGTGGACTCGATGCCAACCACATAATGATCATGGAGTTCACCAACAACCACAAGCTAGATGCCAAGAACATTGGGGAGACCATCTTCAAGCTTCACGAGAAAATCGAGCACCTCCAAGCCCAGATCTATGACCTACAAAACCAAAATTGTGAGTATGAATATAGATTCAAGAGGATGAGTTTGGCTGCAGATTTGAGGATCCCGGAGACTCGATCATCCTTATATGATGGTGAGCCTATTCCTTCGAAGAGGGACGACAAGCCTACATCATCATCAACTCCATCATCACCACCTCCGAAGAAAGAGACATAAATACATGGGTATGGGCACTCCCCTTGGCAACTGCTAAGCTTGGGGAGGTGCCCCGGTATCGTATCACCATCACACTCCTATCTTTACCGTTTTTCTTAGTTCGATCCTTTTGGTAATATCTTGATCTAGTAGAATAAAGTTTCAGTATGATCTAGTTTTGAGTTATGCTTTATGATCCTTCTATGTAATCAAGTCCGTGAGCTATATATAATAAAGATTAGTTTTGAGTCGAGGGCTTGGTTATCTTGCTATGATCTTGAGGGAATAAAAGAAAGAATAAAAAGACTTAAAGAGATCATATAGATCTTATGGAGAGTAATGACTTCACATATAAAAGAGTATGATGAATAAAAGTTGTTGAGAGTTGACAAACATAGTTTTGGTCATCGTTGCAATTAATAGGAAGTAATAAAGAAAGAGAGATTTTCACATATAAATATACTATCTTGGACATCTTTTATGATTGTGAGCACTCATTAAAATATGACATGCTAAAAAGTTGATGTTGGACAAGGAAGACAACGTAATGGGTTATGTTTGCTTATATCCGAAATAAAGTATTGTCATGGATCATCCAACATGTTGAGCTTGCCTTCCCCCCTCATGCTAGCCAAATTCTTTGCACCAAGTAGAGATACTACTTGTGCTTCCGAATATCCTTAAACCCAGTTTTTCCATGAGAGTCCACCATATCTACCTATGGATTGAGTAAGATCCTTCAAGTAAGTTGTCATTGTTGCATGCAATAAAAATTGCTCTCTAAATATGTATGATCTATTAGTGTGGACAAAATAAGCTTTATACGATCTTGTGATATAGAAGCAATAAAAGCGATGGACTGCATAATAAAAGTCCATATCATAAGTGCTAATATAAAGTGACGTTCTTTTGCATTAAGATTTTGTGCATCCAACCATAAAGGCACATGACAACCTCTGCTTCCCTCTGCGAAGGGCCTATCTTTTATTTTTTGCTTTATGTCTTATGCAAGAGTCGCGGTGATCTTCACCTTTCATTTTTACATTTGATCCTTTGGCAAGCACACTGTGTTGGAAAGATCCTGATATATATATCCAATTGGATGTAAGTTAGCATGAACTATTATTGTTGACATTACCCTTGAGGTAGAAGGTTGGGAGGCAACACTATAAGCCCCTATCTTTCTCTGTGTCCGATTAAAACTCCATACCCATAAGTATTGCGTGAGTGTTAGCAATTGTGAAAGACTAAATGATAATTGAGTATGTGGACTTGCTGAAAAGCTCTTATATTGACTCTTTCCAATGTTATGATAAATTGCAATTGCTTCATTGACCGAGATCATAGTTTGTTAGCTTTCAATGAAGTTTCTGATTCATACTTGACATTGTGAATAGATTGTTACTTTAGCATAAGAAATCACATGACAATATATATATATATATATATATATATATATATATGTTGCTATTATAAGAATGATCATGATGCCCTCATGTCCGTATTTTATTTTATCGACACCTCTATCTCTAAACATGTGGACATATTTTTCGATATCGGCTTCCGCTTGAGGACAAGCGAGGTCTAAGCTTGGGGGAGTTGATACGTCCATTTTGCATCATGCTTTTATATCGATATTTATTGCATTATGGGATGTTATTACACATTATGTCACAATACTTATGCCTATTCTCTCTTATTTTACAAGGTTTACACGAAGAGGGAGAATGCCGGCAACTGCAATTCTGGGCTAGAAAAGGAGCAAATATTAGAGACCTATTCTGCACAACTCCAAAAGTCCTGAAATTCCACAAAAGTCAGTTTTGAAATATATAAAAAATACTGGGTGAAGAAAGTACCAGAGGGAGGCCACCCACCATCGACAAGGGTGGGGGGCGCGCCCCCTGCCTCGTGGGCCCCCTGGCAGGCCTCCGGTGCCCATCTTTGGGTTTATGAAGTCTTTCGCCATGGAAAAAATCAGAAGGAAGCTTTCGGGATGAAGCGCTGCCGTCTCGAGGCGGAACCTGGCGAAACCAATCTAGGGCTCCGGCGGAGCTGTTCTGCCGGGGAAACATCCCTCTGAGAGGGGGAAATCATCACCATCGTCATCACCATCGATCCTCTCATCGGGAGGGGGTCAATCTCCATCAACATCTTCACCATCACCATCTCATGTCAAACCCTAGTTCATCTCTTGTATCCAATCTTTGTCTCAAAACCTCAGATTGGTACCTGTGGGTTGCTAGTAGTCTTGATTACTCCTTGTAGTTGATTCTAGTTGGTTTATTTGGTGGAAGAACATATGTTCAGATCCTTTATGCATATTAATATCCCTCTGATTATGAACATGAATATGATTTGTGAGTAGTTACGTTTGTTCCTAAGGACATGGGAGAAGTCTTGCTATAAGTAGTCATGTGAATTTGGTATTCGTTCGATATTTTGATGAGATGTATCACTACAAGAAATATGTCAACTTGTGACCACCACTATTTGTCACTGAATGGTCATTGTTTTCCATTTGTGACCTTTCTGTGACCAAAAACAGAAGGTCAAAAGCTGGTCGTCGTAAATTGAAATTAATGACCTTTCTTCTAGAATGGTCGTAGACGTTTATGACCAAAAAAGGGTCGTAGATTTAACGACCAATTATTTTGGTCACTAGCAATCCGCCCACACCACGTCAAATCCACCGTTGCAAGATGACATCGAAGAATTACGACCAAATGAAAAGGTCGTAAAATAGAATCAGCCCAGTCCATTTCGGCCGTCTCCATGGGCCAAGCCCAATAATTCAGCCCATTTATTTTTTTTCTCTTTATTTTTGCTTATCTGCATGGGCCTGGCCCAATAATTTGGCCTTTTATTTTCTGGGAATGGAGCCTTTTCTGATGATTTTTTTTAAAGTCCACTATTGTTTTGGGCCACAGCCTTTTTAGTCTAGTTCTAATTTGGGCCACCTTTTTATTTTCTGGGATGCAGCCTTTTACAAACTTTTTTCTTATAGTCAACTCTTTTATTAGGCCCAAGCCTTTTTAGTCTAATTCTTGTTTGGGCCTCGGTCTTTTTGCAGTCCAACTAAGTTTAATCCAAATAATATTCAAAAAATAATTTAGAAAATGCATAACTTCACAGGTTCATAACTTCATAGAAAAGGCATAGCTTCCAAAATGCCATGACAGGTTCAAACAAGTGCTCACAGGTTCAAAATGCCATCACAGGTTCAAACAAGTGCTCACAGGTTCAAACAGGTGCAAAATGCAAAATGCTCCCAGGTTCACAAGATCCCAGGTTCACAAGTGCTCCCAGTTTCACTTGCCAAGTGCAAAATGCAACAAACTGCATAAGACGACCTACTACGACATAAGTTCACATGTTCAAAGACAAACTGCACAGCCATCAAACTACCTTAGCTCCAAAGAGAGCCATCAAGTAGGCTAACTTCTCATCCTGCCCTTGAGACTTCTTGCACAGCAGCTCAAGTTCCTTGTCGCGTTCAGCTTCAGCTTCTTTCGCCTTCATCTTGATTGCCGCCAATTCTTCTTGCATCACTTCAGCTTGAAGCTCCGACCTCTCCAGCTTCTGCTCAAGATCACGAACATGAGCAGCCACTTCAGCAGTTGCTTTGCCGGAGTTGTTCCTAGATGTTTGGAGCCCAACATTCCTGAGGAATGTGCTTTGCTTGACTTCGGTCTTGAGCACTTCTTCAACAATTTCAAAAGCAGACTTTGGCTCTTCACCTTCTGGTACCGGCGCGTCCTTCATTTTTTTCATCTCAAGCTAGCATATGGAGGAAAATGATATGCATTAGTGGGAGATCTATTTCACATTTTGCAAACCAAACCAAGCAAGAGAAACCAAACCAGCACACAAATGTATTATTTGAAGTAACCAAACCAGCACACAAAATCTATATATAGATATTTTACTCAAACTCAAACAGAAGAAGATGATGACTAGTAACTTGACAACATTATTTGACTAGTAACTTATGTGACCTGGAGACATGCAATTGGAACAATATGATCACTTCATTAAGCCTAGAATGGTGGTTCTATATAAGATGGCTTCCCGAGTGAGCTGATCATCAAACTAACATTCAGATAAAAATTCATCATATCATAAAAAATGCAACAAATAGCTATGCTACCTCTTGAGCACTGTGTTGGTTTTCCCTTGAAGAGGAAAGGGTGATGCAGTAAAGTAGCGTAAGTATTTCCCTCAGTTTTTTAGAACCAAGGTATCAATCCACTAGGAGGCCACGATCAAGTCCCTCGCACCTACACAAACAAATAAAAACCTCGCAACCAACGCAATAAAGGGGTTGTCAATCCCTTCACGGACACTTACGAAAGTGAGATCTGATAGATATGATAAGATAATATTTTTGGTATTTTTATAATAAAGATGGAAAGTAAAATAAAAGGTAATAAAAATAGCTAAGTATTGGAAGATTAATATGACAGAAAATAGACCGGCGGGCCATAGGTTTCACTAGTGGCTTCTCTCAAGAGCATAAGTATTACGGTGGGTGAACAAATTACTGTTGAGCAATTGACAGAATTGAGCATAGTTCTGAGAATATCTAGGTATGATCATGTATATAGGCATCACGTCTGCGACAAGTAGACCGACTCCTACCTGCATCTACTACTATTACTCCACACATCGACCGCTATCCAGCATGTATCTAGAGTATTAATTTCAAAAGAACAGAGTAACGCTTTAAGTAAGATGACATGATGTAGAGGGATAAACTCATGCAATATGATATAAACCCCATCTTGTTATCCTCGATGGCAACAATACAATACGTGCCTTACTGCCCCTACTGTCACTGGGAAAGGACACCGCAAGATTGAACCCAAAGCTAAGCACTTCTCCCATTGCAAGAAAGATCAATCTAGTAGGCGAAACCAAACTAATAATTCGAAGAGACTTGCAAAGATAACCAATCATACATAAAAGAATTCAGAGAAGATTCAAATATTGTTCACAGATAAACTTGATCATAAACCCACAATTCATCGGTCTCAACAAACACACCGCAAAAGAAGATTGCATCGAATAGATCTCCACGAGAATCGTGGAGAACTTTGTATTGAGATCCAAAGAGAGAGAAGAAGCCATCTAGCTAATAACTATGGACCCGAAGGTCTGAGGTAAACTACTCACACATCATCGGAGAGGCTATGGTGTTGATGTAGAAGCCCTTCGTGATCAATGCCCCCTCCGGCAGGACGCTGGAAAAGGCCCCAAGATGGGATCTCACGGGTACAGAAGGTTGCGGCGGTGGAATTAGGTATTCGTGGATGCTTCTGTTGGTTTGGGGGCACGTGGGTATATATAGGAGGAAGAAGTACGTCGGTGGAGCAACGTGGGCCCCACGAGGGTGGAGGGTGCGCCAGGGGGTAGGCGCGCGCCCCTGCCTCGTGCTCTCCTGGTTGCTTTCTTGACGTAGGGTCCAAGTCCTCTGGATCACGTTCGTTCCGAAAATCACGTTCCGGAAAGT
Source organism: Triticum aestivum (assembly GCF_018294505.1). Classification (NCBI taxonomy): domain Eukaryota; kingdom Viridiplantae; phylum Streptophyta; class Magnoliopsida; order Poales; family Poaceae; genus Triticum; species Triticum aestivum. The sequence goes on from NC_057805.1 coordinate 261,443,325, forward strand.
TTCATTCCGTTTGGACTCCATTTGATATTCTTTTTCTACGAAACTCTGAAATAGGCAAAAAAAATAGCAATTTGGGCTGGGCCTCCGGTTAATAGGTTAGTCCCAAAAATAATATAAAAGTGTATAAGAAAGCCCATTAATCATCCAAAACAGAATATAATATAGCATGAAGCAATCAAAAATTATAGATACGTTGGAGACGTATCAAGCATCCCCAAGCTTAATTCCTGCTCGTCCTCGAGTAGGTAAATGATAAAAACAGAATTTTTGATGCGGAATGCTACTTGGCATAATTTCAGTGTAATTCTCTTAATTGTGGTGTGAATGTTCAGATCCGAAAGATTCAAGACAAAAGTTTAATATTGACATAAAAATGATAATACTTCAAGCATACTAACTAAGAAATTATGTCTTCTCAAATAACATGGCCAAAGAAAGTTATCCCTACAAAATCATATAGTCTGGCTATGCTCTATCTTCACCACACAAAGTATTTAAATCATGCACAACCCCGATGACAAGCCAAGCAATTGTTTCATACTTTTGGTGTTCTCAAACCTTTTCAATCTTCAAGCAATACATGAGCGTGAGCCATGGACATAGCACTATATGTGGAATAGAATGGTGGTTGTGGAGAAGACAAAAAAGGGAGAAGATAGTCTCACATCAACTAGGCGTATCAACGGGCTATGGAGATGCCCATTAATAGATATCAATGTGAGTGAGTAGGGATTGCCATGCAACGGGTGCACTAGAGCTATAAGTATATGAAAGCTCAACAAAAGAAACTAAGTGGGTGTGCATCCAACTCACTTGCTCACGAAGACCTAGGGCATTTTGAGGAAGCCCGTCATTGGAATATACAAGCCAAGTTCTATAATGAAAAATTTCCCACTAGTATATGAAAGTGATATCATAGGAGACTCTCTATCATGAAGATCATGGTGCTACTTTGAAGCACAAGTGTGGTAAAAGGATAGTAACATTGTCCCTTCTCTCTTTCTCTCTCTTTTTTTTGGGCCTTTTCTCTTTTTTTATGGCCTCTTTTTTGCTCTCCTTTTTTTTATTTTTCGTCCGCAGTCTCATCCTGACTTGTGGGGGAATCATAGTCTCCATCATCCTTTCCTCACTTGGGACAATGCTCTAAAAATGATGATCATCACACTTTTATTTACTTACAACTCAATAATTACAAAAAAATACTTAGAACAAAATATGACTCTATGTGAATGCCTCCGGCGGTGTACCGGGATATGCAATGAATCAAGAGTGACATGTATGAAAGAATTATGAACGGTGGCTTCGCCACAAATACGATGTCAACTACATGATCATGCGAGGCAATATGACAATGATGGAGCATGTCATAGTAAACGGAATGGTGGTGAGTTGCATGGCAATATATCTCGGAATGGCTATGGAAATGCCATGATAGGTAGGTATGGTGGCTGTTTTGAGGAAGGTATATGGTGGGTGTATGATACCGGCGGAAAGTGCGCGGTATTAGAGAGGTTAGCAATGGTGGAAGGAAGAGAGTGTGTATAATCCATGGACTCAGTATTAGTCATAAAGAACTCATATGCTTATTGCAAAAATCTACAAGTTATCAAAGCAAAGTATTACGCGCATGCTCCTAGGGGGATAGATTGGTAGGAAAAGACTATCGCTCATCCCCGACCGCCACTCATAAGGAAGACAATCAATAAATAAATCATGCTCCGACTTCATCACATAACGGTTCACCATACGTGCATGCTACGGGAATCACAAACTTTAACACAAGTATCTCTCAAATCCACAACTACTCAACTAGCATGACTCTTAATATCACCATCTTTATATCTCAAAACAATTATCAAGCATCAAACTTCTCATAGTATTCAACACACTCGTAAGAATTTTTTTACTAATCTTGAATGCCTATGATAATTAAAGCAAATTACCACGCTGTTTTGTAGGACTCTCAAAATAATATAAGTGAATCATGAGAGAACAATAGTTTCTATAAAACAAATCCACCACCGTGTTCTAAAAGATATAAGTGAAGCACTAGAGCAAAAACTATATAGCTCAAAAGATATAAGTGAAGCACATAGAGTATTCTAATAAATTCTGAATCAAGTGTGTCTCTCTCAAAAGGTGTGTATAGCAAGGATGATTGTGGCAAATTAACAAATAAAGACTCAAATAATACAAGACGCTCCAAGCAAAACACATATCATGTGGTGAATAAAAATATAGCTCCAAGTAAAGTTATCGATGGAAGTATACGAAAAAGGGGATGCGTTCCAGGGCATCCCCAAGCTTTGGCTTTTTGGTGTCCTTAGATTATCTTGGGGTGCCATGGGCATCCCCAAGCTTAGGCTCTTGCTACTCCTTGTTCCATAATCCATCAAATCTTTTACCCAAAACTTGAAAACTTCACAACACAAAACTTAACAGAAAATCTCGTGAGCTCCGTTAGCGAAAGAAAACAAAACACCACTTTAAGGTACTGTAATGAACTCATTCTTTATTTATATTGGTGTTAAATCTACTGTATTCCAACTTCTCTATGGTTTATAAACTATTTTATTAGACATAGATTCATCAAAATAAGCAAACAACACACGAAAAACAGAACAGTCTGTAGTAATCTGTAACTAACGCAAACTTCTGGAACTCAAAAACTTCAGCCGAAATAGGACGACCTAGACAATTTTTTTATTGATCAGCGGAAATTGGAATCAATATTTTATCACGTTCTGGTGATTTTTAACAATTATTTTCGTGAACAGAAAGTTTCTGGAATTTACAGCAAGATCAAATAACTATCATCCAAGAAGATCCTACAGGTTTAACTTGGCACAAACACTAATTAAAACATAAAAACAAATCTAACCAGAGGCTAGATTAAAGATTTATTCCTAAACAGAAGCAAAAAAAACTAAAATAAAATTGGGTTGCCTCTCAACAAGCACTATCGTTTAACGCCCCTAGCTAGGCATAAAAGCAAGGCTAGATCTAGGTATTGCCATCTTTGGTAGGCAATCCATAAGTGGCTCTCATAATAGATTCATATGGTAGTTTAATTTTCTTTCTGGGGAAGTGTTCCATGCCTTTCTTTAACAGAAATTGGAATCTAATATTCCCTTCCTTCATATCAATAATTGCACCAATCGTTCTAAGGAAAGGTCTACCAAGAATAATAGGACATGAAGGATTGCAATCTATGTCAAGAACAATAAAATATACGGGCACATAGTTCCTATTTGCAACAATAAGAACATCATTAATTCTTCCCATAGGTTTCTTAATGGTGGAATCCGCAAGGTGCAAGTTTAAAGAACAATCATCAAAATCACGGAAACCTAGCAAATCACATAAAGTTTTTGGGATCGTGGAAACACTAGCACCCAAAACACACAAAGCATAGCATTCATGATCTTTAATTTTAATTTTAATAGTAGGTTCCCACTCATCATCAAGTTTTCTAGGGATAGAAACTTCCAACTCAAGTTTTTCTTCATAAGATTGCATCAAAGCATCAACGATATGTTTAGTAAAAGCTTTATTTTGACTGTAAGCATGAGGATAATTTAGAATGGATTGCAAAAAGGAAATACAATCTATCAAAGAGCAATTATCATAATTAAATTCCTTGAAATCCAAAATAGTGGGTTCATTAATATCTAGAGTTTTGATCTCTTCAATCCCACTTTTACCAATGTTTGCATCAAGATCTAAAAACTCCGAATTTTTGGAACGCCTTCTAGGTAAAGGTGGCTCATATTCAGTCCCATCATTATCAAGATTCATATTGCAAAACAAAGATTTAATAGGAGACACATCAATAACTTTTAGATCTTCATCTTTATTTTCATAGAAATTAGAAGAACACGCTTTCACAAAGCAATCTTTCTTAGCACGCATCCTAGCGGTTCTTTCTTTGCACTCATCAATGGAAATTCTCATGGCTTTGAGAGACTCATTGATATCATGCTTAGGTGGAATAGATCTAAGTTTCAAAGAATCAACATCAAGAGAAATTCTATCAACGTTCCTAGCCAATTCATCAACTTTAAGCAATTTTTCTTCAAGCAAAGCATTGAAATTCTTTTGTGAATTCATAAACTCTTTAACACTAGTCTCAAATTCAGAGGGCATCTTATTAAAATTTCCATAAGAATTGTTGTAGGAATTACCATAATTATTAGAGGAATTACTAGGATACGGCCTAGGATTAAAGTTTCCTCTATACGCGTTGTTACCAAAATTATTCCTACCAACAAAATTCACATCCATAGATTCATTATTATTCTCAATCAAAGTAGACAAAGGCATATCATTAGGATCAGAAGAAACACTTTTATTAGCAAATAATTTCATAAGTTCATCCATCTTTCCACTCAAAACATTAATTTCTTCTATCGCATGCACTTTTTATTAGTAGATCTTTCAGTGTGCCATTGAGAATAATTAACCATAATATTATCTAGGAGTTTAGTAGCTTCTCCTAAAGTGATTTCCATAAAAGTGCCTCCCGCGGCCGAATCTAAAAGATTTCTAGAAGCAAAATTCAATCCGGCATAAAATTTTGTATAATCATCCACAAATTCAAACCATGTGTAGGGCAATTACGTATCATTAATTTCATCCTCTCCCAAGCTTGTGCAACATGTTCATGATCAAGTTGCTTAAAATTCATAATATCGTTTCTAAGAGAGATGATCTTAGCGGGAGGAAAATACTTAGAGATAAAAGCATCTTTGCACTTATTCCAAGAATCAATACTATTTTTAGGCAAAGACGAAAACCAAGCTTTAGCATGATCTCTAAGCGAAAAAGGAAATAGCTTTAACAATATCATTGTCCACATTTTTCTTCTTTTGCATATCACACAAATCAACGAAGCTATTTAGATGGGTAGCGGCATCTTCACTAGGAAGGCCGGCGAATTGATCTTTCATGACAAGATTCAACAAAGCAGCATTAATTTCACAAGATACAGTATCGGTAAGAGCAGCAATCGGAGTGCTAAGAAAATCATTGTTTTTGGTATTGGTAAAGTCACATAACTTAGTATTATCTTGAGCCATCGTGACAAGCAAGCAATCCAACACACGAGCAAACAATAAGCAAGCGAAAAAGAGGCGAACGGAAAAGAGAGGGCGAATAAAACGGCAAGGGTGAAGTGGGGGAGAGGAAAACGAGAGGCAAATGGCAAATAATGTAATGCGGGAGATAAGAGTTTGTGATGGGTAGTTGGTATGTTGACTTTTGCGTAGACTCCCCGGCAACGGCGCCAGAAATGGCTCGTTGTCGGGAGTCAAATTTTGGCTTGACTTGGTGTAGGCCTCCCCGGCACCGGCGCCAGAAATCCTTCTTAATACCTCTTGAGCACTGCGTTGGTTTTCGCTTGAAGAGGAAAGGGTGATGTAGTAAAGTAGCATAAGTATTTCCCTCAGTTTTTGAGAACCAAGGTATCAATCCAGTAGGAGGCCATGCTCAAGTCCCTCGCACCTACACAAACAAATAAAAACCTCGCAACCAACACAATAAAGGGGTTGTCAATCCCTTCACGGTCACTTACGAAAGTGAGATCTGATAGATATGATAAGATAATATTTCTGGCATTTTTATAATAAAGATGCAAAGTAAAATAAAAGGCAATAAAAATAGCTAAGTGTTGGAAGATTAATATGATGGAAAATAGACCCGGGGGCCATAGGTTTCACTAGTGGCTTCTCTCAAGAGCATAAGTATTACGGTGGGTGAACAAATTACTGTTGAGCAATTGACAGAATTGAGCATAGTTATGAGAATATCTAGGTATGATCATGTATATAGGCATCACGTCCGCGACAAGTAGACCGACTCCTGCCTGCATCTACTACTATTACTCCACACATCGACCGCTATCCAGCATGCATCTAGAGTATTAAGTTCAAAAGAACAGAGTAACGCTTTAAGTAAGATGACATGATGTAGAGGGATAAACTCATGCAATATGATATAAACCCCATCTTGTTATCCTCGATGGCAACAATACAATACGTGCCTTGCTGCCCCTACTGTCACTGGGAAAGGACACCGCAAGATTGAACCCAAAGCTAAGCACTTCTCCCATTGCAAGAAAGATCAATCTAGTAGGCCAAACCAAACTGATAATTCGAAGAGACTTGCAAAGATAACCAATCATACATAAAAGAATTCAGAGAAGATTCAAATATTGTTCATAGATAAACTTGATCATAAACCCACAATTCATCGGTCTCAACAAACACACCGCAAAAGAAGATTACATCGAATAGATCTCCACGAGAATCGTGGAGAACTTTGTATTGAGATCCAAAGAGAGAGAAGAAGTCATCTAGCTAATAACTATGGACCCGAAGGTCTGAGGTAAACTACTCACACATCATCGGAGAGGCTATGGTGTTGATGTAGAAGCCCTCCGTGATCAATGCCCCCTCCGGCAGGACGCCGGAAAAGGCCCCAAGATGGGATCTCACGGGTACAGAAGGTTGCGGCGGTGGAATTAGGTTTTCGTGGATGCTTCTGTTGGTTTGGGGGTACGTGGGTATATATAGGAGGAAGAAGTACGTCAGTGGAGCAACGTGGGCCCCACGAGGGTGGAGGGCGCACCCAGGGGGTAGGCGCACCCCCCTATCGCGTGCTCTCCTGGTTGCTTTCTTGACGTAGGGTCCAAGTCCTCTGGATCACATTCATTCCGAAAATCACGTCCCCGAAGGTTTCATTCCGTTTGGACTCCGTTTGATATTCTTTTTCTGCGAAACTCTGAAATAGGCAAAGAAAACAGCAATTTGGGCTGGGCCTCTGGTTAATAGGTTAGTCCCAAAAATAATATAAAAGTGTATAACAAAGCCCATTAATCATCCAAAACAGATTATAATATAGCATGAAGCAATCAAAAATTATAGATACGTTGGAGACGTATCAAGCTACAGCAAGTTCTGATATCTTTGTTGAACTATCAAACAACATCAAAGCATGGAACATAGCGTGTGTTCTTGACTGGCTCTGAATCAAACAGCATCAAAGCATCAAACAGCATCAAAAGCATCAAAGCTGGTTGTGAATCAAACAGGGCTGAGGTTTATAGACAAAAGTTTGAACTGGCTGGACAAAGCATGGAATGACTTACTATAGCAGTCTTGACTGGCTCCGAAAACCCGTGCTTCTTGTTGTTGTGGGTGGCCTTAAACAAGTCAATCGCAGACAGCTCCTCACCCTTACGCTCTTCTTTCTAAAAAAAATTTCCACAAAAATCATAATGTTATTGAGCAAGAATCAGAAATGTTATTCAACGAGGATCAAATGGTAAGGTCTCTAGAGAAAAGTTCTCACAGTGGCAAAAATGTGTGCTGTGTAGTGCCTGGAACCAGTTCTCTAATTGTAAACGACTTTTTCTCAATTCATCTTGTTCGACACACAGGTTTCCTACAAAAAATCATACTGTCAGCATGATCTAGCACTAGCATATCATGTGCAGAACATAAAGCAGCAAACAAAGCAGAGACAAACATTGTGTCTTGGGGTACACCACATCTCCACCAGAGCTTGCCATTCACCGTCCGTCAGATCTGGCACCGGAGACTTGATGCTGACTTTGTTTGTGGCTACGATATCAAAATACTTCTTCTTGATCTAATGGCGTCTGTTCTTTGAATTTTTTCTGCAGAATATCTTTGTACGCGGTCTTGATGGTCTCCTAGTCCGTGTTCATCTCAAAATTTGCCTACCAAGACAGGAAAAAAGGTAGGAACAATATTAGTGATCATGCATAGGTGTAACAGAAAATAGATAGCACATTAACTATGAAACTAGTAGCTTACAACAACTTTCCCAATGTAGTTCTCCAATAGACTAGCATTTTTTTGGTATAGCTTGAAGTGAGGAAAAACCGGAAGATGGCTTCTTGCAACGAGTCCACACTCAGAAGCAAGCTTTGCTTCCTGCAGAGGCTTCTCTGGACGCTTCATCCCTTCGGCAATTTGGATAGGCACCTTGCTACCAAGCGACTTGGTGATTCTCTCTAGCCCTTTGCCCTTTCTAAGTCTAGTCTTGGTAGTCATTGCATCTGAAAATGAAATTGAACTCATAAATTAGAATAGAAATCGACAAATTCAGGAATTGACAAAAGCATACATGATCATTCCATTTGGAAAATGCACTAGTAAAAGAGAGCATTGCAAAGGTCAACTTGCCTGGTTGAAGCACAAGCTGCTGTTCTTCTTCATTGATGACAACATTCCTGTCAATAGAAGGTGCAACAGGACTGAGGTCTGTGTAGACAGTGCCTGCTTCATTTATGCAGATAGTTCCTCCTTCATATAGGCAGACAGTGCCACTTCCATCCATGCGGAGAGTGGTTCCTTCATCCATGGGCGGCAACTCATCACCCATTTGCACCGAGGTCTTAGAGTCCATGCGCAGCAGACTTTCCTGATGATCCATCGCAGTCGCCATCTTTGCTTTATGCCTTGTGACTCTATCAGGGGCAGGTTCATCAGGTTCCAGGATCCTCTTTTTTTGTCCTGGAGCTGGGGCCATCACCCTTCCTGGAGGCATTGCAGCAGATGTTTCTGAGCTCTTCTTCTTCTTGCTGACTGTCTTCTTAACACCAGGCCTCTTCGTCCTAGATTCCTTCAGTGCCTCGTATAAACAGCACAGAAAAAAGCATTAGATCACAAGAGAAATATGTGAGCACAAGAAAACACATAGCATACAAGAACCCCAACCCTCCAAGCAAGACAGAGTTTGCACCTTAACAGCCTTCTTCACTACGACATCATCCACTTCCTCTCCATCAATAACTTCATCCTCCTTAGGATTGTACTCTGGGTCATCATTGATAACTCCACTACCTTCTTGAACCTCATCACTTCTACCTTCTTGTACATCATTTGTTTTCCTAATCATCGACGCTATTGCACCGATGCCAAGGGATTGGAACATCCGATTGTTCCTCAACATATTTCTAGCCCTAACCTTCTCGTACTCAGTGAGAGGCTCTTCTTTGCATGATAAAGGAAACGTAACTATTAGGTGAATTTTTGGAATGCATGGACAGACAACCAAACATATCTTATGATATTTTATTATCATTTAATCCTAGTTATTCAGGTAAGGAAGACTAACAGCAGACAGGCACAATTAAGCCAGCTTATTCAGATTGCAGCAATACATTTCACTTAGCATATTAAGACATAGATTTTATGAAACTGACAGTATAACCACAAGGAACAAGTTGCATACCAACGGTTGGCCTCATGTTTGACCTTGTCCTCCTTGCCATGGATGATCTCGAGGTGGTGCTTGCAAAATAGAATAAATAACAATCAGATACAACAGGGATAAAGTAAAATGATGCACTTGTATCAATAAAGGAAAGCATTTGGACCATCATGCACATACATGTAATACATGTGAAACAAACTTGATGGATCAACAATACAGTGATCTAGTGTTATTAATTAAGCAAACATGTAAGTGCACTAAACAAGCATGCATGTACACCGGAAAGATATGAAGCATCTCTTAATATCTTCACTACATCAAGCAGGAGGTAGTAATGTACATCAAGAAATCTTCCTAGTGCCTCATATAAAGTACACAACAAGCAAGCAAAGTGCTAGTAGTACTGCTGATGCAAACCCTAACCCTATGTATGCTAGCAAGCAACTGAATTGAAGCAAACTATATATGTGAAGCAATGCATTAGCAGTAATATATGTGAAGCAAACTACATGAAGCTAAGTGAATTAAGGTTGTGGTACCAGAGACAAGAACAGAACTCACATGTATTACAATTATATATAGTTGGATACAAATACAGTGCACACGAATTATACTTCAGCAATGTGGATTAGCAAAAACAACTATTTACAACAATTACTTTTATGTTTTAACTTGCAATTTTATCCATGTACCTGCAATCATCTATAAGCAAATGAATTACTCAACTGTTTTCCCTAATGGAGGCAAGCTTATGCATTCAGAGCAACTGATTTCCCAACATTTGATGAATAAAGAAGCAAGCAGTGTTAACAATAATACTAGGACTTGAAATCATGCTTATGCAGGCAATTTAGAAGAGTATATCATGAGGACCTTCAAAACAACTAGATGTTGCCACTGCTAAAGCATGAAACAACTACTTGCAGAAGTACAAAAGCAGATGAAAAAACTATACTCAACTATTGATTATGTTGCCTCTACACACCAAACATGGCTACAGACTAGAAGAACACAAATTCAGACATTTCGACAATTAGAATCAACCTTGTATATCACAGCACCCAAAATTATCTAGCACCAATATAGTATATATTAAAACTAGTCATACTGCCTTAACACACCAGGAATTCCAATACCACAATAAGTACTAAGCATTCTCTTGTTCACTGGAAAGAAGAACACAAGCTTCATGCACATATCATAAAAGAAGAACACTGCTACAAACCCCATGGGCACATCATAAAAGAAGTCTTCTACTTGAATAATCAGGATGGGCTGTTGGTATAGCAGTGATATATCAATCACCATGCAAACCCCTACAACATCTGCTGCAATGGCGTGCAACAAGAACCCTAACCCCATCATGTTCTAGCCATGAACCAGAGGGAGATCATCCCCACGAACCCCATGAAACCTAACCCTGACCCCATGAACCCTAACCCTAACCCCATGAACCAGACGGAGATCATCCCCAATTCCCCATGCAACAATAAACATGACCCCATGAACAAGGACCAGGAGATCCTAACCCTAGAAGATCCTAGCCCATGATCCACCGAACCACCAGAGGGGAGATGGATCCAGCAGAGGAAGGGAGATGGATCCACCGAACGACCAATCCTATCCCTAACCCTAGAATGTCAAGGGGAGATGGAGAAGTACCTAGGGGTGGATGATGCTGATGATGCAGCGGTGGTCGTCATCGATGTAGCCGCCGTCGTCATCAATGTAGTCGATGTAGCCACCGTCGTCGTTGATGTAGTCGATGTAGCCTCCGTTGTCGTCAATGATGCGAGCGATGTAGCCGTCGAGGGGAGGGGATTCGTCGTCGGGGAGGGCGGCGCGACACGGCGCGGCGGGGCGGCTCGGAGCAAGGGAGGGAGTGGGGGTGGGGCGGCACGGAGCAGGGGAGGGAGTGGGGCGGCGGGGCGGCGCGGAGCGGGGGAGAAGCTAGGGTTCGTCGAGGAGAGGGGAGGGGAATGGAATGGGGAAATTTTGGGGAGTGGGAGGGGAGGGGAGTGGGATCCCGCGTGTTTAGTGGGAGAGGGGTGGTGGATCCCGCATGGTAGTGGGAGAGAAGTGGTGGGAAATTTTGGTGGGGTGGGAGGGAAATTTTCACAAGTTTTTAGAGGTTTTGAGGCAGAAAAAATAAGGTTTTTTATAAACTTTGTAGAAATAATTGTTAAAATCATACCGAATAGCTCAAGAAAACGTCAGTATTGCAAGTTTAGTATTTTTGCTAGTTGGTAGGCCACATTTGATGATGTGACGCGGAGGTCTCACATTTTTTTGGTTTTTTTTGAATTTTTTACGGTGTTTTCAAAAACCGGCCGATTTCGTCACGGCAGCCGTCCATGGCTAGGGTTTGAGTCATGCAAATCTATTGTCGAATCTCTGATGAAATGCCTACCTGTGAAGCTAAAAAGGATTTTTAGCGAAAATAATGGGCAAGCTATGGAGGACCCGCGGTTCAAATTCCAGACGGTTCCAATTGAATCGGCCGAAGGTTGTCTGAATGGCCAGGAGTAGCACGAGGGTCGGAAAAGCATGATTTTTGGCGACCGTCCGTAAAATAGGGTCTACTTTGAGATAGACATGGAATGGCGCCGTTTGGGGTGACCCTCCTTGTAGCCGCTTCACGAAAAACGTATGTTTTTAGCATTCCAAAAATGAAAAACGGTTTTTTTGTGAAACAAGTTGAAACCTAGCTTTGGCAACATTGTTTGCCATCACAAAACGGAGGCATGCACCAAATTTGGGCATATTATCACAAACTATTCAATGAATGCGGCCATATCATTGCTAGTTTGGCATGAAAGCCATGAATCTTCGTTCATGGTAGGTCGTTTTTTAGAACACCTTTTCATAAAAACACCGGTATTGCAAGTTTACTATTTTTGCTAGTTGGTAGGCCACATTTGATGATATGACATGGAGGTCTCCCATTTTTTGGTTTTTTTTTGAATTTTTTACGGTGTTTTCAAAAACCGGCCGATTTCGTCGTGGCGGCCGTCCGTGGCTAGGCTTTGAGTCGTGCCAATCTGTTGTCGATTCTTTGATGAAAGGCCTACCTGTGAAGCTAAAAAGGATTTTTAGCGAAAATAACGGGCAAGCTATGGAGGACCCGCAGTTCAAATTCCAGCCGGTTCTAGCTGAATCGGCCGAAGGTTGTCTGAATGGCCGGGAGTAGCTACGAGGGTCGGAAAAGCATGATTTTTGGCGACCGTCCGTAAAATAGGGTCTACTTTGAGATAGACATGGAATGGCGCCGTTTGGGGTGCCCTCCTTGTAGCCGCTTGACGAAAAACGCATGTTTTTAGCATTCAAAAAATGAAAAACCGTTTTTTTTTGTGAAACAAGTTGGAACCTAGCTTTGGCAACATTGTTTGCCATCATAAGACGGAGGCATGCGCCAAATTTGGGCATATTATCACAAACTATTCAACGAATGCGGCCATATCATTGCTAGTTTGGCTTGAAAGCCATGAATCTTCGTTCATGGTAGGTCGTTTTTGAGAACACCTTTTCAAAAAAAAACACCGGTATTGCAAGTTTAGTATTTTTGCTAGTTGGTAGGCCACATTTGATGATGTGACGCGGAGGTCTCCCATTTTTTAATTTTTATTTTATTTTTTACGGTGTTTTAAAAAACCGGCCAATTTCCTCGCAGTGGCCATCTGTGGCTAGGGTTTGAGTCATGTTTTTAGCATTCAAAAAATGAAACTTATATTGTTTCATACATGAGCATGCACAAAAACCCATAATTTTATCTTTCATCCATAAGCATGCATAAAAAATTTCAATTCCCATCAATTACCAAACTGAATATTCATAATTAAGAAACTGACATGTTTAGATGACACTGTCATACAGCATCCATGAGCATGCACAAAATTAAACTTGACATACTTAACATTGACATGTTTAGATTACACTAACAAGCTTAAACCTAACATGCTTAACATTGCCACTTCATTTCTTAACATCTTCACTTGATCTCCTCCTTCTTCTCCTTCATCAACCTGATGCGCTCAGAGTGGCGAATCCCAACGCGGATGTACTCCTCTACCACAATTGGCATGGTCCCGTCGCCAAGCTATGGGATTGCAGGCGCCACCACCATCACGAGGTCATTGTTAGGCACCACCATTGCGAGGTCATCATTAGGTACCACAATCGCGAGGTCGTCGTTAGCCACCATAGCAAGGTTGTCGTCCGCCACCACCATAGCAGGGTCGTCGTTAGCCACCACCATAGCAAGGTCATCATCCGCCACCACCATAGCAGGGTCCTCGTCAGCCACCATCACAGCAAGGTCGTTGTCAGCCAGAATAGGCTGCTCCTCGTCATCCCCGCTCTGCTCCTCGTCATCCCTGCTCTGCTCCTCGTCATCCCCGCTGCTGCTCCCATTGCCTGGCCAAATGCAACAAAGTGCGAACATGGTGTTGTCATCGTGCTGGTAGAGGAAGCCAAAAGGACAGGAAGAAGAGAGGCAGAGAGCTTACTGGCATCGTCGTCGTGCTGGTAGTACATGCGGTACATGGTGTTGTCGAACATCTTCACGGTGAACATGGCGTCGTCGTCGTAGCGGAAGACAAGGAAGTGCCCGAGCTGCAGCTCATGGGCGCGGGCGAAATGATCCCAGCCGGGCCCTAGGTACATGTGGCCTTCGCCGTCGAACACCACCAACACGTCCCACAGCCTGCGAAGCCCGCTGTCGGCCTCCCGCAGCTTCACTTTGTGGGGCTCACGGCCAGCGAGCATCTTTGCAAACTTGTCAGGCAGCCTCTGCAGCGAGGGTCAAGTAGTGGTTAATTGTGCCAATCAAGCACTAGACAGCAGAGTGATGATAAAGAGATGAGTGATGATAAATATACCTGCCTATTGCAAGATTTCTCAATTACGATCTCGAAGAACTCGAAACCTTCCAAGCCAGCCATCTCACTTCTCTGAAAAGCAGCATTGTAATTAAACAACAAGTTACCATAAACAGGACTGGACATAGTTGGAACAGAACCAAGTTTATGATGGCAAAAGTGAGAAAAAAAGCAATGCACTTGTGGATATTTATGATAGCAAAAGTGAGAAAAAAACAATGCACTTGTGAACACTTGGAATACTACTACTCTATCTTTGCCAGAGCCTCAATTTGGAATACTACTACTCTATCTACAATGGACCATATCTGCCCATGTGCCCATGTCTGCTATAAATGGCAAACACAGCATCAGGATCATATCTACTATAAATGGACCATATCTACAATGAACCATATCTACTATAAATGGACTGAACCCTAGATTCTCAATTTAAACACACCTACCCAATATAGTCATGTACAAAACTGAACAGCTTTATAGTCGTCGATATGCGCATGAAGGCTATTGGCTTAACAACGATATGCACAAAACTGAATTTAACACTAGAATTTCAGAGATTCAGAGCTATTTGCTTAATTTGCTTTGCTAGGGTTTATATAGCCAAAGGCCACTGGAGGCTAGATCCCCTACAAGTTTAACTGCTCCAGTGTGCCGCTGCATCTTTTTAGACAAATATAAACATGTTTATTTTAAAAACAAACAAAAAAAATTGGAACCTTCATTCCATTTTAACAAAAACATTGTCAGTGACTTTAAGATGAAGAGTTTGTACTTAACCAAACTGTTGATTTCGTTCATCACCGAACTCTAGTCCCTTGAAATCAACCATGGAAACTGAGCCAGCATTACTACATATATACTGGATTCTGCAGCTAAGCTTAAGGATACAAAATTAATTGCCATCAAATCAAACAATTATCTGATCAGCGGCAAATCCAAATACTAGATGGAAATGGTCCAGAATAACACCTGCAAGATAGACTATTTAAGCCGACTTAACACCACGGAGCAGCAACACTAGACTAGTAACAGAATGCATGCATGCACTAGCTGCAGTTGAGTTCAGAATGACTTGTTGCTAAATCATGCATGAACACCGCATTCAGAACACCGCATGAATGACTTGTTGGCTTAAAACTGAATAGCTTTATAATCTCTGAAAGAAAATTAAGCCAATAGCGAAAGCAAATCAAAGAACATGGGGGGAACAGAACGGGCCTGGGGGGACGGCGACTGCTTGAGCTTGTTGGCCTTGTCGGTGTCGTGTAGGCCTCCTCTTGATCTCGTGGATCTACTTCGGCAACAATAGGAATAGGAAGAGGAACCCTAATCAGCATGCGCCACAGAACCCTAATCTAATCAATAGGAAGAGGAACAGGAAGGACTCGGCAGATTCATACCTTAGGAGGCCGTCGTCGTCGCCGTCGATGGAGGAGTGGGTCGAGAGGGAGGTCATCGCCGTCGATGGAGGAGAAGGGGATGCCGGCGACGGAGAGGAGGAGTGGGTCGAGTGGATAATGGAGAGGAGGAGCGGGTCAAGTGGAGAGGAGGAGTGGGGAAAAGAGTGGGTCCACTTGTCAGCGAGTTATGTATTTGATATATTGAAAAGGGTTGGCATACAGTACAAAACCAACAGCCTCTAACTAGCCTAGTGGTAGAAAACAGTGGAATAAGCGGCAGGTCGTGGGTTCGAGCCCAATATTTTTTGGTAGCTCAGGGGGAAAAGGGCCGAGTGGGTAGAGTAGCAAAATGGCCCACTTGTCAGCGAGTGGGTCGAGTGGCCCACTTGTCAGCGAGGTCTGTGTTTGATACTTGACTGGTTTGATGATTTGAAAAGAGATGGCATAGAGTGGAAGACCAGTAGCCTCTTCCTAGCCCAGTGGTAGAAACACAGTGAAACGAGCGCACGGTCGTGGGTTCGAGTCCCCTCTCGCGCATATTTTTCTGCTCACAATGAAAAACAAAAACAGTTCTGACCAAAACTAAGATAGTATGAAAAACAGCTCTGAAAACAACTTCTGAAAAATATTTTGCATTACAAGACAACATTTTGCTCCTGTAATCTTCATCACATCATTATCTGACCAAAACAAAAACAACAGTTCTGACCAAAAACTAAGAAAATGGCACCAAAACTACATCACTATCTGCATTGTATCTTCATCACATCATTTTGCACCAAAACATAATTTGGCATTATATCTACAACCATAAGTATCATTCATTGAAGAAATTTTCATCATTTCTGCCCAGATATCATAACAATAAGCATCCAAAATGCACCAGCATCATAACAATCACAACAAGTGTTTTGCATCCAAAATGTTGATGCTTACAAAATACTACAACCATCAGGATCACATCAAATGCTTACAACCATCAGGAAATCAAATGTTTTGCATTTTGCATCAAATACTACAACCAACATTTTGTCACAGGATCACACCACTACATCCATCAGGATCTTCAAGCATTTTGCTACCTGGAGATAATTATAGTACATTAGGATCACCATGCATATGCACAAGAAGGAAAACTACAAAGAATTACAAGGAAAACTACAGAGAGTTAGAAGGATCACCAAGGAGACAAAATTTACCTTCATGTCCATTTGCTACTCATCGTCGTCGATACGAAAACAAGGAACTCTATGCCCACTCCTGTTTTCCTCATCATCACTACAATATTGCAGCATAGTATGATCAGCCCTGTTTTCTTCATCCTCGCTCTCATATCCATCCGCTACCACCTTTCTTCTTTTCTTGATGCCTTCAACTGTTGCAGCATCAACGAGCACACGTTCCCGGTCCCTTCGCACTCTGCTTTGCACCACAACTTCCATAGAGTCATCATCAGCTTGCAACGGAACTTCCGTAGAGTCATCATCCTGGTATGTTAGTCCACCACCACCGGGGCCCTTTTCCACTTCAGTTTCAGTCACACTCCACAAGTGTCTGTGCACAAAGTTTTGCACAACTCGCCATTTTCCATGCAAAAGAGTGTCTGGCAGATAAAACACCATTGTTGCTTGTGTTGTTAGAATAAAGGGATCACTCTTATACCAGCACCTTGCAGTGTTGATGCTTTTGAAGTGGCCATCATATTTGACAAAAGAGTCTCTCTTCTTCTTGCTACCAAGCTCAAACCAGTCACAGCGAAATAAGACAACCGAGCGATGGATGCCTCCACTAGAGTTGTACTGCAACTCTACGATGCTTCTCAACTAACCATAGAAGTCAATGATCTCACGATCATGTGACCCCTCAGTGACGATTCCACTATTCTGTGTCTTCCTTTTTTCCTCGCGGTCAACGGTGTGGTACCGGACACCGTCAGCAATGCATGCTGAATACACTCTCACTTGCTTATCCGGTAAGCATGCCAAAGCAAATAGATCATCACTGACCTTCTTCTCCGCATGCAACTTTCCAATCTGCACAAATAAAACATTTAGCAAACAATGGTATTTAACAGTTGATGAATAACACAGAAAACATCAAACATGTGGCTAAAGATCTCACATGATTCTTAAACCAATTAGCAAACCCCTTGGCAACCCTTTTATCAACATGGATCTTGCTTTCTTCCTGATTTAACTCTTCCTTGCATTTCCTACAATGCAAACAAAACACGTGAATTAAAACATTAGGCCGGTGCCAACCCAAGCAAAAATATATATATAATGAGTGCACAAGATATAACGTACTCGATATATGGTAGAACCTCGGCACAATTGCTGAGCACATACCAACCCATCTTGTCATACTCATCACCAGCCTCCAAGTATTGTGAGGCTCCAAGAAAGTTCACACCATGGTTGAAAACAGAGACATCACCGCTTTGCGAATCAGACCGCTCTCTATTTCTGCCCGGCCGGTTCCATCTTGTTTCCACATCGCCAAAGTATCTAGAGCAAAAAGTCAAGCACTCGTCAATGACATATGCTTCAGAAATAGAACCTTCAGGTCTTGCCGTGTTTCGCACATAACGCTTACAAGTAAGCAGCCTTCTTTCGATTGGGTACATCCAACCGTATTGCACAGGGCCTCTAAGCATTGCCTCTTCTGGTAAGTGCACCGCCAAATGGACCATCACGGTGAAGAAAGTTGGAGGGAAAATCATCTCGAGCTTGCATAGAATAATTGGGATTTCTTTTTCAAGTCTTTCCAGGACAGTTAACTTGAGTGTTTTGCAGCACAGTTCTCTAAAGAAATTTCCCAGCTCAGCAACCGCTTCATATATATCCTTGTCCATGATTCCTCAGAGGCCCGCCGGTAAAATCCTTTGGAGGAGGATGTGACAATCATGGGTTTTCAGTACTGAAAGCTTGAATCCATCAGAAGTAACACACTTTGCTAGGTTAGGAGCATAACCATCTGGAAATTTCACTGCTCTTAGGAATTCACAGAATGCAAGCTTTTGTTCTTTACTCATTGTATACCATGCTCGTGGCATTTCAAATGAATCTTCATCTTCATTGTGCTGTAGATGCAAATCTTCTCTTATGCCCATGTCCTCCAAATCAAGCCTAGAACTAACTATGTCCTTTGTCTTTCCTTCAATGTCCAGAAATGTCCCTAGCAGATTCTCGCATATGTTTTTCTCAATGTGCATTACATCGAGATTATGCCTTAATTTCATATCAGCCCAGTATGGCAGGTCCCACAAACAAGACCTCCGGTCCCAACATTGACCTTCCTCACGCTTTCTTTTCTTCGCAAGCTTTCCTGGTCTCACATCTTTCACCTTTTCAAGTTGCTGCTCCAGCTCTTCTTTAGTGAATTCAGCGGGCTTGTCACGGGTTTCATTCTCACCATTAAAATATTTGCTTCTTCGCTAGCGATGGTTTCGGGGAAGAAAGCGGCGGTGCCCAATATAGCAGATCTTGCTCCTTATTCTCTTTGAGCAAGGGTCTTTGTCACAATGGACACAGGCCTTATAACCCACTGTGATCCTCCCAGACAGAGTGTGCAGAGCCGGGAAATCATGGATGGACCATATGATTGCAGCACGTAGATTGAACTTTTCTTCCGGACTCAAGGCATCGTATGTAGGTACACCAGTCCAGAGCTGGAGCAGTTCTTCTACGAGGGGCTCCATAAAGACATCAAAATCCTTTCCTGGAGACTCTGGACCAAGGATAAGCAATGACATCATGAAGTTGGACTAATCCATGCATGCCCATGGTGGCAGGTTGTACGGCACCACAAAAACTGGCCGCATGCTATAAGACGTGCTCATGTTCCCAAACGGATTAAACCCATCTGTGGCAATGCCAAGTTTTATGTTCCTTGGATCTGCAGCAAAATCTACATATATACTGTCAAACTCTTTCAATGCCTCTCTGTCCGCTGGATGGCTCAGCTCATTGTCCACAGGTTGCCGCTTCAGCTTGTGCCATTGTACCTCCAGCGATGATTTCTTCGAGATAAACATCCGCTGCAGCCTTGGTATCAACGGAAAGTGCCTCAGTACCTTCTCTGGTATTGACTTCTTCCGATCAGCATCTTTCCACCTAGAGGCATTGCATTTTGGACAGTTGTCATGCTTTGTTAAATCCTTCAGAAACAAGACACAGTTATTTAGGCACACATGTATTGAAACATAACCTAGCCCCAGCCTGCGGATTATGCTCAATGCTTCATCATAAGATCTGGGAACACAGCTATCAGGTAATTGCAAGCTCAAAAGGCGGAGTATTGCATTGAATGCAGCATTGCTAATCCGGTAGAAAGACTTGATGTGGAGTAACTTCACGGTGAAGGTAAATCTTGAAAATTTACCCCCTTCATGAGCTACGTGCTTCGCCTCCTCTAACACCTCAGCAAACAACAACTTCTCTCCATCAGCACGATCTTCAGCATCGTACAAATCCTTCAGTAGGTCAGGAATCCTATCATCTTCATGCCCATCCTCTTCCTCCAAACCAGCATTATCTCGCAAAACCTTTTCCATGAAATCAATGCCAGCATCACCACCACCCATCATATGAGGGGCCTGTGTATCAGCTTCAAAATGTTGAGGTTGTCCGTCTAAAGGTTCCCCATGATATATCCATCTATCACATGTGCTGGACATCCCATTAAGAAGCAGATGATCTTCCACTCTTCCTTGAGCCATTCTTGAACGGTTGAGGCATTCGCAGCATGGGCAAAGAATGTGAGCATCTTTGGCAAAATTTGCCCGAACAAATGCCATGAAATCATCAACTCATTCCATATGTTCTTTCGAAAACTTTCTAACTCCTTCTAATCCAGCTTCTGTCCATTTGCCAAAGACAACAAATTGTTGCAACTTAGGAAATCAATCTAAGTGCATCAACATTAATTAATGAAAATGGATGGCAGTAATGGCACCCGACTTTATATGGTAACTGCCTAACCACAACATTCAACTATTTCCAATTTCTCACTACTTTAGTCCAGTCCACATGGTTTACTGATTTCACATGGGAGCAATAAAAAGCAGTTCACAGGAATTACGGATTTCACATGGGAGAAAAGAAAAGCTAACAAAAACCTGCTGGTTCACAAAAAAACAGAGGTGGTTTACAAAGAACTAATGTGGTTAAACCACCAACAATAACAACATATGCTACCACAAAGAACTATTGTGGTTAAACCACCAACAATAACAACACTGCAAATTTACATGAATGACATTTCCAAGATTGCATCAAATCTACATCAATGAGATTTTTCCAAGTTTCCATCAAGTCTACATCAATATTGATGTTTTTAACAGATTTGAGGCTAAAATTTCAGAGGTGTAACATCAAATCTACATCAACTCCCTTCATATTTTCCAAGTTTACATCAAACCTACATAAACCTGAGGCTGGAACTTCAGAGGTGCAGATTCATTATTCATACAACAACACACACACACACACACATTATGACATCCACAAAAATAGTTACATTGCCCAATGCTCACAAATTCAGACCAGACAAATTCAGTTCAAAGTTCTGGACAGTCCAAAGTTCTCTACATTCCTATGATCAGATCAGACAAATTAAGAGTTATCTACCTAGAAACAAGATCAACGGGAGAGGAGAGGGGTGCATACCGGGAGGTGTGCTTGCGGCGGTGGCGAGTCCGCCATGCTCGACGAGCCTGCCCTATCGTGGGCGAGGTCATCGTTCATTCCCCCGCCCCCACCACCGCTGGTCGCCCACGCCCCTGCTTCGCCTCCACGCCCACGCCCCCGCCTCGCCTCCGCCCCCGCTGGTTGCTTCCACTGCCGGCCCCGCCTCCGCCCCTGCTAGTTGCTTCCACCGTGAGGTCGTCGGCGAGGTCACCTGTGGCGAGGTTGTGGGCAAGGCGAGCGGCACCTGCTGGTCGCTTCAGACGCCGCCCGCCGGCCCCGCCCTCGTCCGCCGGCCCCTACTGGTTGCTTCCGCCCGCTGCCCGCCGCCACCTGGTCGGAAGACCTAGAAATATTTGCTAAGTGTTGGCTCTGTCCGATCCTGGGAATAGGTCCCACTTGTCAATGACTTAGATTTGGCAAGAGACAACCGCTGTTGTATATAATATACAGAGCCATTCCGCTAGATGGGTAGCAACCCCTCTCTAGCCCAGTGGTAGCGAACAAGTTAAACCAGCACGAGGTCGTGGGTTCGAGTCCCCCCTCGCGCAACTTTTT
The DNA here is from genome assembly GCF_018294505.1 of Triticum aestivum. Taxonomy (NCBI): domain Eukaryota; kingdom Viridiplantae; phylum Streptophyta; class Magnoliopsida; order Poales; family Poaceae; genus Triticum; species Triticum aestivum. The sequence continues at coordinate 261,465,093 of NC_057805.1, forward strand.
TATTAACAAATTTAGGCCTCGGTCTCGACTGTCAAGTGGGTCCCTCCTGTAAATGAGCTCTCGTTGAATATACACATGTAAGCGAAAATGAAAACTAAGCACTCCACATAGGCGAGACTGCTGAGGTGGCTGCCTAATCATACAACTGCATTAAAACTCAAGTGTAATGACCATTCATATTGGTCGTAATTTGCTAGAAATGAGGCACGAACCAGGGCTGCCCGCTTTACGACCATTTCCTCTAATGAAATTACGACCTTTCTGATCAGAATGGTCGTTATGGTTTACGGTCTAGAGCCCCCCGAACAGCTTTTGACCAATTGGTCTCAAATGGTCATAAATTTATGACCAATTCTTCCAGGGTCACTGACAGAAGGTCACAAGTTGACATATTTCTTGTAGTGTATGTTGTATTTCCTCTAGTGGTGTTATGTGAACGTCGACTACATGACACTTCACCTTTATTTGGGCCTAGAGGAAGGCATTGGGAAGTAATAAGTAGATGATGGGTTGCTAGAGTGACAGAAGCTTAAACCCTAGTTTATGCGTTGCTTCGTAAGGGGCTGATTTGGATCCATATGTTTCATGCTATGGTTAGGTTTACCTTAATACTTCTTGTGTAGTTGCGGATGCTTGCAAGAGGGGTTAATCATAACTGGGATGCTTGTCCAAGGAAGGGCAGCACCCAAGCACCGGTCCACCCACATATCAAATTATCAAAGTAACGAACGCGAATCATATGACCATGATGAAAATTAGCTTGACGATAATTCCCATGTGTCCTCGGGAGCGTTTTCCTTTATATAAGAGTTTGTCCAAGCTTGTCCTTTCCTACAAAAAGGATTGGGCCACCTTTCTGCACCTTATTTACTTTTATTACTTGTTCCCCGTTACAAATTACCTTATCACAAAACTATCTGTTACCGATAATTTCAGTGCTTGCAGAGAATACCTTACTGAAAACCGCTAGTCATTTCCTTCTGCTCCTCGTTGGGTTCGACACTCTTACTTATCGAAAGGACTACGATAGATCCCCTATACTTGTGGGTCATCAGTGATGCATAGAAACGAGCGGGGAGAGTGTGTCCACGTACCCGCATAGACCGAAAGCGGAAGCATTTAGTAACGCGGTTGATGTAGTTGAACGTCTTCGCGATCCAACCGATCAAGTACCAAACGCACGGCACCTCCACGATCTGCACACGTTCAGCTCGGTGACGTCCCTCGTACTCTTGATCCAGCTGAGGCCGAGGGAGATTTTCGTCAGCATGACGACGTGATGATGAAGTTACCGACACAGGGCTTCGCCTAAGCACTAGAACGATATGACCGAGGTGGAAATCTGTGGAGGGGGGCACCGCACACGGCTAAGACAACTGTCAACTTGTGTGTCTATGGGGTGCCCTCCTCCCCCGTATATAAAGGAGTGGAGGAGGGGAGGGCCGGCCCTCTCTATGGCGCGCCCAAGGGGGGAGTCCTACTCCTAGTAGGAGTAGGTTTCCCCCCTTCCCTAGTTGGAGTAGGAGAAGAAGGAAGAGGGAGAAGGAGAGAAGGAAAGGGGGGCTGGCCCCCTCCCCAATTCGGATTGGGCTTGGGGGGCGCGCCCCCCACTTGACCGCCTCCTCCTCTCTCCCACCATGGCCCATTAAGGCCCATTGACTCCCCGGGGGGTTCCGGTAACCCCCCGGTACTCCGGTAACTGCCCAAACTTATTCGAAACCATTCCGGTGTCCAAACATAGCCTTCCAATATATCAATCTTTATGTCTCGACCATTTAGAGACTCCTCATCATGTCCGTGATCACATCCGGGACTCCAAACTACCTTCGGTACATCAAAACACATAAAATTGTAATACCGATCGTCAGGGAACGTTAAGCGTGCGGACCCTACGGGTTCGAGAACTATGTAGACATGACCGAGACTCACTTCTGGTCAATAACCAATAGCGGAACCTGGATGCTCATATTGGTTCCTACATATTCTACGAAGATCTTTATCGGTCAAACCGCATAACAACATACGTTGTTCCCTTTGTCATCGGTATGTTACTTGCCCGAGATTCGATCGTCGGTATCTTAATACCTAGTTAAATCTCGTTACCGGCAAGTTTGTTTACACATTCCGTAATGCATCATCCCGTAACTAACTCATTAGTCACATTGCTTGCAAGGCTTATAGTGATGTGCATTACCGAGAGGGCCCAGAGATACCTCTCGGACAATCAGAGTGACAAATCCTAATCTCGATTTATGCCAACTCAACAAACACCATCGGAGACACCTGTAGAGCATCTTTATAATCACCCAGTTACGTTGTGACGTTTGATAGCACACTAAGTGTTCCTCCGGTATTCGGAAGTTGCATAATCTCATAGTCATATGAACATGTATAAGTTATGAAGAAAGCAATAGCAATAAACTAAACGATCATAGTGCTAAGCTAACGGATGGGTCAAGTCAATCACATCATTCTCTAATGATGTGATCCCGTTCATCAAATGACAACTCATGTCTATGGCTAGGAAACTTAACCATCTTTGATTAACGAGCTAGTCAAGTAGAGGCATACTAGTGACACTATGTTTGTCTATGTATTCACACATGTACTAAGTTTCCGGTTAATACAATTCTAGCATGAATAATAAACATTTATCATGATATAAGGAAATATAAATAACAACTTTATTATTGCCTCTAGGGCATATTTCCTTCAGGATTCCCGAAGAACATGATGAAATCACAAGGGGAAACGAAAGGAAACACTCAAATCCACGAGAAACGGTCACACATGTGCTAGATCCATGAACACAAGGAGGGATACATGATTCAAATCCAACAAAGGACGATATAAATGCTAGCAAGTTCTTCCCAATCCGTGATGAGATCGGGGCTTGAATCCATGAGGGGATCTTCCCTAGACGGGGTCTTGAATCCACTTAGGGGATCTTCTCCTAGGAGGCCTCGGTCTCCAATGGAGTATGTATCAAGTGGATGAGCAAAGCTCTATCTCTAAAATGAGCTAAACCAATGCTAACCCTAGAACGTTGGAGAAGGAGTATATATAGTCTAGGGGGGCGAAGGGGTACATGGGCCTCAGCCCAGAGTCACTGCACGCACGCAGGCCGGAAGTTCCGGGCAGGGCCGGAAGGTCCGAGGTCCGAAAGTTCTGTGCAGGTTCTGGCCAAGGGTCCGGCTTAACAGAGAGTTGCACAGTCGGCGCTGGTCTGGTTTTTTTAGGGCTGGAAGTTTCGGGCAGGCAGGAGGTTCTGTGCGAGGTTCCGGGCGTGTTCCGTGCTGGACAGAGAGTTGGCACGTCCGGGCGTCATCTGTAGTGTTGAGGGCCGGAGGTTCTGGGATGGCCGGAAGGTCCGGGGGACGGAGGTTCCGGGCTGTGGCTGGAAGGTCCGGGGGGCGAAGGTTCCGGGCTATGGCCGGAAGTTCCGGGCTTGGCAAAAACTCTGCATAAGTCTTGATGCTGGCCGTTCTTCCTCCTTCTGTCCATGGTTCCTGAGCACATGTAGTGTCTTTGCATTAGGTAGCAACCATGTCTCGCATGAATGAAAAGGAAAAGGACTTAGGAACGGGTTCACCTTGTGTCCAATGGCGTATGCTTGAGGTCTAGGTCTCGTCGTATGTCCACTTCGGGCTTGGGGAGTAGTCGTGGTGTACATGGGGATGATCGTAGGATGCTCCGCGATAGTGAGCTTCTAAAACAGACTACTGACTACACAACGCATGCAACATTCTACCTACTAAAATAGTATGACTTGAAGCTAGGGCTATTTGTCATCCTATCTTGCAAAATCTACATCAATCAAATAAAGAAGCACAAGAGGACAATGATGTGCCATCTAATGCTAGAAAATTATGTAACACCGACCATCAGGGATAAGTTATTTGAGAGTTCATCTTCCCAATTAGTTGAGACCTCCACTATCAGATTCATCGGCGCAACACATCAGTGCTTCATCCTGAGGACCATGAAGGTGTGAGCCCCATGAGAAGGCATGGGCCATAGGATGCTTTGGGACCTGGTTATCTACCCAACCGAAGCTTCCCATCAATGCGCATCTCATGACCAAATTTGTTAGGAACCAACTATTAATAGAAGATTGGAGGGTTCCATGTTTATCGAGTGAATTAAATGGTCAAATTCAATTAATTATTCACAAATTTCCCTAAAAATTCCAGGTCGAAAGTGCAAAATTTAAGAAAATAGGTTTTCCCCATTATTTAGAAGCTAGGGTATAAATCGAAAACTTGACTTGATAGCACAATCTCTTATAAGTTCTAACTACAATGGATTAAGACATGTGGCCAATTACCAGATTGACCTATTGTTGCGGTTATGTTGTTGTCCATCCAATAGAAAAGAAAGGGCATCCTTTCTTCTGTAGGAATCTGAGAGGCACACACAAGTTGTTCCAAGTTGTCCTGACCAAAGACATAGTCACCATATATAAGACCAAAAGAAGTAGACCAACTATCTTGAGACATCCCATATTCAAATGCATATGCAGAAAGACCTACCCTGGCTACCCTGCAACCAATTCATCTCCTAGCACTGGATAGGAACAAAAACTTCCTATCGAAAGAGAAAGGACACAACCTCAGGCCAAACCGGTGCTCCTCGACAGAAGAAAAAAACAGGTACCTGACAAGATAAGAAAAGCAAAAAAACTACTGCGCAGATACCAAGGACACATGTAGTTCTACCCATCCCCTCAGCAGGTAAAAAGCAAGAGCAACTATTCTATCAACCTAAGACAGAGCACATAACATCCATGGGTATGTATAGACCGTACACATAGATCATATGGAGAAAATAGATGAACTGAAAAGGGAAAGTGGCTGAACCTGGATAATTGAAGCACAAAGTAGGTCAAAATATCAAAGGCAAGAGTAACCCTGCAACATAATCCCAAGTAAAATCATTAGTCGCATGAAGAGCACAAAAATATGGCCACGAATGCAAAGGGGCTAAGTAGATAGGGATAAATTGGCAACCAACTGTTGTGATCGGATCTGAGGGAGCGCAGGTGCGGTCGGAGTTCCTCGCAATAGCGGTTCTGCCGCTGCTGCATTGCACTCACAAGTTTGGGCGTACAGCCATCGGCGGCGTCGTGCCTTGGCCTTCCACTGACCGACGGATCTTGAGAGAAGACCGACGTTGTGGTGGCCAACACGGGGTCGTGGTGTTGGGGAAGCAGCCGTCGCGACCTAAGGGTGGATCTGCATCGACGATATGTTGCCTTGCTCCTCGCACTGTCGCTCACGTTCGCTGTGTCCAGGGGAGGAGATAGGGGGCGCCCTCAAACCACCTGCAAGACGGCGAAGGAAAAAGGTAAAGGGGGAAGTGAGGACTGGCGAGAACGCCTCGAAGGGGCCAAGACGAGAACGTGAGGATGGTCACTTGATCGACGATGATGAGGAGACCACGGCCGGTCTCTCCTCCCCGTGACGCTTCGGGGTGCGGGACGGAGGCGGTGAGCTCGGCAGAACAGGAGCAGCTCAACCGGAGGCGGTGAGGAGGAGGGTCCGGGTCGGTGTGAGACGGGCGGATGGGAGGCGTAGAGAATGAGCTAGGGTTAGGGGAATGAGGAGCGGAGGGGGAAGCGAGGAGATGAAGAGAGAGGACGAAGCGTTCGGTGCCTTATCGCCCCCTCTCTAATGGGACGCGAAAAGACCAAAATGCCCTCGACGGGCACCAAAAATCATAGGCGATGGCACGCCCACAGCGCCCGACGCAACTTATTCCCGCGGTCGCTCACGACCAAGCCCCACATTGTCCGGGCCCCGCTTGTCATTGCGTATGAGGGTGGTGAAACGGGGTGGGAATGAAAAGCACTATTCATTTCTAGTCACAACAGTTCGATCCAACGGCCAGGATTGATTCATCAAAAAATCTGATGGCTGGGATACGTTTGGACACACAATCTGACAGTCAAGAGAGACCATAAAAGCTTCGAAATGGGTGCTTTTGAAGGCTTTTAGAGCCAAGTATTGTTATATTGATTCATCAAAAGCCATAAAGGCTCAAAAAGCACCTATTTAGAAGTTTTTATGGCTTCTGATCAAAGTAGAAAAACTACAAAAGCAAAAGCTCAAACAAACAAGGGGCCTAAGTGATGTTTCCACAGTGCATTGTAAGCACGAATGTCATGTAGCAGCCCAGAGAGTCTGTATCAGAAGGCTGGGTTTGATGGCAGAGATTTGTTGGACCTGCCCCCTTTGGGTCTTTTTATATCGGTATATATAGATTAATGGAATGCGTTGTCTTCCCTCAAAAAGAAAATCATGAGCAGCTGCCCACTGAAACGGCAGTACCAACATGGCAGCAGTACATCTATGCCAAGTCCACCCAGTAAGGTCCAACTGAAAAAGGACTATAAATAGCTTCTTTCAGACGTTTAAACATAGCACCGAGAACAACAAATATTTGGATGGTTATTTCGATTCTACCAACAAGGCCATGACTTGAACTGTACTCTTAAGCAAGCAAGACGTGCCAACTGAATATGGGGATAACATTATACATCAAGAGATTATATTATCTTATCAATACTACTGTTGAAAACAACTCTGACATATGAAGTCCATGGCTGTCGGACCTAGAAACTCTCCTCCTTCTGGAACAGTATTGATCCAACCATGACGGCGATTCCAGTTACAGCAATCGTAAAGAGAAGTCGCCTGTGTTGTGCAGCAGGCACAGCACGCACTGGTCGTACCGGTGGAGGAGGCCGCACTTCTCTCTCTGGAATGGTTCTGGCACTGAATTTCAAACATCTGATTAGCTAAGAGGTCTACTATAGTATCTTCAAAATTCTAGCAACAATATACTTGCTTATAAAATTGAAACAAAAAAACATCAACATACAGGATCTACGAAATGGTTATCATCTTTGACTTGTAACCTAATCAAATTTTGAACTGATTTTGAATTACATTGACAAAGTATGTAAGGATCCCATCTAGGATATACTATTTGCAGATAATGGATTGCATTTAGTTTAGCAACACAAATAAAGATCACTGAAAACAAGCAGTCAATGTATGGACTGTGCAACACTAATCTTTAAATGGATCATACATCGTACAATACCCGATAACCAAAATAACAAAATTCAACAACTCCTTGGGACATTGGGAACATGTTTACCTTGATGATTCTTCAGAACCATTTGAGCTAACGTGGCACTGCATTTCGTGCCCTATCCATTCACGAAGTCTAATATAGTTCTTGCATGTTTGACAAAACTCCGTTCGGTTTCCACATACATCCTGTATCTCAAACTACTATGATCAGAACAAGTCGACATGTATCAAACAAATTCAAATAAATATGTACCTTCAAAGGTAAACAACAAACTACACCTGATGTTCATGAATATCAATTGCAGGCAATTCGTACTCACAATATGCACACGCAACCATCCTCTGTGTGCACTGCTCACTTTTATGAAGATCAAGTATCTCCGGTCGCAAGGTTTCTTTGCACAGGGAGCAATTTACCTGCATTTGATAAGATAAACTTATTGCAAATGTACAACAGAAAAAAAACAGAAGCTGTTACCAAAATCCTGGAATATGTGCATTTTGCATTAGCTCCTGGTTTCAATTGTGATAAAATTAGCATAGCAGAAGAAATGTGCTTTTCTTATTTGCAGGTACAAGAAAAGGCGAATAAGCTAAGGAGATGTGTGTCCAGTTTACAAGTACAAGAAGAAGATAACTAGCCATCATGTGCTGGAAGAAGAATATTATTTCCTATAATTTTGATTCTAACATGACTTGGTTTCTATACTTGTTGCAGCTAGTGGCTTAGACTTCATGTCACATTAGCTTCAGTTTCTTTTGGCTATGTTTTTAAACTCTGCCATGTGCTTTCTTACTCTCTACCTTAAATATCACTCGCAGCCACCAAATAAATAGTGTAATCAATAAAGTCTTCTATACACTTTAGATAAGATATAGAATATGCACCACCAAAATAGAAAAATGTAGCATAAACTACACAAAGAGAACCAACGTTATGGCATAATCTTCTGAAATACACAATGAGAACCAACAATATGGCATAATGTTTTGAAAACTCAAAACATGGCATTTAGGATCAGACTGTAAAACTCAAAACATGCATTTAGAATCAGACTGCCAACATACCGGAGCGTGATTTTCATTGTAGTGTTCTTCCATAAGCTTCCTGGGAACCATTTCTCCACAGTGCTCGCACTTTTGAAGGTTACGAGCACAGTGTACGGAATGCAAGTCGATGTTTGATGATGGAATTTCTCGTTGACTGGAGAAAAGAAGATGCAAAAACTAAAATTGTTAACCAACTTGTGACATTGTCAGACCCAAGATGGTCTGAAGACTAAATTCAAACAAGTATTCACTGAATAACAGAACTTAGCAAAAGTTGAGATTGATTGCGAGGAAGTTAGAACGAGTTCTGATACACCCAAGGGCCAACCAGGAACACTGGCAGCTAGGGTTTACCCAAATGCAACCAGAATGTCCCGGAAGGCTCTAGAATCCTGGCTTTATAGCCTTACAAGATTGTAGGAAACAAAAGAAAAGCAGATGGGGCAGTTGGCCACTGTAGCCCTTTTGCTGGAAAGCAAACAACAACACTCTGACGCCTTCCAGCCGTCCGATGAAGAATCGACGTCGTCTCGGTCATCTTCAACAGTGAAGCGGTAAGGAGGAACTATAAGACATTGGATGATACATGAACGGCCCACAGTGCTTCGTGCCAGCGGATCATGATTCAAACTTAACTGAACTAGTTCTCAATGTCGAAATCTTCTGAGAAATACCGCTAGGGTCCTGGCAGATATCAATCAAACTACAACAATAGAAGTCATAGACTGTGAAGAGCTTGATTGAGAGTTTTTCTTTTTTTGACACAAAACTGACAGTGGTAGTTAGAAGCATTCCAGATCGATAAGGTACTGATCCCATAGCTCTACCAACTAATACTAGGTTCATCCTTTATACTTGTGATTAGAATATGATGCCAAAAGCAAACAATGCATAATTAATATAAAGAAATGTATTAACAATGTCCTGGCACCAATGATCACGAATTATAATCTAATCCGTTTAATATTTTTCTCCAACTAACAATGGATTGCTTTGAAACAATAGTTGTTCAAACCTACTCCATCAGGAACCTCCGTTAAGTAGAGAAACCAAGCATCAGAGTACTTTCCCCTCCACTCAGTTGATGGTTTCTCATGGAAGTTAATATTAGCAAGTATGCCCAGGCATTGGCGGGACAAGATGGTCTAGGACATCATGCAAGATGCTACATCGGTTGCTAGTGTGACCTTTTTCAATAAGCTGCACAATGAACACATTCTCAGGAGTACCGACGGTCACCTATCCAGCCGGCTTATAACTAGCAAACGCGGAAATCACCTAGTTAGTCAAAGAAAGTCCGTTTAATCGTGTGGGCGTGTGGCACGCTCGAGTAATTAATCCAATACATAACCTCGGTCTTTCAGGACCAATCAAACCGGGTCTTCCTTAGCTCAGATCCAAAACGAAGAGAACGCACGATATGTAATCGCCCTGGTACCGACGCACGCACGCACGCACACCACCAAGGAAGAGCCGAAGAGGTAGCGGCGCGGAACGGGAACAGGGTAACCAACCAGTGGGTGCAGGTGGAGGTGGCGACGACAGCGGCGATATGAGAGCCGGCGTCTGCCATGGCGCTCGTCTTGGGGCCGGAGGGACGGATCGCGCTCTCCTGTGGCACACTCTCCTCGTTCCCGATCGGACAGGGGAGCGCTGCGGTGGTCCAGCGGGGACAGCGCGGAGCGGAGGGAGGCCTTGGCGGGTGGGTGGCCGGAGGTCTCGTGGAAGTTTGGTGGGGGGAGGAAAAAGCTGGAAAAGAGGGGAGACTCGGAGAGAGGTTGTGTGATCCGGGAAAGAGGAGAGAAAAGAGATCGGGTCTGGTCTCTGTCCGGACTCCGGAGGATGAACCCAAGCGTGGCACGCTATGTTTTTTTTTAAACGTTGGTGTTGGTAGGAGTTCTACCAAATTCATGGATCAGTAAGAGGTGAAAACGCGACCCAACTGTTGTTGGATGGTTAAAGGGACAGTAGTATCCTTAGCCTATCGGGGTTTAAATCCTGATGCTCACTTTATTTCTGGATTTATTTCAGGATTTTCAGCAATGCATTTTTTGTAAGAGGAGACGTTCTCGTCGACAACGAGGCGCCTATAGTGATTTTGTAAATCTCAAGATGATATGCCGGCTCAGTCTCTAGAAGATGTTTACAGATGTAGAGTGCAGGTGTGTGTTCATAGGGATAAGTGTATACGTGTATGTATGAGCGTTTTGCGTTTATATTGTATTCAAAAAATAAGGAGTGAAAACGATACAAAGAGGTGCCAAAAAAAAACAAGCAAAGCACCTAAAAAAGGGTGTTAAAAGAAGGGAAAAAATAAGGCAACAAATCAGCCTCGGTCGGAGGGGATCCCTGCTCCTCTCATGTTTTAAATTCTAATTTCATCCTTAATTCTCCTCAGCAGCCAGTATTCATCTATTTGTTGTCAAACAGCCGTTCGCACCATATTTCCCAAGAGATTAGATGCATAAGAGACAAGGTCTGTTGTAGGGTGTAACCCTAAGAGGGATCTTTTCACACTTGAAGGGAGGAAAAGAGATTAACTCACAAGAACACAAGGAGAAAAACACTCAAACAAATCCAACCACACATCCACTAAAGTATCACACATGACATCCACAAGCATACAAGAACAGTTCAAGAAAAATAGCATTAGGGTAAAGTTCTTCCCACTCCAAAGGAGGTGAGGGCTTGGTGATGATCTTCTTCAAGAGGAGGCCTTGGTAATCCAGAAGGATCTTTCCTATAAGGGTCTTGATCTTTAAGAGGAGAGGGGAGATGAACAAAGCTCTCTCAATGCCTCCAATACTTTGCTGTAATGACCGAACCTAATAAGATTTGTCACTGTGCTAGTCTCTGGATCAATAGCTAGCACACACAGTACAAGATGTAATATCAAGAATGAACCACATCTCATAATATTACATCGTAGATCCAGAATTTAATATTTGTACCTATTAATAAAAGAAATAGGTATTCTTAGTTCGTTTTCCTATTTTATAAAAAAAATATTGTTTTCGACATTAAACCCGCAGTACATATTAAATGTTTTTCTAAAATACTCATATCTTTTAAACCATAGCTCCAAATTTAACATGTTATATATGGAATTTGATTAGAAAAAATATGTAGAATCTGAATATGATGTTATTTACCTGTTAACAATTTAAAAAATACTATCTAGGCTGCAATGCTAATCAACAATGTATTATCCGTCTTTTTTCCATACTGGTACTGATTCAGACTAGGGATGAACATCTCAACAAAATCAGGATTGCACATGAAATTGAAAATAAATTTGCTAGAGGCACCCAATAAATAAGGACATGCATGACAAGAAATAAAAGAACGACCCAATAAATATGTGATGTCCGCTATAAAAGAAATAAAAGAGAAAATGCGGAGGAGATCCGATAAAGATTAGATGTTACGCTATTCTCCCTATATATAAGAAGAAAAAGGAGAGGACATGCATGAAAAAAAAGTAAAAAGGAGGCATGCATGAAAAAAATTAAATAAAATACAAGTTTGATAAGATATAAATAGTGATGAAACCGGGGCCAATACGTATGACATGTATGGCAAGAAATAGTGATGAAATAGGGGCGCAAGTATCTACGTCCACAGGAGACCATACAAAAATGTTCTTTTCCAGACAAAAAATCTTTTTTATGATTAAAAAATCATGTATCTTTTTAAGAACCTTTTTAACAACTCTTCGTGTATTTAAAAAATATGCATGTGAAAAAAGTGTTCAAGAGTTAGAGCAACTCTAGCAGACCCCGCAAAACGCCGGCCCGCAAAACGCGTATGCAGTTCGCGCAAAACAGCTTTTGCGGGCCGGCGCGGGCTGGCACAGATGCAGACCCCCTAAACGGATCCGTAAAAAAGTATATTCACGGAATATGCTTTTTTACGGGTCGGCTATGCGGGTTCTGCTCTTTGCGCCGCTGCACCCCCGCAAATCATCAGCCCGCAAATCTCAAATCCAACATAATTCAACAATTGAAAACAAACTGAATTATTCAAATCAAACATAAAAAAATAATCAACCGCATTACAAATAATTATTCAAATCACCGTAGCAAACTAAAAATAATGCAATGCAAAACTTGTCATGAATACAAATACAAATGAGTACAAAAATTAGTCACTGTCCAGCCCTTTGCCAATGGTGCTCAATGAGATCTTTCTGAAGTTGAAAGTGTGTGTCTGCATTTTCAATCTCCTTGTATGTCTGAAGAAAAGCTCTAATGTGGTTTGGGTCTCTAGCTGGTTTGACACGGCTACCCACATTATCGTAAAAGAATTCTAAGTCCATTCCTCTCTCATCTTCAAGAATCATATTGTGCAGGATAACACAGCAAGTCATGATGTTCTTCAGGGTTTTCTTATCCCAAAAACGAGCAGGACCTTGGACAATGGCAAACCCAGATTGCAAAACTCCGAATGCTCTTTCAATGTCTTTTCGGGCTGCCTCTTGCACCCTTGCAAATTCACATTGTTTTTTTTGTTTTGGGTTCTTTGATGCTCTTGACAAATGTGCACCAAGGAGGATATATACCATCTGCAAGATAGTACCCCTTTGTGTATTCATGCCCATTGATAGTGTAGTTGCAAGAAGGAGCATCACCACTAGCAAGCCTAGCAAACAAATGAGAGCGTTGCAACACATTGATATCATTGAGTGTGCCGGGCATACCAAAAAAGCAATGCCAAATCCATAAATCCTCGGATGCTACGGCCTCTAGCACAATTGTTGCATCACGAGACTTACCACAATACATTCCTTGCCAAGCCTTGGGGCAATTTTTCCAATTCCAATGCATACAATCAATGCTACCTAGCATCCCAGGCCAACCTCTCCTCTCATTAGCTGCCATCAATTTCTTTGTGTCACCTTCATTTGGTGCCCGAAGATACTCGGTACCAAAGACACGGACGATCACTTTCGCAAATCTACGCACAGACTCAATTGTGCTATCTTCACCAATGCGAAGATACTCATCGGCATAGTCAGCCGGAACGCCATATGCAATCACCCGCATAGCTGCGGAGATTTTTTGATATGCACTAAATCCCTTTAAGCCCGCGACATTCCTTCTCTGAGTGAAATACCGGCAATTTGCCTCGCAAGCTTCAACAATTTTCACAAAAAGGGATCGGCACATTCGGTACCTTCTGCGGAAGAGGTGTGCAGGATATGTAGGATTCTCCGAAAAATAATCTTGCATCAACATCTCGTTTCCAAGATGGCGATTCCGCGGAATGCACAGACGCCTGACAGTAGATCCTCACCTCCTCTTTCGGTACTCGTCTTCATGCTCCTTCACGGCAAGCGCCATGACCAATGTTTGCTGCCGAAAGGTCGCAAGCATGGTCTTCACATCCGAGTAGTCCGAATCGGACGAATCGGATAGCAAGAACTTCTCGCACGGGGTCAACTCCATCTACACGCACGCCGGCGCGTCAATCTACTACACAGCTCGCGAAAATCATAAAAAGGGGACTAACCGGTGGCGAGTGATCCCGGGCGGCGACGAGGGTGGTGCGCTCGGCGGTGGTCGATCCCAGCGGCGGCGGCGACTGGGGGGCGGCTCTTCTCACCGGATCCGGAGGGGCGGTGCAGCGGCTTGGCATGGGAGGGTGTGGGGCGGCCCCGCGGAGCGATTCCGCCCGCAGATATGGCCGGAATCAAGGGCGGGCGACGGCGGAAGGAAGGGGGAAAAGAGCGCGGGCTGAAATGTCCCTCCCGCCAACTGCTTCTCTGTGATGCAGGGCACCGCAGCCGCGAGGGGGAAACCCGCGTTTTCCCGGGTTGGGGCCAAAAATTTGCCGCTCCCCCTAAAAATTATTGCGGGCCGGGGCGGGATGCGGGGTCTGGTCGGGCAGGCTTTCCAGCCCGCACCCGCATTTTGGCGGTTATTTTGCGGGTCGGGGGCGGATGCGGGGTCTGCTAGAGTTGCTCTTACCATAAGTTGGTGATTCTTAAACTGAAAACTGTCATTGATGCACACATGTCTCTGTAGTGTGCTAATGTGTCATCATTTATTTTTGTCGTTTTTCTTACTCGCCCGTAACAACACCCCATTCCGAGCATGACATGAATAAATGCATGATCACTTGCCTGTTTCTTTGTACAGATTAAATCTACATACAAGCCATGTTGAAATAGGACACATGTAGAATCTTAAACTGCGCTTTTATATATTAAGACCATCTTTGTTTGTGTCGTAGCTAAGATTCACAGATTATAGACCATTTTTTGTAAATTAAGAGCATGTGGTACTCTTTTTCCCGTTGCAACGCATGGGCTTTTTTTGCTAGTAATACATACCTGCATAGCTCAAGCTAGCACAAACAAAATGCAGCAGAAAAGCAAATAAAATCTCCATGAAGTCCATCAACACCACAGGCAAATGTCGAGTATAGACATCGTAACCCTACGTCGTATCACTCACTTGTCATATAAAATCTGCAACATGAAACGTTGCAGCCACAAAGGGTCAATACTTTGAATGTATTCGTAAATCACACAGGGAATGATATAACAGACCTACTACTATATGCAAGGTAAATCAAGAGGATAATGAAGTGGTTGTTTTGCAGAAAACCTAATTTTTTCCTGATAACTAAATAATATAGTAGTCAAATTTTAAGTATGTCTTGCTCCAATTAAATACATATGGTTGAATTGGGCAATCCAATTCCAACCTATCCCCATTATTAAATTTCCCACACAATCTTTATTAAGGTATCATCTGTCAAGATCATCCAACAACTATAATGGTCTAGCTGCTCAAATTTGTCCATAACCGGGGACACGTGATGCGGAGCATCCTACGGTCATCCCCATGGACCTACCTTTCGTCTCCCAAGACACCACGTGGACCGATGACACGAGCTCGTGCAAGGGCTAATGAGAATGAGGTTAACTCTCTCCTTGTTGAACTCCCCTTTGACCCCTTGAGACATGACTACTACTGAGGGAGTCCTGGATTAGGGGGTCCCCGGACGTCCGGGCTATGTGACATGGGACGGACTGAGGGGCCAAGAAGATACAAGATAGAAGGCCTTCCCCCGTGTCCGGATGGGACTCACCTTTGCGTGGATGGCAAGCTTAGCGTTCGGATATGAAGATTCCTTTCTCTATAAACCGACTCTGTACAACCCTAGGCCCCTCCGGTTTCTATATAAACCGGAGGGTTTAGTCCGTAGAGACAGATCAGAATCATACAGGCTAGACATCTAGGGTTTAGCCATTACGATCTCGAGGTAGATCAACTCTTGTAACCCCTTTACTCATCAAAGTCAATCAAGTAGGAAGTAGGGTATTACCTCCATTAAGAGGGCCCGAACCTGGGTAAACATCGTGTCCCCTGCCTCCTGTTACCTTTGATCCTCGGACGCATAATTCGGGACCCCCTACCCGAGATCGGCCAGTTTTGACACCGACATTGGTGCTTTCATTGAGAGTTCCTCTGTGCTGTCGACAGAAGGTTCGATGGCTCGTTCGATCATCTACAACGATGTCATCTCGGGGGAGACTTTCCTCCCGGCCAGATTTTTGTATTCGGCGGCTTCGCACTATGTGCCAACTCGACTGGCCACCTTGAGCAGATCAACAGCTAAGCCCCTGGTCATTAGATCAGTTTTGGAAATCTGAACTATGTCGCTGATATCCGAGGAGACTTGATCTTCGAAGGGTTCGCGGCCCCGACCGCCGCTCTGGCCTTAGATCCAGAGTAGACTACCAGGTCCGAAGACGGGAGTTTGGAGCCTGCCGGACTCTCTACAATTATGGAACTTGCTACCGGAGATCTGGAGGGGACGGCGTCATCGGCAAACCCGAAGTCGAACCGGGCTCTCCTTGTCGCTAAAATGGCGGACTCTCCCTCGGACTCCAGATCCGAACTCTCGAGGTCCGCGTCAAGCGGGCGTGGCCAGGAGGCTCTCACCCCTGCCAGCCATGCGGACCCTCGCTTCCTTGTCCAAACCTCGCTCCTAAACGAGGCTCTAGACTTAATGCGATCCGTCGCCATTACAGAGGAATCGCTTCCGAATTACGCCCAGCCCGGACTAGGGGCTGAGAATGGGGACTTTTACGTCCCACCCACCACCTACTTCATAGCCACTATCGAAGATTTAACCGACATGCTGGACTACGCCTCTGAAGACATGGACGACATGGACGACGATGCCGGAGACGAACAAGGCCAAGACCCTCTGTTTACCGGACGTTGGACGGCCACCTCCACATACGAAGTGTACATGATGGACACTCCCAAAGAGGATGACGACGACGGCAAGAAGGATCCGGTTGAGGACAAGCCTGCTAAAACACCTCCGAAGCGTCGACGTCAGCGGCGCCGCTCAAAATCACGTCGCGAAAAAGACAGCAATACCGGCACCGGAGACAATAACACTATGGAGAATGCCGAAGACCCCGAAGCCCCTGTCGAGCCAACATCCGAACAGAATGATTGGGAGGATGGGCAAGTTAACCCCGACGATCCGGTCGGGAACAAGGACTCGGAGGGTAGTAACTACCTACCGATCTCCGAAGAGGATGTGAGCCTTAGCGACGAAGACTTCATCGTGCCGGAGGAACCCCTCGAGCAAGAGCGCTTTAAGCGCCGGCTAATCGCCTCTGCGAGAAGCCTAAAAAAGAACTAGTAGCAGCTTCAAGCTAAACATGATGTACTCAACGACAGATGGACTAATGTCCTGGCAGCTGAGGAATACGGCCTCGGACGCCCAACTAAGAGTTACCCGAAGCGCAAGCTACTACCACAATTTGATGATGAGGCCCTTGAGCCAATACCGCCAAAGTATAAAACTGCTAATGAACCCGACCGACCACCATGTGGACGGGACAGACCGGCTACTTATGCCGAACACCAGCCCGCGCCACCCTGCCATCGAGGCAAGGAGGCAACGGCCCCGGGCTATACCTACGACCTACGCAAGGACCTGGACAATAGAGCCGGTCAGACAAGATCAATCCATGGATCGAGGGGGCGTGCTCCAACGTGAGAGGACGGACATCAGGCCTGACGTGACAGGCACAACCTCACCCGGGCCAAAAACCGCATACAGACTTCATCCGAAGTGCGCCGCGACATCGCCCGATACAGAGGCGCCGCACACCCCTTATGCTTCACCGACGAGGTGATGGAGCACCAGTTCCCAGAAGGGTTTAAACCCGTGAACATAGAATCATACGATGGTACGATGGATCCCGCAGTATGGATCGAAGATTTTCTTCTCCACATTCACATGGCTCGCGGTGACGACCTCCACGCCATCAAGTACCTGCCCCTAAAACTCAAAGGCCAGCACGACACTGGTTAAACAGCCTCCCAGAAAACTCTATTAGGAGCTGGGAAGACTTGGAGGATGCCTTCAGAGATAACTTCCAAGGTACCTATGTTCGGCCTGCACACGCCAATGACCTCAGTCACATAGTCCAGCAACCCGGAGAATCAGCCCGGAAACTCTGGACTAGGTTCTTAATTAAAAAGAACCAAATTGTGGATTGTTCGGACACTGAAGCCCTCGCGGCCTTTAAACACAGCGTCTGAGACGAATGGCTCACCCGACACCTCGGCCAAGAAAAGCCAAAGTCCATGGCAGCCCTTACCGCACTTATGACCCGCTTTTGCGCGGGAGAAGATTGATGGCTAGCTCCGTGAAGCAATAGCACCAGCGACTGAGGGAGTCCTAGATTAAGGGGTCCTCGGGCGTCCGGGCTATGTGACATCGGCCGGACTAATGGGCCGTGAAGATACAAGATAGAAGACTTCCTCGCGTGTCCGGATGGGACTCCCCTTTGCGTGGAAGGCAAGCTTGGCGTTCGGATGTGAAGATTCCTTTCTCTGTAAACCGACTGTGTACAATCCTAGGCCCCTCCAGTGTCTATATAAACCGGAGGGTTTAGTCCGTAGACGTAATCATAATCAGACAGGCTAGACATCTAGGGTTTAGCCATTACGATCTCGAGGTAGATCAACTCTTGTAAACCCCATACTCATCCAAGACAATCAAGCAGGAAGTAGGGTATTACCTCCATCAAGAGGGCCCGAACCTGGGTAAACATCGTGTCCCTGTCTCCTGTTACCTTCGATCCTCAGACGCACAGTTCGGGACCCCCTACCCGAGATCTGCCGGTTTTGACACCGACATTGGTGCTTTCATTGAGAGTTCCTCTGTGGCGTCGGCGACAGGATTGATGGCTCGCCTTGCTATCAAGGACAATATCACTTCCGGAGGAGCCCTGGCCGCAGGCCAGACCCTCTGGCTGGGCAGCTCTACCATGGCCGCCCGTTCGGCCATTAAGCCAATGATGAGTTCCCAAGTCATCAAAAATCGTCTCTGTGTTGGCCCTGAGTACTCCAAACGGATGGATCCGGCGGACTTGTCTTTAAATGAACTCCTGGATCGCATCGCCGCCCTGGGAGTCGCTTCAGACTATGGTCAGATCGGGCTTTAACCCGATCAGAGAGAAATCAAATCTCCGCCGATCACCCATCAGATAGCGGTCGTAGAGGAGCAAAACAACAACGGCTCTTCCCCTATGTTGAAAACAAGCTATGTTCAGATTTTTGAGCTCAGAGAGCCGGATACCCGCCTTCGGGGGGACACTCCCAGTCCTCCAAACTTAGGATCGGGCGTGGAGCCTGAAGAATCATTGGACGTCCCGGAGCCTGAACTATTAAACACGGAAGTTTTTCAAACTCCGAACTCCACATTGGGTCAGGGTTCGGATTTAATGCCACCCACCCACCACAAGCAATATTCGCCAAGCAATTCCGGTCCCCCAGATATACGCGACCTCATGTACATACGGCAGCAGTCTCAGGAAACAGTCCATCACTTTTGGGCCAGATTCCTCCTTGTCAAGGACAAGATTAAAGATTGCCGTGACGAGGACGCGATTTCAGTATTCTGCAGTAATTGCACGGACGAAGGAATCCTCAACGCCCTCAACCACCGTCGCGTACTACACTTCGCTGACTTGGCAACCATAGTACAGAAGTACTGCACAATGGAAAGCGCCTGGAAAACCCAAACTGCCCGCTGGGAACCACCGGCCTTCACGCCACCTCCCTGGCGGGCAAAAAGGATGCACCCTCACGGGGCACCCGACCCCGTAGGCAAGAAAATCAAACCCATTACGGGACATGGAACCGTTCTTGAGGGATGGCTTGATAAGCCATGCAAAATACACACGATACCGGATACCGAACCAACCCACAGCCTCAGAGCATGTTGGATACTCCGGCAAGTGGCCAAGAGCGGCGAGGACATCCTCACCAAAAATACCTCAGTGCAGCACTCTCCGGAAGACGACGACCTCAGAGTACTGACGGTCTTCGAGACTTTTGCTTCAAACAATCGACGCAAGAGAGCACTCCGTGACCTCGCCGAAGTCTGCCAAGTCACAGCAATAAATCCCTAGAATGACACGGCCATAACTTTTAATGCCAATGACGAACCAAAATTTCGTTCAGTCCAAGCACCAGCCACCTTGGTCCTCAACCCAATTGTGGATGGCTTTCGGCTCACTAAAGTGCTCATGGATGACAGCAGCGGACTGAACCTCATCTACGAGGACACGCTCAATAAAATGCAAATAGATAGAAGCCGCATCGAGCAAAGTAATACGACCTTTCGAGGAATCATTCTCAGTCGGGAAGCAAGATGCGCGGGAAAAATTAAGCTCGGCGTGGTACTCGCCACGCCGGAGAACTATCGGTCCGAAGAGATAACCTTCCAAGTGGCCCCTTTCAACAGTGGATACCACGCCCTGTTGGGGCGAGACGCATTCACGCGCTTTCAAGCCATACCTCATTACGGGTATATGAAGCTCAAGATGCCCGGGCCCAACGGTATTATCACTCTCGCCAGTGATCCGGACATAGCACTCCGCGCTGAAAACAAAACCGCATCCCTGGCCCTCGAGGCGCTATCCGAGGCCCTGGCGGCTGAAGAATTAACCGCACTACGCTCCATGGTAGATAGGGACGACGTGATCCTCGATAAGCGCCCCAAGTCCACCTCCTTCAAACGAGCAGACGAAATAGTCAAATTTCAAGTTCACCCAACGGACCCCAAGAAGACAGCTTCCATCGGGGCACAACTGGATCCGACGGTCGACGCCGCACTATGCGCGTTCCTGCGTGAGAACTGGGACATATTCGCCTGGCACCCTTCTGATATGCTAGGAATCCCACGCAGGTTGGCCGAACACAGCCTCAATATATTAAAGGGATACAAGCCGGTCAAGCAAACACTGCGGCGCTTTTCTGAACCCAATCGACAAGCTATGGGGGAGGAGCTAGCCTAGTTAATTGAGGCCGGGTTCATCAGAGAAATAAACATCCGGACGGGCTAGCAAACCTGGTGATGGTACCAAAGAAGGATAAATCCTGACGCCTGTGTATCGATTTCAAAGACCTCAACAAGGCCTGCCCTAAGGATCCCTTCCCCCTCCCCTGCATCGATCAGATCATTGGTGCTACTGTAGGACACAACTCACTGTGTTTCCTCGACACCTACTCCGGATACCATCAAATCAAAATGAAGGAGTCTGATCAAGCCGCAACGTCATTCATTACCCCATACTAGCCTTTCTGCTTCAACACTATGCCCTTCGGGTTAAAAACGCCGGCGCCACTTACCAACGCATGATTCAAACATGGCGGGAGAAAAAAAATCAGCAAGACAGTCGAAGCATATGTGGATGACATCATCATTAAAACTAAGCACGCCGAGTTGCTAGTAGACGACCTGCGTCTCACATTCGACAACCTCCGTACATATGACATCAAGATCAATCCGGAAAAGTGCGTCTTTGGCGTCCCCGCCGGAAAACTGTTGGGCTTCATCGTTTCCAATAGATGAATTGAGGCAAACCCAGCCAAAATCCAAGCTTTGTCACAATTGGCTACACCAACAAACCTTAAACAGGCCCAAAAACTAGCCGGATGCATGGCAGCTTTAAGCCGCTTCATCTCCAGATTAGGAGAAAAGGCATTGCCACTATATCGCCTGCTCTGACGCACCGGCCACTTCGAGTGCACGGACGCGGCAACGACCGGACTAGAAGAAATAGAAGCTCTTTTAGCAAGTAACCCAATCCTGGCCGCGCCAAACGTCGGTGAACCCATGTTATTATACATCTCTGCAACACACCAAGTGGTGAGTGTGGTGCTCGTCGTCGAACGATAGGAGGACGGACATAAATTCCCACTTCAGAAACCAGTATACTACGTATCCACTGTCCTCACACCATGCAAA
The DNA here is from genome assembly GCF_018294505.1 of Triticum aestivum. Classification (NCBI taxonomy): domain Eukaryota; kingdom Viridiplantae; phylum Streptophyta; class Magnoliopsida; order Poales; family Poaceae; genus Triticum; species Triticum aestivum. The sequence goes on from NC_057805.1 coordinate 261,486,542, forward strand.
TCCCGGTACCCTCATTACCAAAAGATAGCATATGCGGTCTTCATGGCATCCCCGAAGCTACGACACTATTTCCAAGAGTACTCGATCACGGTGGCTTCCGAAGTACCACTCAATGACATAATAAACAACCGCGACGCTACAGGCCGGATTGCCAAGTTGGCCATTGAGCTCTTGCCATTTGATATAACATACAAACCACGCCGAGCCACTAAATCCCATGTGTTGGCCAACTTCGTCGCCGAATGGACAGAGGCCAAACTCCCTAAAGAGTATGGTACATATTCCAATTGGGTCATGCACTTCGATGGCTCTAAAACGCTGGCTGGTTTAGGAGCGGGCATTGTCTTAATGTCCGCCACAGGAGACACAGTCCAGTACGTACTCTAAATATTATACACAGACTCCAATAACGCGGCCGAATACGAGGCCTTATGGCACGGTCTTCGGATGGCTGTCTCCATGGGCATACAACGCCTTGAGGTGCACGGGGATTCAAACCTCACAATATCCCAAATAAACGGAGACTTCGACGCCAAAGATCCGAAGATGACAGCCTATCGTAACGCCATACTCAAAATATCAGCTCGGTTCGAGGGACTCGAGTTTCATCATGTGGCTCGAGAAAGTAATCAAGAAGCAGATGTCCTTGCTCGCATGGGCGCCAAGCGTGACCCTGTCCCGCCTAACATGTTTTTGGAAAGGCTCTTCAAGCCATTAGTGGTGTGGCGGGAAGAGAGCGGAAACACTAGTCCGGATCCAATTATACCCCCAGATTCCAAACACAATACCGATATCATCGGGGGCTCAGCCACCGAAATAACACCATCGGCCCATCTAATAATGGCAGTAATTGCTCCATGGACCGAACCCTTCTTGGCCTACCTTAATAGGCGGGAGCTCCCTAAGGATCAGAATGAGGCTCGATGCATCGTTCGGCATTCGAAAGCCTACAAGGTTCATGAAGGAGAGCTCTACAAGAAGAGCGCTACCGGAATACTTCAAAGATGTATATCCGAAGAAGAAGGACGGCAGCTCCTGGCCGAAATCCATGCTGGTCATGGCGGTCACCATGTCGTGGCTCGGGCTCTTGTAAGCAAGGCCTTCCGTACCAGTTTCTTCTTGCCAACGGCCTGAGCAGATGCACAGGACCTTGTCCAACGTTGTGTGGGATGCCAGCTTTTCGCCAATCAAAGCCATATGCCGCCTACCGCCCTACAAACAATCCCCATTACCTGGCCTTTCGCGGTCTGGGGGCTTGATATGGTCGGACCCCTTAAAGGGGGAAGCCATAAGAAAAAATATCTGCTGGTCATGGTAGATAAATTCACTAAGTGGATAGAGGCCAAGCCAGTTAAAACAGCCGAAGCCGGACCAGTAATAGACTTTATATCCAGTGTCGTACACCGTTATGGTGTCCTAAACTGCATCATCATCGATAACGGCTCCAACTTTACAACCGGCGAAGTGAAAACATGGTGTGCTAACCTAGGCATCAAGCTCGATTATGCCTCCGTCTATCACCCCCAAACAAACGGTCAAGTCGAACGAGCTAATGGTCTTATCATGAGCGGCATTAAGCCTAGACTAGTACGGTCTTTAAAAGAGTCACACAAACACTGGGTCAAGGAGCTCGACTCCATATTCTGGGGGCTGCGGACCACGCCCAACCGCACTACCGGTTACACACCATTCTTCATGGTGTACGGCGCCAAGGCTGGTTTTCCCTGCGACATCATTCATGACTCACCTCGAGTTCGCATGTACGAAGAGAGAGAAGCCAAGCTTGATCGGCAGGACAGTCTAGATGCCTTGGAGGAGGAGCGCGATGTTGCAAAAGCCCGTTCCGCATTCTATCAACAACAAGCTCGCAGATACCAAAGCAGAGAAGTGCGGGCCAAGACTTATAATGTTGGTGAACTCGTTCTACGCTTGCCAGAAAAGAAAAAGGACAAACTCAAGCCCAAGTGGGAAGGTCCCTTCATTATAGATGAAGTTCTCACTGGAGGTGCGTACAGTCTGCGTGATGCATCGGATAATTGCTTAGAGTCGAACCCGTGGAATGCTGCCAGACTCCGAAGATTCTACGCCTAGAGCCGGACTCATTGTTCGTTTTCTTTTTCTCCTTTTTTCATTTTCTCTCTCTTTAAATTTTTTCTTTAGCTTTATAGCTCTTGTGCGGCTAGACCGCACACTTATGAGGTACACATCCTTAAATGTACACGCCCATAATACCTGGGGGCTTCTTTTACAAAAGCTTATTATCATTTTCCGAGCATCAAGCTCACCACATATGTGTCCTTTTATCATATATACCTTTTCTTCGCCATTATATGCACCTTTATGACTTAAGTTTTTGCCAAGCTGGGTTGCCTGGCTCCTGTGCTTATGCCCTACGTTCCCGTTTGTTCGGCTAGGGCATAAAGGGAGCACCTCCGCGATTGTTACAGCCGGGTCATCCGGACTTGTACCTTAGACTGGGTGAAGCCGAAAGCTAGCATTCTTAAGGGAATAATCGGTCGGCGGACTAAAGATGTTTTACCCTGGTTGCACTATGAACCCCCAGATATTATGTATACTGTGATTTTTCGAATCACAGTTTGGGCATGCATACTAACGCATGTTCACCCAGGGAAAGGAACCCTTAACAGAACTATTCTCTCTGGAAGATGTTTCTTACAATCAATAAGTAATATAACATAGCTAGCCGAATACAACTTGTCTGTTCAAGCAACTATGACCCCTACGGCTGGTTTCCACACATGCCCCGGTATTTATCACCGGTCCGGTATTCGGAAACACTCCACACCTTTGGGTCCGGAGGTAGAAGCGAAAAGGTCTACCATGACAACCGTTTTACAATTCGGCTAGGGAAAAATTTGTCAATTGAAGTACATAGTCACTTGGACTCAAAAGCTTCTTCCTCTATATAGTCTAACAGGCTGTCTAGCTTACAATCCTGTTGTGAAAACTTGGCGGCTATCTTTACTTGGTCATATACCAAGCTCACTGGAATCTCTTGTCCATCTGACCCCGGGGTCCGACCCGGGCCATATGATTCGGATCAAGTCCGGTGTACCACGTTTTCACCATGGCCCAGGCCTCTCGCGCGCCTTCCTGGCAAGCTGATATCTTCCATAATCTAAAGCAGCACCGAGCTCCCTTGAATAGCTTCACAAGCTCCTCCATACTTCCCGAAGGGGATACGGATGGCCATAAGGCCTGGGCAACACTCCGCACCGCTTTCCGAGATCGATGGTGCACTTGGGACAGCTCTTGCAGCAGATCGCCTTGAGATCCGGACATTTCCTCTTCGGGCCGGCCAGTCAGCATAGCTGCAAGCATAAATCTGTTAACTCATTTCTTTACCACACTACACGAAGGTAAGTTCAAAAGCATACTGAATATGCCGCCCCGTAGCCTCCTGTTCTCTTTTACGGCGTCCACTAGTTGGGCTCGCACATCTTTTAGCTCTTCGCCCAGCTGGGTGTTGGAATCCTGCAGCTTGTTCTTCTCATCCCTGGTCCGTGTCAACACACGTTCGCCAGCGGCCAGTTGCTTTTCGGCCTGATGTTTACCCGCCTGCGCGACCTTCAGTTCCTCTTTCAGTTGATCTAACAATCCCGCCATGGGAAATACAACAGTGTTAACATTACTGGCATATGATTATATTTTTCTAGATGGAGGAGAACATTACCAGGCGGTGCCTCCTTGGATTTCTCCAGTTTGGCAGCTAGCTGGGTCCGACACTTTTCCAGCTCATGAGACAACATGTTGTTCTTTTCCGTGAGTGCCTGATTATACAATGATCCTCAAATCAGTTGTTTCAACTCCTTCAAGTCTCGGGGGCTACTGGTATATGATTATCAGATCTGTACAATGCATACTTACCCGCATATCTTTCAAATGCTGGTCAGTGGCTCTGGCAAGCCCATCCCGAGCAGCTCGGATGTACGCATAAGCCGAGCTGAAGGCATTGAACGCCTCTTTAGTAAAACTGGGGTCGCGAAGAGCGGCCCTCCGTTGCCGATGATTCATGGCGCTCTTTACTTCAGAGTTCGTGACGGATACATTATCCGAATCCTCTGAAGGAGGACAATCCGGCGTCACTCCCGTATCAGCCCCCGCCCTGGAGGCAGGGTCTGGAACCTGATTGGTGGAGGCGCGACCGGCAGGATTCCCGGACATAGTCCAACGAACACTTTTCCTGATAAAACACAGCGGACAATGTCACAGTTCGATGTGAATACCAGGGGGCATATTCAAAGCCATACCTCTTTGATGAAGGCTCGACCGTGTTGTCATTTGCCTTCCTCTTTGAAGACCCGCTCGGCGCAGGTGCGACTCTCTTATGAGACGCCTCTAGTGCAGCATGGCGCGCCGAGTGCCTCCCCTTTGGAGCATTAGACAGTGCGGTGGGTGAGGCATAATGAGGAAGCTCTTCCGGAGGAGATGTCTCCTGACTACTTACATATGAGGCAGGAAGGAGGCCAGGATAATCGGCCATGATGGCCACTTCTATGCCATCATAGCTCGCCTGGTAGAAGACTCCCTCCTGGAGCTCTACAAATATGTCCGAATCCTCTTCGAATCCAGGATCGAGGTCCCGGTTATGGTCCTCCGGCTAAGGAGCGGGGCTATGGATCACCGCAACAACCTTCCGCCATTCCTATTAAAAATGGGCGGGTTAATGTCAATTAAAACATGACTCAGGGAGAGGATTGCGTAAGGTGGTGGGATTAAAACTTACCCAGTTAGGGGGGTTGTACATGCAGAATCCCTCTCGGCGCTTAAGACGAGTAAACTCCTCTTTCTCCCCTTTGTACAGATCGGCCAATATTGTGGCCAGGGCGGCAGGGGTGTCCAAACCCTTTTGTCCGCAGCGTGAGGCGTCGTCTTCCCCATTGTAGTGCCACATAGGGAGCCCTCTGAATTGGAGTGGTTGAACACCTCGCGCTATGGAAGTTGCCATTACCTCGATTATTGATAATTCGGACTGGGCAAGTGTCCTTATCTTGCCCATTAATTGTTGAACTTCCGCGCTATCTTCCTCCTCGAGGCTCCGAGGTCGCCAACTGTGGCGTTTCCTCAATGGAGCGCTGGAAAATTCAGGAAGGCCCATTCGGATTGTGTTGAGGATATAGACCTGGGAGTCACCCGCCAGGAGGGCCGGGTTACACTAAGGGTCATTGCCAGAAGCCCGGAGCTAAGTTTCAAGATAATGGGCCAGAGATGGGCTGAGACCCGGCGATGGCTTATTGCCCATAGTTATCATCATTGTTATAGTAGACTTGTAGTGTAAGGCAAGTATTGTTTAGAGTCCGAGCCGGACACTCTTATGAGCCGGCCGGGACTCTAAGGGCCGCTGGGTGCCAACCTCCCTATAGAAAGGGACGACCCGGCAGCGGTTTAGGGGCGACAACAATCTGATCGAGAGCCGGGCATAGCTGTTTAGCTCCCTGGTTATCGAAACCCTGATTAATACCACCTCAACTGGACGTAGGCTTTTACCTTCACCGTAAGGGGCCGAACCAGTATAAACCCTCGTGTTCCTTGTCCCACTTAACCCCTTCAAGCTTTCCAATTGCGATGGCTCCACGACTAAGTCCTAACCCGAGGACATCTGCCGTGACAATTCCACGACAGTTGGCGCCCACCGTGGGGCTGGCGCACGGTGGATTTGAGTTCTTGAAGGGCAGCTTTGAAGGGCTCAAGGGATACGCTGTGGGCCGGATGACCAAGAGTCGTCGCGGCAAGCTCTACATCGACAATGCGGACTGGGGCCCCGACGCCGGCTCAGTGGAGTACGGGTACCGGGTCCCCTTCGGTGGAATTCATGTCTTCATCGGCAAGATTGGAGAGCCGGGCCCCGAGCCGGATCTCCGCGCCGGTCTCATCGAAACGGCTCAGCGCGCACGACCCGCCCGGGCCCGGCCTGCCTTAAAGCGCGCTTTTGTGGGATGCATCCACGGAGGGCCCTCTGATCCATCTGGGTCTGGGGATGAGGCGGCCGCCGGCTCTGACGGCGAGTCGGCCGCTGATGAGTCAAACTCGTTGTACCAACTTCAAGATGGCAAGCTCATGAGTTATTCCGATGGCAGCAGTATTCCGGACCTTTTTGAGCCGCCAAGTCAGGTTGGAGTTTTTATGGCTGGTGCGCAGCCTGTTCAGAACCCCGCTTCCGGATCGGAAAACCCGGTGCCTTCCCCGGCTCAGGTGCTGATGGATCTCACGGATAAGATGACGGCCCTGTTAACCGCAACGGTCGACCCGGCGGATCAAGTTCAGCATGATGCGGCGGTGGCACAGCTAAAATTGGATCTGATAAAAGCTAAAGAGGACCTTGCAGCGGAAGGGATCAGACTGGCTGCGGAGCGGGCGGCTCTCGATGCCCGGACTCAGCTGATTCAGGCGCAGTCCTTCCAACTCACGATGGATCAGAACGCGGCCAATGAGGTCATGAGAAGGAGGCATCAAAAGGCTCAATCTCGACTCCCGCCGGTTTACGATCCGCGCAACCTCTTCAACACACCGGGTGCAGGGTCTAGTCACCCGCCGGGGGTCGTAGCACCCGGATCTGGACCCCTTATTCAACCACGAGTGATGGGGCCTCCCCAGGGGCCCCCCGCCCCGCCTCAGTATGTGCCAATACCCCCGGGCCATTATAATAACCCGCTGGAGAACATGGTTGCCGCAGCGGCACGGCTGGCGGCTCTGCCCGTTGATGGCGACTCTCCGACGGCTATTGAGACCCGCCGGGTCAGAGAACTCCTCCAGACAGCGCTGGCGCAGCAAGAGGCGTACTCCTACAGCCGGGATAGGATCCATTCAACCCCTCGTCCAGGGCAGAGCCCGAGTTACAGCCGGCACATGGTCTCGGCGACCGGCTCAAGTAATGTTCGACGCCATGACCCGCCCCCTGGTCATGGCCCGGCTCATAATGGAGCCTTCTACGTAGCAGACCAAGCACGCCAGGAGGCAGAGCAGGCGCCTCAAGTGATGGCTTACCAGACCCCCCCGGCTTATCCGACGATGTCCGTTGATGCGGGTATCCCTACTAGAACCGGGGGTGTCCCGTGTTTGATGCCAGCTATCCGTAATGAACGTCTACCCAAGGACTTCAAAGGACCTAGGAAGGTGCCTAACTATACAGCAGACTTACAGCCGGCAGCCTGGATCGAGAGTTATGAGATGGCTATGGAATTGCTGGAAGTCAGCGAGGCGGCCATGGCCAAATATTTCACCATGATGTTAGATGGAACTGCCCGCACGTGGTTGAAAGGGTTACCGCCGAACTCCATCGGGTCTTGGGCTGAGCTGAAAGCCTGGTTCATTCAAAACTTCAAAGATACCTGCAGGCAATCTATGTCAATCGTGGATCTGACTAACTGTAAGCAGCAGGAGGGTGAATCCACGACCCATTGGGTTCGCCGGGTCAAGGAGATCATACATTCATCGGATAAGATGGATGCCGGCTCTGCAGTCTTAATGTTGGAACAAAACTGTCGCTTTGTGCCCCTAAAGATGAAACTCGGGCGGCTTAAGCGTGACTGTACTGATATGGGTACACTGATGGCAGCTCTTGTCAAGTACGCCGATTCCGATGGTACCAAGGATCCCCCTTCAGATGATGAAAGGGCAGGGAAGGGAAAGAAGAACGGCAACGGCAAGGGTCCTCAGTTTAGCCTGGGGAACCAAGGAGGAGGCAAGCGCAAGGCCGATGGCAGCCTAGAGTTTGTAGCCAACACCAACTCTCAAGGTAATAACCAGCGACGCAAGGGGAGGCCCCCTCCCCGAGGCGGCGGGTCAGGACCTTCTCTGGAACAGCTGTTGAATGAACCTTGTCCGAGACACGGTTCTAGAGAGAAGCCGGTGACTCATCTGTGGAAGGATTGTGCTATCATGAAGGCCTTTAAAAACTACAATGGTCCGGGTGGCGGCTCAGGCGCCGGCGGCTTTCATGGCCCGGGCGGCGGGTCAAATTCCGGTCCTCAGAACGGTCAAGGGGGCTTTAATCAACAGTCTGGTCAGGGTCATCAACAGCAATAGGGGGGCTATCAGACCAACCCAAAGCAGCTTAGCGGTGGACAGTATCACGTGTTCACCACTAGTTTGTGCAAACGAGACGAGAAGCTTCACAAGAGGGCTGTTAATGCTGTCGAGCCGGCGGTTCCACGCTACTTACGGTGGTCGGAGCAGCCCATAGTGTGGAGTAGGGAGGATCACCCTCCCCGGGTGGATAACCCGGGCCACCTGGCCTTAGTGGTGGCTCCTCAAGTGGGAGGCTATAAGTTCACAAAGGTACTCATGGATGGAGGCAGCAGCATCAACATCCTCTATTATGAGACTTTCCGTCGTATGGGGCTAGTTGATAAGAACCTCAGCCAGTCAAATACTATCTTCCATGGTGTGGTACCTGGTAAATCGGCTTATCCAGTCGGCAAGATCGAACTGGAAGTGGCCTTCGGTGATGAGAACAACTACAGGGTGGAGAAGTTGACCTTTGAGGTGGTCAAGATAAGAAGTCCTTACCACGCCATATTTGGACGGCCGGCTTACGCCAAGTTCATGGCACGGCCGTGTTATGTGTACTTACAACTCAAGATGCCGGGTCACAACGGGACCATTACGGTTCACGGCAGCCGGAAAGTGGCTCTGGAGTGTGAGGAAGGTGACGCGGCTTATGCAGAGTCTGTTTGTGCCACAGAAGAGTTGAAATTTTATAAAGACAATGTTGACCCAACAGATATGACCTCTCTGAAAAAGCCAACCACGGAGAATGAACCAGCAATGAAGTTTAAATCAGCTGATGAGACTAAACTTGTTGATTTTGTTCCAGGTGACTCGTCTCAGCAGTTCAGCATCAGTGCAAATCTGGACCCGAAATAGGAAGGCGCGCTCATTGAGTTCATTCGTGAGAATAGGGACATCTTCGCATGGAAACCTTCTGACATGCCAGGTGTACCTAGAGAACTCGCTGAGCACACTCTCAATGTTGATCCAAAATTTAAGCCGGTCAGACAGTTCCTTTGACGGTTTAACGAAGAGAGGCGGAAGGCTATTGGTGAAGAAGTGGCCCGGCTTTTGGCGGCCGGGTTCATTGTTGAGGTTTTTCACCCAGAGTGGTTGGCTAACCCGGTGCTTGTACTTAAGAAGAACGGCACCTGGCGGATGTGTGTGGACTACACGGACTTGAACAAGGCGTGTCCGGCTGATCCTTTTGCTCTCCCCCGTATTGATCAGATCATTGATGCTACGGCAGGTTGTGCACGCTTAAGTTTCTTGGATGCCTATTCCGGGTATCATCAGATTAAGATGGCAGTTAAGGACCAGGAGAAGACGGCGTTCATCACTCCCTTTGGAGCCTTCTGCTATGTCTCTATGCCCTTTGGGCTCAAGTGTGCGCAGGCGACTTACCAGCGTTGTGTACAGAATTGTCTCCATAAACAGATCAGGCGCAATGTTCACGCTTACGTGGACGATATTGTGGTTAAGTCCATCAAGGAGGAAACCCTGATAGATGACTTAAGGGAAACCTTCGATAATCTCCGGGTCTACAAGATGATGCTTAACCCAGCCAAATGTGTTTTTGGTGTTCCTGCGGGCAAGCTATTGGTCTTCTTGGTTTCTGACAGAGGAATTGAAGCTAACCCGGAGAAGATCAAAGCTATCACTTCTCTGGCTAAGCCGGCATGTATAAATGATGTTCAGCGTTTGGCAGGTCGCATCGCTGCTTTAAGCCGGTTCATAAGCCGCTTGGGTGAGAAGGCTATGCCCTTATATCAGTTGATGAAGAAAACGGATAACTTTGTCTGGAATGATGCAGCTAATACCGTCTTCGAGGATTTGAAAAAGCAACTGGCAGAGCCCCCCGTCCTTGCTGCTCCGGTTGATAAGGAGCCCTTGCTACTGTATGTGGCGGCAAACACACGAGCCGTCAGTGTGGCTATGGTGGTGGAGCGTAAGGAGACGGGTAAGGAGCATCCGGTTCAGCGGCCGGTTTATTATGTCAGTGAGGTGCTTATTGAGTCCAAGCAGCGATACCCGCACTGGCAGAAGCTTGTATATGGTGTGTTCATGGTGAGCCGGAAACTCAAGCATTATTTTCAGGGTCATCCCATCACTGTGGTCAGTTCTGCCCCTCTTGGGGATATTATCCAGAACCGAGAGGCTACAGGGAGAATTGCTAAGTGGGCTATTGAGCTTGGGCCTCATGGCCTCAAATATGTGCCACGCACTGCTGTTAAGTCTCAGGCTTTGGTGGATTTTATTAATGATTGGACAGAGTCGCAAGTGCCTGAGCAGAAGCCGGATAACACCTATTGGACTATTCACTTTGATGGGTCCAGGCAGCTGGAGGGCTCGGGGGCTGGTGTTGTATTGGCTTCCCCTAGGGGTGACAAGTTCCAGTATGTGCTACAATTGATGTTTCCTTGCACTAACAATGCGGCTGAATACGAGGCCTTACTCCACGGTCTTCGGGTGGCTAAGGAGATGAGCTTAAGCCGGGTACGGTGCTTTGGGGACTCAGATTTGGTGGTTCAACAAGTATCAGGCACTTGGGATTCTAAGGATCCCCTCATGGCGGCTTATCGCCGCGAGGTTGATGCCATTGCTGGGCACTTTCAGGGATATCAAGTGGAGCACATTGACCGCAGGAAGAATGAGGCGGCTGATGCTTTAAGCCGGCTCGGCTCTCAGCGAAAGCCGGTGCCGCCTAACACTTTCCTGGATGTCCTATATAACCCTTCGGTTAAGTTGCCTACAGAGGAGGACTTGGCTATCCCTGACCCGGAGGCACGACTGGTGGCGGTTCTTCATGTCATACCAGACTGGACAATGCCGTACTTGGTTTATATAACCCGGGGAGAGTTGCCTGAGGATGAAACTTTGGCCAGGAAAATAATCCGGCGGGCCAAGTCAATGATTGTTATCAACGGCGAGTTGCATCATCGCAGTGTTTCAGGGGTATTTCAGCGTTGTATTTCCCCTGAGGAAGGTCAAGAGATCTTGCGCGAGATCCATGAAGGGGATTGCGGCCATCATGCCGGCTCAAAATCCCTTGTGGCCAAGGCATTCCGTCATGGTTTTTATTGGTTGCGGCTCACGCTGATGCGGAGGACTTGGTCAGTAAGTGTGATGGTTGTCAGAGGTTCTCCCGACGGGCTCATGTGCCGGCTCAGGAATTGAGGATGATCCCGATCACTTGGCCCTTTGCGGTCTGGGGGCTTGATATGGTCGGGCCTTTTAAACGGTCCAAGGATAAGAAGACCCACCTCTTGGTGGCAGTGGACAAATTCATGAAGTGGGTGGAAGCTGAGCCAGTTAGCAAGTGTGATGCGGCCACGGCGGTTCAATTTATGAAAAAGGTGATCTTCCGCTTCGGCTTTCCGCACAGCATCATAACAGACAATGGCACTAATCTGTCTAAAGGCGCTATGGAGGAGTTTTGTCAACGAGAGCATATCCGGCTTGATGTTTCTTCAGTGGCTCATCCCCAGTCCAATGGTCAAGCTGAGAGAGCTAACCAGGAGATTCTGAAGGGCATCAAACCCCGGCTTTTGGTCCCTTTGCAACAGACGCCGGGTTGTTGGGTGGAGGAGTTGCCCTCCGTCTTATGGAGCATCAACACTACTCCTAACAGGTCTACTGGCTTCACGCCTTTCTTCATGGTTTATGGGGCAGAAGCGGTCCTCCCTAGCGACATCCGTCACGATTCACCTCGTGTGGCGGCTTATGTTGAGACGAACAATGAACAGGCGCGCCAAGTTGCTCTGGACTTGTTGGATGAACAGCGTGATGTGGCAGCAGCCCGTTCAGCGATTTACCAACAAGACCTGCGCCGTTATCATAGCCGCCGGGTCAAAAGCCGGGTCTTCCAGGAAGGCGACCTTGTGCTCCGGCTCATCCAGGATCAAACAGATGCACACAAATTATCCCCACCTTGGGAAGGGCCCTTTGTGGTCAGTAAGAACTTGCACAACGGGTCATATTACCTCATTGATGTTCCGGAGCGTAAAGATTCGAGTAAATCGAAGGAGGAGACCCGTCGGCCGTGGAATATCGCTCAGCTTCGGCCTTATTACACTTGAGCTACCGGCTCTTGTGGTGTACATATTTATCTCAGACATATATATATTATGATAAGCAATAAAGCAGGACCTCTGTCCTTTTTTCTCCTCCAAATATACGTGTCATACTAATTTGAAAGGAGGATCCGGCTTATGATCGCATTTGAGTCTAGCCGTAAGCAGTAAGATCACTTGGGGGCTTCCTGTTCAAACATGGGTCGTATTCGAACCAAAGAGAACATAGCTGTCGATACCCATTTGATTGGCAAAGTGCCGAGCTCATTGGGAGGTTGCCTTTGGTCATATTTGAATCATAGTGTAACCCCTCTGAGAACCGACGTGGATCGTATTCGAATCAGCGTCGTTAAACAATTTTCAGAATCACTTGGGGGCTTCCTGTTCAAACATGGGTCGTATTCGAACCCAAGAGAACATAGCTGTCGGTACCCTCTTGATTGGCATCGCCACACCCATTGGGGGCTATATGATCGTATCCGAATCTTGGCTTAAACCCCTTTCGGGCCGGGTCTCTGGTCGTATTCTAACTGGAAGCCCCTAAGTTCCGATTTATTGCAAAGTCTACTCTGATTATGACAACGTGTGCATGGCCGGGTTTCGCTTGAATGGCTTAATTTTGGAGTTATCTTGTTAATTGAACATCCTGGATGCCATCAAGACAAGTCCATTAGAGTTAAGATACCAACCATGCTACCCGGGTCATTTAATCCGGAGGGTGGTAAGCCGTCTTGAGACTTGTGATTTACCTTTCTATGCAGATGCTTGAAGGTACTTTTTTAAAGGTTGAGAAGCACGAAGGATAATTATGACCCGGAGGAGCATCAAAAGAATGACTTCAAAGGATTTCAGCATTCATTACGTGCACGATGGCACGGCAGAGATAAATTGTTGCACTTATTCTATTACAAAAATCTTTCAAAGTTTTAAGGGTGGAGCGTTGTTTGGTGAGCCGCTAGCCGGTTTATGACGCCTGCTGAGTCGAAGTCCCCGGCCCACCTTCTGCTCCGGCTGATCCCAAGGCTTCAAAGGTCGACGATTTCCAGTTGATGCCGCTGAGAGCTTCGAACTGAGCTTCTTCGTCAATTAACCCGGCCGGGTCAATCTCGGGGGCGTAGGTGTGTTGGCGAGCCGGAGGAATCAGACTAAGAGCTTCATAGCGAGGGGTTGGAATCCTCTGATTTTCCGCGTTGTACCCTGGCTGATACTTGGTTAAGTCGGTGTCGTTCCCGATGATGGTGGCCACCGGGCGTACAGCCTTCACGCATGCCGCGAAATCCTTCTGGTCGAAGGTGGAGCCGTCTTCCTTCAGGCTGGGGTAACCCAGGGCGATGTCTGCCGGGTCTAGCTCCGGCAGGAAGGCTTTGGCCCGGCTCAGCGCGGCAATTGCTCCGGATCTTGCGGAGGCTCGACGTAGCTCTTGGATTCGCTGTGGCAAAACTGCGAGCCGGCGCAGGACTTCAGCCAGATGGGTTGGCACCTCATTGGATAGGGCCACCACAGCTAAGGCGCGCTGTGACCCGGTGTAGAGTTGTTCCACCAGGGTGTACACGGCCTTTAGCTTGGTGACCACGCTCTGGTTGAGGTTGGCACTCCTGGGACCTGTTTAATAAAGGTCAGGTAAGCCGGTGACAAGGGTGAATCGTAACATGTGCAGACTTGATGAAAGCCGGTGAGGCGACTTACCGAAGATAGCAGCCACCATTTGGGAAACCTGGTGCTTTAGACCGGAGAGCTCAGCGGTCTTCTCAGTGAGGGCCTTCTCTGCCTGTTCTGCCCGGGTCACCAGTGCGGCTTTCTCCTCAGCCCAGGCCTTCCGCTCAGCGTTGAATTCAGTCTTCAATTTCTCCTGAGCGGCGATGCTGGAGACAAACTTGGCATTCGCCTTCCGGGTCTCCATCTCTTGAGTTTTTAACCGGCTCTTAAGACCCGCAAGGTCCGACTCAAATTTCTTGCCAGTAGCCTGTATATATTTCCGGGTTATTAAACAGTCATTATATAAGTCCCAAGCACTTTCCAAGCAAAGACACTTGGCACTTGGGGGCTAATGCATATTGAACGTGTCTATCTACGTACTGCTGGTTCAATTAAGTAAGCCGGACTCTAAGTCTACAACATATGCCAAGTATAAGTTATAGACTTGGGGGCTAGCATGACAAGGATCACTATGCGGAAAGTAAGAAGACAGCAGAAGGTTACCTCAGACTTTTGTTGGATCTGATTGACCATGGCGATCTCCGCGTCCCGGCTCTTGTGAACCTGGCTGATGTAGCCAGAAACGAGCTCTCCAATGCTCAAATCGGGGTAGCCCGAGAGATCCAGATTCGCCCGGTGGGGTCGCAGCAGCTCCCCCTTCGTGGAGCATTGGGCCAGTGCGGTCGGCCTCCCCGACTCAACATACTCCGTCCGGGTAATTACCACGTCCGGGTCGTTAGCCGGTGGGGTTGAGCCGGAGGCCTCCGGATTAGCTGACGCTTCGGTCGTTGTCTTGGTGGTCGGGGCAGGGGCTTCAGGCGCCGTATCCATGGGAATGGTGGCCTCGGAGGCGGCTGGCGGATCTTGAGCCGTCGTCTCCGGCTCAGGCAAGTCCGGCACTCCGGCTGACCTGGTCTTCTTTGCTCTTTTGGTGAGCTTTGCCTGGGCACTGAAAAGACAGAAGTGTTAGGCATACAAAGAGTAAATACAGACAGGTAATGTAAGGTGATTGTTATTACCCGGGGGCAGTTTTGAAGGCCGGCAGACTTGACTGCATGGAGTCACCAGAAGAAGGGGAGGTCTCCTGGTAATTGGAGTCAGAAGAATTAAGCGGTTGACGGATAACACCCGCCAACGGATGAAAAGGGTACAAGTGAGAAAAGACCTCGGTGCGACGTTTCCTTGTCGCGTCGGGTAACCCGGCGGAGAGGTCGGTGTCCTTGCGGGCCCGGGTGAGACGCCGGCTTTCGTGAACCTGCTGCTTCAAAAGAAATTGAGGGTCTTGATGAGCTAATGGATGAGAAAAGCTTACTTTCCGGGTTACCCTTCGGACTTTCAGCTGTGGCAAAGGCTCCGAGTCGGAGGGGAGTAATGTTACCTCTTCAATCACCGGGTTACTGGCGCCGGTGTCATCCTGTCCATAAGCAAAATGATGGTAAAGTGGACAGCAGCAAACAATAAATATGACAAGATTTTAAAGGTTGAAGGGTTACCTCTGACTCGGAGCTATCGCTTAATTGCAGCAGCTCCGAAGCAGTGGGTCTGTTTCCCTTTTTGCGAGGGGCGGCTCTCTTGGCGGCTTTCTTCGCCTTCCTGGCCTTCTTGGCCGCCTCATGGTCATACTTGACCCGCCAGAATTTATCATCAGCCTGAGAAATACAGTAATGAGTTCTTAGTAAGATGAAAGGTAAAAAAAAATGGAAAGGTTAAAGTCAGCGGCTTACCGCTGGGGCTGGATTGGTCTTGCAGAACGGGGCTAGCCCGGTTCTTCCACAGTCTGCCAGGCTCTCGTTTAATAGAGCCTTGGTCTCTTCTTCGGCAACGTCTTCTGGAAGGTCGTTGCGACTGTGCCTCTGCGAGTCATCCTTTCGCCCGGTGTACTCACACATTAAGCCGGGGCAGCGGCTCAATGGGATCACCCGCCATGAGATCCAGACCCGGACCAGGTCTATTCTGTTCAGACCGTTGCCTAGCAGGGCCTTGATCTTATTGATCGTTGGAAGCAGAGGCTGGCATTCTGCGGCAGTCAGCTTGTCGGATAGCGGATGAGTCGGCTCCAGGCGCGTTGGGCGAAAGCCGGGCAGCGGGCTCTCATCAGCCGGGGACGTGTCTTGGCAGTAGAACCAAGTCATGTTCCAGTCCTTGGGGTGACTTGGCAGTTCTGCGTAAGGAAATAGACAGTCCCTGCGCCGTTGGATGGAGATGCCGCCTAACTCTAGACTTGGACCGTTTGCGCACTCGGTTTGGCGGTTCAAATAAAACAGCTCTCTGAAGAGCAGCAGACTCGGCTCTTCTCCAAGATATACTTCACAAAAAACTTGGAAGTTGCAGATGTTGGATATGGAATTGGGTCCTATATCCTGAGGCCGAAGGTCAAAGAAGTTGAGCACGTCCCGGAAGAATTTTGAGCCGGGCGGTGCGGAGCCCCGGCTCATATGGTCTGCAAAGATCACTACCTCCCCGTCCCTCGGCTGAGGTCTTTCTTCGGACGGGTCAGGGGCACGGTAGGACATCACTTCCTTCGTGGGCAGATATCTGGACTTAACAAAGTTGGCCAGGGTCTCTTCGGTGACGTTGGATTTCATCCAGTTGCAAGTGATGGGAGCCTTGGGAGGCATGGTGACGGTTGGTGGTCTATGAGGAAGAGAAAAGTGTCCGGGTTAATTATAAGCCGGGGATTATCATTCAAACTACAGTGACGGCTTATGAAGGGGACTAATGATATATATTGATATGGTGGGTTATCTAAGCTGTCGGGGTTTTCAGGTTAAGTTGGTCATCTACGGCTTACTGCAGTTAAGTCGGAGGATTTTACAGAGCATGGTTCTCTTTAAACCGGACATGTAAGCCGCCGAGATTCAATGGTTGCGTTTTTACTAAGTGTGGTAAACAGGTTTCACATACTACCGTAACTTTTTTTGGATCAAAATAGTCAGAGCAGAGAAAATTTTCTAGACCTAAAAAACAGAGGCAGGAGAAGTTCTTGAGGTTGAACACAGTTCTTATGCAGTAAAAAGAGGATTTCTTGCAGATGAAATGAGTTCCGAACGTCTACCGCAGTGGTTTTACGCAAGGATAAAGATCAACCGACTACAGTGGTGACGAGGACTGCCGAGTTTCTGGGCAAAGGTGACGAACACGAAGAACGGGAGGAACCCTACCACAGATCTGTTCTAGCAAGGCAGAGAAGACTCACCGGAGTTGAGGAAGAGCGAAGGTCGCCGCTGTTATCTGGTCCGGGTCAGGGTGATGCAGCGGCCGGGTCGATGAAGATCAGGGGCGCGACGGCGGCGGCGGCGGCGGCAGAAGCTCGGGCAGAGGAACGACAGCGCGAGGAAGAAGAAGGAGAGTGTGAGAAGAGAGTGCCGGGCCGGCCTATTTATAAGGTAAGTCATAAGTGGGCGCGAGATTCAAGGAGACCACGGCGTGGTTATCTCCCCCTCACGGCGCCTCGATTTTCGCAAAGACAGTAAAAGCAGAGATCCGTTGCGGATCTGGCGGAGTAAAAACCGGACTTAATGGAGGATGACGTCACGGCGGATTATCCAGAGTCCGGAGAATGACGTCACTCCGGGTTATGGCCTTCACATGAACGGTAAGCCGGAGATTTTTCTGTCGGCAGAGTTGAAGATTGACACGAGCCGGCTCAAGTCAATATGGGGCCTAATGTTGAGGATATAGACCTGGGAGTCACCCGCCAGGAGGGCCGGGTTACACTAAGGGTCATTGCCAGAAGCCCGGAGCTAAGTTTCAAGATAATGGGCCAGAGATGGGCTGAGACCCGGCGATGGCTTATTGCCCATAGTTATCATCATTGTTATAGTAGACTTGTAGTGTAAGGCAAGTATTGTTTAGAGTCCGAGCCGGACACTCTTATGAGCCGGCCGGGACTCTAAGGGCCGCTGGGTGCCAACCTCCCTATAGAAAGGGACGACCCGGCAGCGGTTTAGGGGCGACAACAATCTGATCGAGAGCCGGGCATAGCTGTTTAGCTCCCTGGTTATCGAAACCCTGATTAATACCACCTCAACTGGACGTAGGCTTTTACCTTCACCGTAAGGGGCCGAACCAGTATAAACCCTCGTGTTCCTTGTCCCACTTAACCCCTTCAAGCTTCCCAATTGCGATGGCTCCACGACTAAGTCCTAACCCGAGGACATCTGCCGTGACAATTCCACGACAGATTGGGTCGGGGAGAGCAACATCTTCAATGTAAAACCACTCTGAGGGCCACTCTTCGGACGCCTTCTTCGGCGTGCCGGATAGGTATCCGGTCCCGGCTATGCGTCATATCTCGGCGCCGCCCACCTGGAATATAGATCCCTTTTGGGTGCGAGGGACGAGGCAGAAAAGCTTCCTCCATAACTCAAAATGGGCCTCACAGCCCAGGAATAGCTCGCAAGAGCGACAAAACCTGCAATGTGCAGGATAGAGGCCGGCGTAAGATTGTGCAGTTGGAGGCTGTAGTACTCCAGGAGACCTCGGAGGAAAGGGTGGATTGGAAATCTGACGCCTCTTAATAAAAAGGAGATGAAGCACACTCGTTCCCCCTGGTTGGATTGGGGAAATTTTCCGCCAGGGCTTCGCCAGTGAAATAGGTTAATCCTGCCCTAACAGGGACTAGATCCGCGGGGGGAAGGAATCCCTGCATTTGAAGCTTAACCAGCTGGTCATGGGATACTGAACATCTCTCCCAATCGCCTTTTTTCAGAGCCATGAGGGCGGGATGATAGAGGCAAAGGTGTCCCGATGTTTCGATGAGATGGTGGCTATCGCTTTCGGAGGGAGTCGACCTTGACGATCCGACTATGAACGTGCGAGACGTCGCGCCTTAGCAATCGCTAAACCAACTTCCGGGGGTTATTGACCACGCCGGAGCACGATCAACCTGACCACGAGGGCCTGTTTCCTGCGAGCAAACGAAGAACAAGCAAGAAACTAAGATTGCAATCTGGATATTGCGAATATAAGAGGAAAACTTTATTAATGAAGGTGGGGTTCTGTGACGTCTTGGTCTGGTCGTTGAACACAAACGAAGTACGCGAAGTTGCAACTATGGCGAACTTTTAATCTAAACAAAACCCAAAGTCTAAACGATGCCCTAGGGGCTGTATATATGGAGGAAGAGGGGGGGGGGGGGATTTCGTGGCCCTTGGAGGAGGGGTCCGAAACCCACCCTAACTCTTGTTTCCCCACACATACAGACTCTAAAAACAGCCTATATTGAAGTATTTCGAAATTACATGGGCCTGGCCCAAAAATAAGGTGACGCAGCACCTAGAATAGCCTCTGGACGAAAATTATGAAGTGGCATCTTGTATATTTCGTCCAAGGCTTCATGCACTCATTATGGTGGCTTCAAAGTCCTGAAATCATCACTTGAAACTCTGTTCTTGTCTCCCTTGCGCATGCCATCAACTCCATGCTTGTTCTTGCTCCAATGTTCATCCTTCTCCAAGCTAGGCCCTTCATTTGTAAGCAAAACAAATGTATCCAATTTAGGCAGCATCATATTCTCATGAACATTAGAATCATTACCAAGAAACGAAAGTACCTGGTAATTTAATTGGCGTGCACGAGCTCTAGTAATCGGTCCAATATGTATAGTAGCTGGGGTTGTGGGTGTAACAATGGTATTGATGTCCTCATCACGGGAGGAAGAACTGGGAGCGCTAGCCATGTTTGAATGGTTTCTCCTAGCGAGCCCTAAGGATTTTCCGCCTGGTGTGGAATGGCATCTGAGATCCAATCCCTTTAAATAGACGCCTTTTTTACATGGCCGGGGTGTTATGTGCAAAAATACTCTGACCTTTTGTATTCACTCGACACGTGGAAGCACAAGCAACGGAGGCGCAGAAGCCGAAGGGTATGACATTAAATGAAAAGCTGAGTATAACTCTTCGGGTCAAATGCTTTGAAGTATTTGGAGGAGGAACCCACCTTGCAATGCCGAAGACAATCTGCGCACCGGACACATCGTCATTGAAGCCTGGTTCGGGGGCTACTGAGGGTGTCCTAGATTAAGGGGTCCTCGAGCGTCCGGGCTATGTGACGTGGGCCGGACTAATGGGCCGTGAAGATACAAGACAGAAGACTTCCTCCTGTGTCCGGATGGGACTCCCCTTTGCGTGGAAGGCAAGCTTGGCGTTCGGATGTGAAGATTCCTTTCTCTATAAACCGACTCTGTACAATCCTAGGCCCCTCCGGTGTCTATATAAACCAGAGGGTTTAGTCTGTAGAGGTAATCATAATCATACAGGCTAGACATCTAGGATTTAGCCATTACGATCTCGAGGTAGATCAACTCTTGTAAACCCCATACTCATCCAAGATAATCAAGCAGGAAGTAGGGTATTACCTCCATCAAGAGGGCCCGAACATGGGTAAACATCGTGTCCCTGTCTCCTGTTACCTTCGATCCTCAGACACACAGTTCGGGACCCCCTACCCGA
Source organism: Triticum aestivum (assembly GCF_018294505.1). NCBI lineage: Eukaryota > Viridiplantae > Streptophyta > Magnoliopsida > Poales > Poaceae > Triticum > Triticum aestivum. The sequence continues at coordinate 261,506,772 of NC_057805.1, forward strand.
GATCTGCCGGTTTTGACACAGACAGCGACCCTAGCACCTCCGAAGCCAGGGATGGCAATGGCAAGCCACGACGCAACAAACACATGCGTCGAAGCAATAACGAAGATACTGAAGACATGGCGGGCAACGCCAGCTTCAGTGGCTCTAAACCCGGCCAGTGAAAGAAGCCATTCAAAGGAAACAAGGATGGTCCATCTAGTTTGGACAGAATACTCGATCGGCCTTGCCAGATTCATGGCACCCCTGATAAGCCTGCCAATCATACCAACATAAATTGCTGGGTCTTTAAACAGGCCGGCAAGCTAAATGCCGAACATAAGGGGAAAGGGCCGCCCAACGAGGATGACGATGAAGAGCCTCGCCCACCGAACACAGGGGGACATAAGAAATTCCCCCCCAGAGGTCAAAATGGTGAACATGATGTACGTAACTCATATCCCTAAGCGGGAGCGCAAGCGCACTTTAAGGGACATCTACGCCATAGAGCTAGTCGCCCCAAAATTTAACCCATGGTCAGACTGTCCGATCACCTTTGATAACAGAGACCATCCGACCAGTATCCGTCATGGAGGTTCGACCGCATTGGTCTTCGATCCAATTGTTGACGGATTCCACCTCACGCGAGTCCTTATGGACGGCGGCAGCAGTCTTAATCTGCTTTATCAGGACACTATCCGTAAAATGGGTATTGATCCATGAAGAATCAAGCCCACTAAAACCACCTTTAAATGGGTCATACCCGGCGTAGAGGCCTGTTGCACAGGATCCATAACGCTGGAAGTCGTCTTCGGCTCATCGGATAACTTTCGGAGCGAAGACCTGATCTTCGACATCGTCCCGTTCCACAGTGGCTATCACGCACTACTCGGACGAACCGCTTTCGCCCGTTTCAATGTAGTCCCGCACTATGCTTATCTAAAGCTCAAGATGCCTAGACCACGTGGCGTTATAACAGTCAATGGAAACATGGAACGCTCCCTCTGTACAGAGGAGCATACACTACTAGGGAAAACGTTATACACAGAACTTTAGCAGTAGCGCTTGTTAAAAAAGCACGCTACTGCTAGACAGCAGTAGCGCGTGCAAAATAAGCGCGCTGCAGATGGACATATATCAGTAGCGCGTCTCACCCAAAACTCGCTACTACTAAAATTCCAATCACTTAGCCGATGGGCTACACATAGTAGTAGCGATCTTCCAAAAACCGTGCTACCGCTAATACACTTATAGCAGCGCGTTTACGCGTAAAGCGCTACTGCTAACTTAAAGAAAATAAAATGAAAAACGAATAGAAAAGTAAATAAGAATGAAAGAAAAAAAAGGAGAAAGGAAAAATATAAAATGTAAAGAAAAATAAATGAAAAAGGGAAAAAATGATGAAGACGTAGCAGTAGCGCGTTCTCAGAAACGCGCTATAGCTAACTTAGCTATAGCGCGTTTTCTGTAACATGCTACCGTTACTTTTGACTTAACCAAAAACGGTTTCCCCCCGGCCACCACTTCTTCCCCAAATCGATCCCTCGCCCCACTTCGCCGCCGTCTCCCTCACTTCGCCGTCGCCCCCACTTCGCCGCCGTCTCCTGCCGGCGTCGACGCCGCGCTCATCCTCACGGCCGCCGCCCGAGGCCGCCCAGCCTCACCGCCGCCGCCTCTCGGGCCGCCCTCGACCTCACCGTCGCCTCCCTCGACCTCACCGCCGCCGCCCTCGACCTCACCGCCCCGAGCCCGCCAGGACCGCCGTGTCCCGATCCTGAGCCCACCCTCGCCGCCCCTACCTCCGTCGCCGAGCACCTCCCCCGCCAGCGTCTCTCCCCTCTCTGTAAGCCCCCCACCCATCCTTTTTAGTTAATAGATGTTAAAGTTAAGTAGTAGATAATGTTGATGTTTTTTAGTTAGGGTAATAATAGATGTTAAGTAGTAGATAATGTAGATGTTAATTAGTTCAGTAGGGTTTAGTTTTTGAATTGAGTTTGTTTAACTAGATGTTAATTCGGGCAGTAGGGTTTAGTTTAGAGTAAAGTTTAGTTCAGTAGTTAACTAAATATAATCTATATTTGGTTTTTGAATTGAAGTTTGAGAGAGCATGAGATTTGTGTAGATTTTCTTGAAGTGTCAAACGCTAGGACATGCAAATTTGAAGTGGTCAGGATATATGCAAATTCCTCAATTGCGTTTGCCCATGTTTCGATTGTGCCCAAGTGGCCTTTTGTTGTTTCCAGGGAATGAAGCTGCGTGGCCTATGTTTTGCTGGAATGTTGATTCATTTCCGTTCCGGCAAATTTCAGGTTCTCGATTTGTCCACTTTTTTAGCAAAGGTCATGCCGAAATTTTCCGTGAATTTCGGCATGACTTGTGCTACAAACTAGGACATATCGAGTGCCCGGGATTTGCCGCACCGGGAAGGAGTCAACGTTCCTGCAAAACATAGGCCTTTTTATGTCATTATTCATTTTAGTAGGTCTAGAATTAATTGACTAGATTTAATCATAGGAAAAATGGCTAGCAACGATGAAGGACAGGGTTCTGGTTATTGCAACGACGTCTACCTGGCGGCAGACGAATTTTTGAGCCTTGCCGACGATCAAACGATGTTGTTGCTGGGCCCACCGGTCGCATCGGGGACTGAGACCGATACGCAGACCGGTGCTGAGACTGAGACCGGCGCTGAGACTCAGACCGGCATCAAGACCGGCGCTGAGACTGAGGCCGGCGCTGCCTCGGGGAGCGGAGCCGGTGTAGAACCGCATGCAAAGAGGCAACGGCTTCCTAACAAACTCAGGACTACTAGACTGGTGGTCACGTCGGTGGACGACGGCAATTTTGAGCCAACCGCGCTTGAGGAAGCGCGCGCGTGCTATGACAATCAAATAGGCTACATCGTACGGACAACCGCCACCATCAACGATGAGAAACTATAGAAGATGGATAATATGAGGCCCTCCCTCCTCAAGAAGCTGCACCAGATATTCTTGTTCCCGGGCCGGAATGAAAAGGATTATAAAGATCCAGATAAGGACCCGGCAATGAAGAAGATAAACAAACACGCCATGTCCAAGTTTAGCGACGCGTTGGCCGCCTGGAAAACAAGGGTGAAAGCAAAGATCGACAAAAAGGAACCCTACTCCGAGATTGTAAAGGATAATCCGGCAATCACGACAGAGCAATCTGAAATATTCAAGGCGGCTTGCAGGCCGAAGATGCCAAAAAAAGTCGAAGTACATGAAGGGGCTTCAACAGAGGAACATTGGGTGCCACCACCTCGGAAGGTGTGGTTACGACGGGAAGAGGTCCATATGGGCCAAGGAGGACGCGGAAGCCGCGAGTCTGGGCATCCCAGACCCCTTGGCGGAGTTCACCGTCCCACATGAGCGTGACATCCTCAGGTCCCGGCACCGTTGGGACCCAGTGAAGAAGGTTTTCGAGACAAACGCGGTCACGACGGAGTTCATTAGACTGCTAGTAATTTTAGTTTTGATCAATTCGACTACACGTTAGTCATATTTGTAAACGATCCTTGTGCCTTTTGCAGAGAGAGCAGCACAGGATTGCGGCCGAAAGCGACTCGCCGTCTGAGGCGTTGGCGAGGCCCAAGTGGGACACTCCATTCAACCGGGCGTTGAACATATTGAAATGACTCCCGGTGGATACTCGACCGTCGTATGGACGCGTGCATGGTGTCGGAGACGGCGCCACGTGGAAGAAGTACTACAGTGAGACCAAGGAGGAGAGAAACGAAAGACGGAGGTTAACCGAAGAAAACATCAACAAGAAGGTTGAGATTGCGGTTGATAAGAAATCATCTCAGACAGTCGCAACAGCGGTAGCTGACGTAAAACAGATGGTTGTAGATATGTCTACTTCCTTGGTTCCAGCCGTTTTCAATTGGACCAGGCAAAATCCAGAAAAAATGCAGCGGACTTTCCCCTTGCTGACTTCTTGTGGAGCAGCTCGACTAGCGTTGCACCAGCACCTGTAGCTGCACCTGCTCCCGCACCAGCTCTCGCACCTGCTCCCGCACCGGCTCTCGCACCTGCTCCCGCACAGGCTCCCGCACCGGACGTGCTCGGCGGTGCTTCGTCTTTGGTTGAGCTCGACGCCCTCACGGTATCTGTCACACCGGCCCCTTCAATAAATGTATAATCTCCCGTTTTCGTTGCCTTTCGGATGTCTCACATCGCAGACTTTTCTTTACAGGCCAACGAAACCCCGTGCACCATGTTGTACACCATCGGCGACCAGAAGGTGGACATGGGGAAGGCGACGATAATGAAGCCGAAGGAACCATTGTTCCACAGCCGGCCGATCCCCCCGAACGGCTTCAAGGTTTCCGTGGCCAGTGTCAAACCGGGCCACGAGAATTTGCCTCCTCTGGTACTAGGGGGGATGATGACGAGTCCCCGCGGCGGCTTGGTGATTGTTGCAATGGGTGGGTCCTGTTGCGGCCAAAGAGTCTGCTTCGTCTGGAGGCGGCCGGGAGCACACCCACGAGCACGCAGCCTCAGCAAGGTATGAACATCAACACCCCACCTACCCAATTAGCGTCGGGTGTCGGGTTGGGTGATAGCAGATGGGGTAAGGAAGAGGCTCCATTAGTCGCTGATGACGTCGCCATGGATGAGGATGAGGATGAAGATGGCACTCAACAGTATGTCTATACTGGCGCCTACTCAGGGTTTGAGCGTCATGAGTCGGTGCCTGAATTGCCGCCTCCGGAGGCTCAACGTATTATAGACGACCTTCCGGCAAAGAAGACTAGGAAGAGAGCGAGGAAAGGCAAGAAAGCTGATTCTATGATCCAGCCGCCTCAGCAGCCTCGGGTTCAAGCCCGTATAGATATCACCGGTGCGGATAAATTGCATATCCCCGGTCAACCAATCCTACCTGCAGCAGTGCTAAGGGCCAGATTCAGCCATCTAAGGAGTCTTCATGACGATGTGCTGCGGATAGAGAAAGGCCTCATCGCCTCGAAAGATCCAGGATACCCACTCTACGTGGTTAACGTTCCGCGGCAATTGTCGTACGTCGACTTCTTCCCCGCGGATAAGTTCTTCCTTCGATTCGATTACATATTCGACATGTTTCACGTGAAGAAGCTGGATTTTACGTTTGTCCGCCTTTATGCCTTGCACATGAACTACATCATCGGGGTTGAGCAGATACCTCATATCTGTGTCGCTGACCCGTACTTCATGCACGAGAGCTTCTTGGGAGTCTGCGCAAAGCACCGTGAATACGCGAGGGAATACATCGTCAATTTCATGCACGCCAATAAGGACAAGGAGGCGATTCTCGTGCCTTATCATCCCCTGTAATTCATCCGCGCAGATATCCTTCCTTCGATTTCAATCATTCATTTGCACGGTGGAGGCTAATTAATTTGAGGTGTACTTATTTTGCGCAGCGGCGGGCGCGCCGTCCTCATCATCCTCTACCCCCGATACTCCCACGCTCTTTACTTGGACTCGTCGTAGAACATTAACAAAAAGGATTATACCCACATCAAGGATGTTCTCGACAGTGCCATGTTTTACTACGAAGCACGGGGTGGAGAGGTCCAGGACAAGAAGAGAAGGGGCGGCAGGCTCGCCTTCGGCCATAAGCCCGACTTCTGCTGCATCCAGCAACCGAGTGGTTCTCTTAATGATGGATTCTATATCCTATAGCACATGCTGGAGTACAGACGGGATCACCAGAACCTTCGCATGTCACCTACATCCGGCGATGCCCATATTCTGCAATGGGCAAAGAACGTAGGAGATATCGAGGATCATCGACTTTGAGCTGAGTTCTATCACATCCAGCGCGAACTTGCCCAAATCATCATGAAGGAGGTCGTTGGAAAAACAGGGATGTTCTACGAAGAAGGACAAATGTTGCGGGAAGACGTCCGAACACGGGTAGCCTCTCAGCGTCTCGACCTGAAGCCTTTCACTAGGCTCGGGGACTATCTCCCTGACTTGGATGGATGGCACGACATGTTGGAGTGATTGTCGATATATGACAATGTGTCTGTTTAGTCCATACTTTCTGTTTGACGAAACTTTGAGTTATGCACGACGAAACTTTATTTGTGATGTAATTAAACCGTCCTCCTCGACTAGCGACGATCACTCTAGTTAGGGCATTTCGGGTACGATCAACTTTGTTATTTATGCTTATGATATGTTGCTTCTATTTTTGCCAAGTCTGTCTCTTTCTCTTGCTCAACTATATATGTTGCATATCATTGACTCATGTGACGATGCAGGTGCATAGATCATCGATGGCGAAGAAGTGCTACGCCAGGAGTATATATATGACGAGTGGCCGGAGTGTCAGGCCCAGGTGCACCGATTTTCGGTTTCCGAGCGGCAGGCAGTAGTTAGTTTAGGTTCACGCTAATGCAAGAGAGGGATACGAACTCGTGTACTGCATAGTGCCGCTCTCACTCAAAGTGATAGCTCTTCTCGCGTATATCATTGTTTAGATGGATGACGATGTAGTTGCAAGTAATCGAGACTTGTATCGCTATTTTCGAGATGATGACGAGAGACCACTTTGTGTTGGATGATGATTATGATGATGACATGATTTGTTGAGACTAGTTGTATGTATATGCTATGATTACATTTGTATGTGTATGATATGCTAAAGATTATTGTATAAAGCCTATTCAAATACAAAACAAATATGCAGAAAAAATAATAAAACTAGTAGTAGCGAGGGGTAGAAAGTTAGCAGTAGCGCCACCTTACCAGTAGCGCTTCCATGTAAAAAGCGCTGCAGATATTATCAGCAGCGCTCTTCACCAAAGCGCGCTACTGCTATCCATGTATAGCAGTAGCGTGGGACGACAGGCGCTACTGCTACATGTTAGCTGTAGCGCCTTATCAGTAGCGCACCGTCCCACGCTACTGATAGGCATAAAACCCGCGCTGCTGCTAGGCTTTTCCCTAGTAGTGATATCGCGGCCCTTGCAGCCCAAGTACAGGGTGGCCTCATCGAGTCGAAAATCAAATCGGGAGTCAATACCTCGGACACCGTCAAACGAGTCCGGTCTACCTTGTAGAGTAACAGTCTGGCTCATCCAGAGCTAGATTAGCAATTCGGCCTCTGTCGTGGGTTTGAAGAGTTCCTTCAGCTGCTCCATGGTTGTTAAAGCGGTGGTCAGCTCACTCTTAGCTTTGCAGGTTTCGTCAATCTGGGACTTGATGTTTCCTTGGAGGTCAGTGATTTGGATGTCTTTTTTGGACAACTCAGCCTGCAAAATACAGATAATAAGTTAGCATTACAACATTGAAGTCTCAACCACATAACAAGTTATCTACTTGACACTTGGGGGCTAATGCGGATTGCTTCTCATCAGCTATTAATTTAAAGTCTCAAGCACATAACAAGTTATCTACTTGACACTTGGGGGCTAATGCGTATTCGTTCAGATTCAGATGGATTGTCATCATTATAAGTGGTGAGATTAATAGGATGTACCGGTTCAAACCAGTGTTATGAAACGGCCCTTGGGGGCTACACCAGCAAAATGCAAATATCGATTCAAGACCCGGTTCAAACCAAAGTTATGAACCGGCCCTTGGGGGCTACTGGAGTTAATACGTTAGACCAGTTCTAACGAAAGGACTATTGGAATATTTATGCAAAGGGAAAGTGATATTTACCTCATACCGATCCTTCATCAGGCCTACTAACCCGGCTTCAAAGTCGCGGCTTGTATATAGGCGGTTTAAAAAACCAGAATGAAGGTCTTGAGCGCTGAGGTTGGTATAGTTGGATAACTTGGATTTCCATTTCCCTTTGTCCATAGCAGAAATTTCTTCTTTGGTACTATGCTTTGATAAAGCGACAGGACGACCAGGGGAGCTGAAACCAAGGCCAGTTACGATAACATCGTCGTCCGTAGTCTTGGCAAGGCTTGGCGGTTTATCGGATGCTTTAGCCGGACTCGGCGGATCAACTGTTGGACTTGGCAGATCAGCTGATTGGCTTGTTGGATTATTTTCTACGGGTTCAGCAAGCGTGTCGGTTGCTTGAGGTTCTGGATTATCAATAACAGTGTTAGCCTCCGGGTCAATAGCCTCTGGGGTTTTCTCCGGCTCAGTAGCCGGTTCATGGTCGGTTGGCCTATTCAATCTAGCCTTCTTGCTTGGTCTGGCTTTAGCACTGAAAAAGAGCAGACACAAAGATCAATATGACAATATAATACAAGACCAAAAAGTTAAAAGTATGTTATGCTTACCCAAGGACGGTTTTCAGAGGAGGAAGTTGTGTCGCTGACGACTCACCGGAAGATGAATGGGAAGTTCCCTAATAATTTGAGTTAGATAGATTAAGAGGATATCGGATGTAACCCGCTTTAGGGTAAAGGGTGTCAGGAGTATAAGCAACCTCTTGGCGGCATTTGCGAACCGGCGAATTTGGTAAACCGGAGGAGGTCACTACTTGGCCGCTGTGTCGAGTTGTGCGGCGAGCTTCATGCTGCTGTGTCTTTAAAAGAAAGTGCGGGTCCAAATAAGAAAGAGGGCATGCAAATTTTGCTTTCCGAATGGCTCGACGGATTCTTGGTACTGGCACAGGATCAGAATCAGAAGAAAGAATAGTTACCTCATCAGCATGGCTGGCTTCCGCTTCATCCTGATAATGATCATTGTCAATAAGGTGTATAAAAAATGAACCGAGAGAGTCAAGTTCTACCTCTGAATCCGGATTATCCAGAGCATCATCAATAATAGGCTCGGACGGTTCAACGTTCCTTCTTTTCATAGGCTTTTTTGAAGCCTTGGTCTTAAGCCGAGGATTCTTTACCGGTTTATCTTGTGATTTTTTCTTCCAGAAGGGATCATCGGCCTGCATAGACAGATAGAAAGTCATCAAAGGAGAAATTTAACAAAGGATGGATAAAAGCAGAAATACGGTAGATTATACCTTTGGCGGTTTATTGGCAGCATAGAAAGGACTGAGCCCGGTTTTGCTGCATACATCTATTGGCTCATTAAGCATCTTTTTAACAGCTTCGGTGACTTCATCATCAGTCAGCTGGATGTCAATATGGCGCTGCGGGTCTTTCAGATCCCCTGTGTATTCACACATTAAACCGGGCCGCCGGCCTAAAGGTAAAACGCTCCATGAAACCTAGCATCGGACAAAATCCACGCCTGTCAGCCCATTTGCAACAAGGGCTCTGAGCTTTGCCAGTTGAGGGGCATATTTTGCTCGCTCTTGGGCGGTCAACCGTTGAGGAAAGGGATGAGCTTGGGTAAGCCGGTGTGGACGGTAACCCGGCAAAGGATTTTCATTGGCTGGGGCTGTGTTGCGACAGTAGAACCAAGTCTAATTCCAGTCCTTAGGATGACTATGAAGCTTAGCATGAGGGAAATCAACATCTCTCCTCTTCTGAATTGAAACCCCGCCTAGTTCAGTATTGGGGCCATCAGTAAACTCAGTACGGCGGTTTAGATAAAAGAAATCCCGGAACAGATCAACAGTAGGTTCCTCTTGCAGGTACACTTCACGGAATACTTGCCAGTCACAAATATTGGATATGGAGTTTGGACCGATATCTTGGGGATGGATTTGAAAGTCGGCGAGCACGTCACGGAAATTTTTTGATCCGGGAGGAGTGAAGCCTTGGCTCAGGTGATCAGCAAATACAATAACTTCTCCGTCTTGGGGTTCAGGAGGAAATTATGGACCGGGGACTCGCCAATGGATAGTGTCCTTATTTGCTAAAGCGCCCGTTGCAACACAACCAGCCAGCCGCGCTTCCGTAACCCGGGAACGAACCCAATTACAGGAACAGAATTGTTTCGCCATTTCTGGTGACAAGCTGGAAAAGAGCACAATATCCGGTTTAAAGTTCATGGTTACAACTTACAAACCGGTGCAATGATGGAAGACGATGGTATTTCAAGCAAATGGGTGTATTAAACCAGATTTCAGCATTTAAAGCAGGTTGGCGGTTTAACAGAGGGCTAATGGTATATGATGAGTTATCAAAGTTTAAAGGATAAACCGCCCACAATGGTATAGAGGCTACAGATTTACAAAAATTTCTAAGTATGGCGCAAACAGATTTCACAGATCGGTGGTATAAATTTGGATCTGCCACAGTTCTAAAGGGAGGAAATAAACTTAACCTAAAAATGGTGGCAGTGGAAGAACACGTTTGTTTGATTGGATCTCAGGCGGTAAAAGGTGTTTTCTGAGGTTGGCAAAGGACGTTGGACTATCATCGCCTACTTCTATTATCAGTTGCAAATCAGGTTATGAGATCTAAGAACAGAAAGACGATGAACAGGGAAGAACACCGACGAACGGCGGAACCCTAATGCAGATCTGAGGTTGAAAAGGAAATGAACTCACCGGTGATGCGGAACAATGGGGGAGCTCCGCGTTGCTCTGGTTCGATCAGGTTGATGCAGCGGCCTTGCTTGATGCAGATACGAAGGTCGACGGTGGCGGCATAGCTCGGGTTCTGAGACGTCGCGAGGAAGAAGAAGGAGACGAAGAGAAGGGGGGAAATGGAAAGGATCCTCGGCCGTATTTATAAAGACGAAAGGATAAGGGTCAAGCGCAAGAATCGAGGAGCCTAATAAATGGATATGTGATAGATTTGTCGCCTCGATTGTCGGAGGATCATTAATGAAGGTGAGGAATATACCATTTAAAATAACAGGTGACGTCATGGCGGTTTGTTATGATTCTGGATGATGACGTCATGGCGGTTTACAAGATTTATGCGAAGATATGGAAGAAGAAATTTTCTCAAGGTTTTTGAGATTGACATGAACCAGTTCAAATCAATCTGGGGCCTAATGTTGGGGATATTACTACTAGGTGTAAACCGGCCAAGGAAGCCGGGTTATCCCCATAATGGATTGTTTATACTTAAAGCCCATGCAGACAAGGAATAAAGCGGTTTACTATAGAGACTCGAAGGCCCAAGGCCCAAAGGTAGATTAAGGCCTGTAGTTATAAACCGCCATGTAAAACATGACTTGTATTGTAAGGTATAACAAAGTAGAGACCGAGCCGGTATGTGTATAAACCGGCATCGGGGCTCTGTAAGCCGGCGGGCGTCGACCTGTGTATATAAAGGCACGACCCGGCGGCAATTCAAGAACAAGAAACAACAACTCGAGATCTAGGTAAAGCGATTCCGCTCCTTGATCCTCGAGACCACAAAAATTCCACCACAACTGGACGTAGGCTTTTACCTTCATCGCAAGGGGCCGAACCAGTATAAACTCTCGTGTCCTTTTGTCCGTTTTAACCCCTTTAAGCTAACCCGTTGCGATGGCTCCACGACTAAGTCCTTTTGCTAGGACATCTGCCGTGACAAACCCACGACAGCCTCCGTCAAAGCTCCAACCTGATAGCGGCATACGTATCGCGCGTACATAACTACACACTAAAGATACCATGGGCAAGGACGGAGGCATACTAAAAACAAAGTCCACGATATGGCTCGAGCCTATCCGGACCCTCATATTCTTCCATCCTTTTCTTTTTTTGTTTTTCAGGTTCTTTACAACCCACACCACTCTTGAATGGTACTTAGGGCCCTTTTTCTAGGCCCCTTATATACACTCGATTGTTGATCATCTCAAGGGACCATACACCACGGGGAAAAGCGGCACAGACATGCGGCAGAGCGTCCAAAGGATCTTCAAGATCATCTCTAGGACCTGTATACAGTTTTCCCTTGTTCTCGGCATGTAAAATGGCCTTGATGCTTATATCATCTTCTGTAAAAATATGTTTTGACGTACCAATCAGACTATAATGGAAACAGTTTTGCCCAACCCTGTTCGGTATTGGCTTATTTCTTAATCCGTCTTCCAACTTTACGTCCGCGTTGGCATATACACCTTGGTATGACTTAAAATGCCAGGGGCTCTATTCAAGCCATATATATATTCTAAACAATAGAAAGTCCGAACACTCTCAGAGTATACTTTGGCGTCCCGGATACTGCATTATATGCATCGGCTCCGAATCACGTCTTTGGTCAATAGTTGGGTTGCCCGGCTCCTGTGCTTGCTACCTTACGTTCCGTTTGTTTGGGTAAGGTAGTAAAGGGAGAACTATTGCGATTGTGTTTCCGGCTGGCCCGGTCAAACACCTCAGTAGAGAAAGCCGAAAACTGACTGTCGTGATGCGGCGAGAGCTGGTCAGCAACTTGGTGACTTACTAAATCTCTAGCTATTTCTTCTGTATTACACGAAGGGCTGGCTTTTTTCAGTCACGCGTTTAAGGCATCCAAGTTCGGATAGCCACATACGCACCAGGGCTACCTTATAACCCCATTGCCAAACTCCTATGGCTAAGTGAGAGTGGTAAAGCCGTATAGTCCGATTGCCTGGTTCGTTGCACTGACACCTCCTTTACGGACCAAGACGTTGGGTTGACGTGTGGTCATGTGCTGTTCCGAACACCCCCGTAGTATCTACGTGGGGGATGAAGCCGACGACTGATAAACTTTCAGGGATACAAACGGCCGCACAGGAGGAAAAACACTTCAAAAGACAAACAACATAAATATATTACAAGTCCTTGGTTTATATTACAAAGCTTTGGTTTATACAACATCCGGGCAGTTCAGACACATTCACTCGAACATGATGTCCTTTGAGCACTGGCCCTCTATCAAGCGGGCACCTTCCAGGATGTCCTCAAAATAGCGCTCTAGCGTATGGTAGTCCTTGCCTCCGGGCGAACCTTCGATGGCCACGATGGCAGCCTTCATTTTGGCCCAGTGCATCTTGACACGGGCAAAGGCGAGCCGCGCACCTTCTATACATGACGATCGCTTGACCGCGTCAATACGGGGCAGTGCGTCAATAAGTCGCTGCACTAGGCCAAAATAGCTGCTCGGAACGGGTTCGGTTGGCCACAGCCGGACTATGACGTCACTCATGGCCAATCCGGACATCCTATGCAGCTCGGCCCACTGCGCCATCTGGTCATTCAGAAGCGCGGGGCGCTCCTGCGCCACGAACTAGGACCAGAATAGCTTCTCCGTCGCGTGCCCCTCCTGGGCCCGAAAGAACGGCACAACGTCGGCGGCGCTCTTCAGAAGATCCGCAAAGGCATCTGGAGCACTCCACAGTTGCGTGAGTAAAACATACGTCTAATTGCCGAATTTACTTTGTAAGAGAAAGGGCTTACCAACCGCTATTTGACCGGCCTGCTTAATCTCCTCATGTGCAGCTTGGGATTCGGCCCGCGCCTCCTCGGCCTCTTTAAGGGCCTTGGCAAGGTCGGTCGCCTGGGCCTTACTCTTCTCCTCTAGGGATTTGCACTTGTCGGTGGCGTCCTTGAGCGTCTGCTCCACTTCGGTTACTAGCTCCTCGTATTGGCAGCAGACAACCTGCTCAGAGTTCAAGTCCTCGGCCGCTTTATCAGCGGCCACCCTGTTCACCCTTGCCTGCTCCTTGGCCTGGGTAAGTGCACCCCAAAGGGCCTCAACCGCAGCCGCGCTTCTTGCAATCATACACATAGCAGCGCATGAGATTTGACTCAAGATCTGCGTATTAATATAAGCATGAACGAAATGTTCTAAAACATACCTTGCGCCTCATCAAATCTTTTGTTGATGCGGACGAGATCCTCATCGGCCAGCCCCAGCTTACGCTTAAGTTCGGATACTTCGCGGCCTGGGCGGTCGCCGCTAACAGTGAAGCCTGCATTTCAACATATAAACGCATATTATCTCCTGCGAAAATTATTGATCCTCTGTTCGCCCCCTTATTTACAAATAAAAGGGACAACCAGAGTCTCAGGGGCTACTATCTATACACAGGCATCTTTTTCATATGAAAAGCGGTCAGGAATATTACATTGCATACCTCGAAGCCTATTAGCAGGCTAGTGAAGGCCTCATTCAGCCCACTCTTGGCGGACTGAACCTTTTCAATCACCACACCCATCAGAGTGTGGTGCTCCTCCACGATGGAAGCATGTTGCAGTGCCTCCATCAGCTTGTTCGGCATCTCTGGATTAGCGAAGGTTGCCGCAGGAGTTGGCACTCCCCCCTCCTTTGAGGGAGGTCGCTTATTCGATTCCGGAGCCACTTAGGTTTCCAGAATAGTGTTCGGCTGGGGGCCGGACTGGTCCAGGCCCCCGCCATCAGTCCCCGAGGGGATTGTTCCCCCCGTGTTTTCGTTGGTCGAGGTATTACCCTCTGGCGCCGTTTTGGCGGCTTCTAGTACCATACCGTGCCCCGGGGAGGCCCTTTGGGACAACACCTCAGTGTCGTCCGTGGCAATAGGCGGGGAGGCTCGCGAAGGTGACTCACTCTCCATCATCCTCGGATCCAAAGAGTTCCCCTCCGATGATTGTCGGGGAAGATCGCGGGCCGGACTACACCATACAAAACGTTAAATATCATAATCATCAAAACTGAACTTATGTACGACATCTTCTGATACTTACGATTCGACAAGGGGCTTCGGCCTAGGGCGCCACTTGGGGATGGCCTCGACATCCTAATCCGAGCCGTCTAGGAGGGATATTTTCCCTCTTTTGGGCGCCTCCTCCTTTGGGTCTTCGGAGGTCGCCCTTTTCTTCTTCTTCCCCTTCGGGGAAAGGTTGCTGTCGGCCTCCTCCTCCTCTTCGTCTTCATCCTCCTCGGAGGAGTGATTTTCGGTCTCTCCGGACATCGCGTCCGAAGTACCTTTGCGGCGGAGACCATCTCTGGCTTCCTTGTTCCTCTTCTTGACCTTTTTCTTCGGCGCCTGATAGGGCGCCTGGACCAGCATCCTCATTAGAAGAGGATATGCTGGGGTTTCGGGCAATGGAGTTGGGCATCTGATCCGCTCCGCCTTCTTTGTCCAACCCTGTTTTACAGGATGGGATTCTCAGTGCACCCCCTCTTTTGATTAATGGACTTTGTTATGTTCAGAAATATAGCACTTACCGGGGAGGCTGGATGATTACAGTCGAGGCCGATGTCCTCGGACGTCCCTGGCCATGATTTTTGAGTCTTGAAAAGTAGCTTCCAGATTGCTTCATGCATCGTGCCGAAGAATCGCTTCAGGGTCTGTGGCCCTTCTGGATTGAACTCCCACATGCGGAGAGGCTGACGTTGACAGGGAAGGGACCAGCGGATGAGCATCACCTGGATCACATCAGTGAGGCTGGTGTTCTTCTCTATGATATTTTTGATGCGCTTTTTCAGCATCAACATCTCGTCAGATGATCCCTAATCCAGACCCTTGTTGGTCAATGACACAAGCCGCAGCGGGGGTCCGGATCTAAATGTAGGGGCGGCCGCCCACTTGGTGCCGCGGGGTTCAGTGATATAAAACCACTCCTGCTGCCATATCTTGACGGTCTCCACAAAGGCCCCTTTGGGCCAGATAACTTTGGGAAGCTTTCTCACCATGGCACCGCCGCAATCCGCGTGTTGCCCTTCGACCACCTTCGGCTTCACATTGAAGATCTTGAGACACAGGCTGAAGTGTGGAGGGATGCGGAGGAATGCCTCACACACGACGATAAACGCCGAGATGTGGAGGAAGAAGTTCGGGGCCAGATCGTGAAAATCTAGCCCGTAATAGAACATGAGACCTCGGACAAAGGGGTGTAGGGGAAACCCTAGTCCATGGAGAAAATGAGGGAGGAACACAACCCTCTCACCGGGCTCTGGAGTGGGGATGACTTGCTCTTTGGCAGGGAGTCTGTGTCTGATTTCCGCTGTCAAGTACCTCGCCTCCCGAAGCTCCTTGATGTCCTTCTCCGTCACGAAGAAGGCCATCCACTTGCCTTGCAAGCCGGATCCGGACATGGCTGGAGTATTTGGTGGCGATGGGAAAGATTGGGACTTGGGCGTTGGAGCTCGTGGACGGAAGGGCTGAGGAAGGAGAAAGGCGTGGGGTAAAAGGTGGATCCTTATCCTCTTATAAAGGTGGTGAATATCAAGCACTCCCCTCACAGGCCTTAAAACTCGCTGTTCCCAAGGGGTCGTGCAAATGGCACGGTTGGATTACCCAAACCCGTATTGATGAGAATCCCGCAATAAGGGGACACGATATCTGCTTTGACAAGACGTGTCAATGAAGACCGCGCCTCGAAACGCGAAGCGGGAGGCTAAAAACGGTTCGTAATAATAATAAGGCCAGAACATAACATCTCGCCAAAAAAGCTGTCAGTAGACATGGCTTATTTTGTTTAAATATTTTCCTGGTGGTTCAGGGGTGTAACTATTATACAGAGCCGGATATAGTTCTTTTGTTCAGCTACTTTGAAGTATTCGGAGGAGGAACCCTCCTTGCAATGCCGAAGACAAACTGCGCGCCGGACACATCGTCATTGAAGCCTGGTTCAGGGGCTACTGAGGGAGTCCTGGATTAGGGGGTCCCCGGGCGTCCAGGCTATTTGACTGGGCCGGACTGATGGGCCAAGAAGATACAAGATAGAAGGCCTTCCCCCATGTCCGGATGGGACTCTCCTTTGCGTGGATGGCGAGCTTAGCGTTCGGATATGAAGATTCCTTTCTCTGTAAACCGACTCTGTACAACCCTAGGCCCCTCTGGTGTCTATATTAACCGGAGGGTTTAGTCCGTAGAGACAAATCAGAATCATACAGGCTAGACATCTAGGGTTTAGCCATTACGATCTCGAGGTAGATCAACTCTTGTAACCCCTATACTCATCAAAGTCAATCAAGCAGGAAGTAGGGTATTACCTCCATTAAGAGGGACCGAACCTGGGTAAACATCGTGTCCCCTGCCTCCTGTTACCTTCGATCCTCAGACACATAGTTCGGGACCCCCTAGCCGAGATTGGCTGGTTTTGACACCGACAACTACGTCAAACAGAGATGCTTTGTGTGCTTAGGTAGCAAGGAATCATCCAAGGAGAAGTTATGGTGCAAGATGGGCATCAAGAGCATGAAGAGAATCTACCTAGTCCAGAAATCCCGGTACAACCGCCCAACTACCGCCCCGACGGTATAACCACTCGACTACCGCCCAACTACCGGTCCAGCTTCTGTGATCGAACGGTGCAAGGCCAGTACCGCCCTGATTTGTCCCTGTAACAGTCGTATGACCGGTACAACCGGTCCAACCATTGGTACAACCGCTAATTACGCCTGTGAACACCTCCGGGAACAAGAGCTCCAAGCGATACAACCGCCCCCATGACCGGTACTACCGCCCTACCTGTGCGCAGTGAAAGGGGTTTCGACCCATGTATCCCCCACTTACCCCTTGGACTATAAATACTCGTCTCCTAGTGCCAAATTAGGGTTAGCATTGGTTTAGCTCATATGAGATGATGAGGACATCAATACCATTGTTACACCCACAACCCCTGCTCCTATACTTACTAGACCAATTACTAGAGCTCGCGCACGCCAATTGAATTATCAGGTACTTTCGCTTCTTGGTGACACTTCTAATGTTCATGAGAATGTGTTGCTGCCTAAATTGGATACATTTGTGTTGATTACTAATGAAGGTCCTAGCATGGAAGAGAGGGATGAACACTGGAGCAGGATCAAGCATGGAGATGAAGGCGCGCATGAAGGGATCCAGAATGGCGTTTCTAGTGCATATTTGAGCACTTTGAAGCCTTCGTGATGACCTACAAGAACATGGACAAAATATACAAGATGCCCCTTCATAAATTTCATCCATAACTTATTTTAGGTGCTGTGCCACCTTATTTTTGGGCCAGGCCCATGTAATTTCGAAATACTTAATTATAGGCTATTTTTAGAGTCCCTATGTGTGGGGGAAAAAGTTAGGGTTGGTTTCAGACCCCTCCTACAAGGGGTCAAGAAATTCCCCCCTACTCCTCCATATATACAACCCTTATGGCATCGTTTAGACTTTGGGTTTTGTTTAGATTAAAAGTTTGCCATAGCTGCAACTTCGTGTACTTCGTTTGTGTTCAATTACCAAACCAAGACGTCACAAAACCCCACCTTGATCAATAAAGCTTTCATCTTATTCACAATATCCAGATTGCAATCTCATTTTCTTGCTTGTTCTTCGTTTGCTTGCAGGAAATAGACCCTCATGGTCAGGTTGATTGTGCTCCGGCGTGGTCAATAACCTCTCGGAGTTGGTTTAGCGATTGCTAAGGCGCGATGTCCTCGCATGTTCATAGTCAGATCGTCAAAGTATACTCCTCCGAAAATGGTTATCACCATTTCATCGAAAGTCAGGACACCTTTGCCTCTACCATGAGAGATAGAGCTTTGCTTATCCACTTGATACCTACTCCATTGGAGGCCAAGCCCTCCACCTAGGAGAAGATCCCCTAGTGGATTGAAGACCTCCTCTTAGAGAAGAACTAGAAACTTGTATCCCCCTTTGTTGAATTTGAATCATGTATTCTCTTTGTGTTCATGAATCTAGCACATGTGTGATCGTTTCTTGTTGATTTGAGTGTTTTTCTCTCATTTCCCCTCGTGTTTCCTCTCGTGTTCTTCAGGAATCCCCCTCCAAGTCATGGAAGATTGGCCCCTAGGGTTCCACCCTACATCATCTTGGTATCATGAGCCAAGCTTGATCACGAATTTGGAGTCCCTACCCCCACCAAAAATAGCCCAATTTTGTTTTGTGATTTCTTGGTTTGATGAGATTTTGTTGGATTTGGTCCATTGAGTCTGGAGACCCTCGGGCAATTTTTAGGCCAAAATTTCAGCAGGCGAAAACATTTTTCCCTATCCTGTTTTTAGGCTTTTTTCAGTCTTTTGAGACACATGCCATCATAGTGATTTTTATCGTACTTTTTGGTCGTCGCTGCCCTAATTTCTGAAAATTTGTCAAAAAAAATTGCATGCCTATCCTATTATTTTGACTTGGGAAGAGTTTTGAGACACTCGCCATTATAGTGTTTTTGGCAAAAAGAAGCGAAAAAAAAGAGGGCCAAAAAAATTCCAGAGTGTTATTTTCCGTTGTTTACATGCCGCGTCATGATTTTGTTAGTGTTCTAGGCTCGCGTCTCTAGCACGGTCTAGCCTAGGACCAGCACAGTATCGTCGTTGAGCATTTATTCAACTTTGCATCTCTGAATTGATTATTCCTGACATTTTTGCTACCATATCATAAGCCTTCCCAGCTCCACATACATCTACATCATGTGTTTGACACCACCTGGCAATCGCTCTGTCCAAGCTTTGGGAGTTTTGACTACAACGGTTGCAGATCACCACCTAATGCTGGGTAAGAACTGGTAAGAATTTGAGGTTTGCTTGACGGATTTATGACAGACCACCACCACCACTTTCTAGTAGTCTGTAGGATGATATTCTTGTGTGTTTCTATTGCTGCTAACCATGGCAGGACCACAAGCCGACGAGATTGACTGGGAGAACATGACGAAGAAGGAGCTTCATGATAAATTTCAGCAAATGTTGGGTCAACAGGTGGAAGACGTGATGGCCAGCTTTAGAAAGGCACTGGAGAGGATTGATGCATTGAGAAGACAATTGACACCAAGTTGGACGCCAAATTCGAAGAAGTACTCGCGCGTCTACCACAGCAACCACCCGCATCTGCTACACCATTGCAACAACATCAACAACCACATCCACGCCGTGATCTAGCACGTCGAGCGCAGCGTGTTCCTCTTGACCCAGGACAAACTTCTGGTGCCGCTGCTACTGCCGTGCATGCTTCTGTAGCTCCTTCTGCTACTGCAGAGGTGGAGGGCCATTACGAGGATGAGGTTGATCAAAATCAGAACTACGTGCAACCACCAGCACCACCAGCACCAGGTCGACCTCATGCATATCATCGTAATGGTAGGGCTGCACCACCACCTGAGGTACGAGATCATGACCCTCTTCCTAAACTAAAATTGAATATTCCACCATTTGAGGGTAGATATGTTCCTAATATATATCTTAGTTGGGAGTTAGAAACTAAACAACATTTTACATGTTTACAATATCCCGAGGAGAGACATGTTCCTGCTGCTGTTTGTGCTTTCACTAGTTTTGCATGTGTTTGGTAGTCTGAACATTATAGATTATATCATATTCCAGCTACTTGGGCTGATTTTAAAACTACTATGCGTACTCATCGGGTTCCACCATATTATCAATGTGAATTACTTCAAAAATTGCAGCGTTTAAGACAAGGAAAAACTTATGTAGAAGAATATTATCAGGAATTACAAACTGACATGATTAGATGTGTTAGTGTTGTGGATAATTAAGCTATGCTTGCATGTTTTATGGGTGGATTAAATAAAGAGATTCAGACCATTCTAGAGTATAAGGAGTATAATAATATCACTTGTTTATTCCATCTTGCTTGCAAAGCTGAACGTGCAGTGCAGGATCGACAATCATTGGCGCGAACTAATTTTTCTGCAGGTCTATCTTTATCATGGACACCACGTAAATCCTCTACTCCCACACGTCCAACTGCAGCACCACTGACTTCAACCGACAATTCCAACCGAGATACAAGAAAACAGGCACCACCACCACCATCTTCCAGGAGTACACCTTCTGGGCCTGCCCAGAGCTCTTCTTCATCCATGGCATCAACAGGTCACACACATGATATTATTTGTCATTGTTGTAAGGGAAGAGGTCAATATGCGAGAGGATGCCAATTTCCACATGTTATGATTGCTACTGAGGATGGTGAGTATGATTCCGCTAGTGACTATGATGAGGAGACTTTGTCTCTTATTACAAGTGAAGAACACGCTGGAGATGATTCTGATCATGAAACGCAATACATGGTTGCTGAAGATGCTGACAGGTATGAAAGTTTAGTTGCTCAACATGGTTTGAGTGTGCAGGTCACACAAGCTGAGCAAAATCAGAGGCATAATTTGTTCCATACAAAGGGAGTTGTGAAGGAACGTTTTGTTCGCGTCATCATAGATGGAGGGAGCTGCAACAACTTGGCTAGCATGGAAATGGTGGGTAAGCTATCTCTCACCACAAGACCACATCCACATCCTTACCACATCCAATGGTTCAACAACTGCGGCAAGGTCAAGGTAACACTACTGCTGGTGTGCATTTTAGTATCGCTACATATGCTGATTATGTTGGTTGTGATGTGGTACCCATGCAAGCATGTTGCTTATTACTTGGTAGACCATCGCAATTTGATAAAAATTCTGTACACCATGGTAGAAACAATAAGTATACTCTTGTTCATAAGGATAAACATATTACTTTGCTTCCTATGACTCTTGATTCCATTTTGAAAGATGATATTAATAGAGCTAATAAAGCTAAACAGGAGAAAAATAAGAGTGAAAATCAGATTGTGGCAAAAGAATTTGAGCAGCAAATGAAGCTTAATAATAAACCATCTAGTGTTTCTTCTGAAATTAAATTGAAAAGTCACTACTGCAGGATGCTGCTAACGCGACACTACGATCTAAGACCCTTCGACGAAACTGTGTGCGATGCCATAATCGCAAACGGTGGTGTAAAATAACCATAAAAAGGTGCAAAATGTTTGCGATGGAGGATGCATCAAACACGGTTCAGATTTTAGTTGCATGTGCGATGAAGGGCATACGGTTCAGCTCAATTAACTGTTTGCGATGAGGAGGAACAAAAGAAACGGGTAGCCAGATGAAGGTGTGTGCGATGTACAACATACGCTTCACTCGGATGAACTGTTTGTGAATAGGCAACACAAAATAAACGGTCAGCCCGATCAAGGTGTGTGCGATGTACAACATACGGTTCACTTGGATGAACTGTTTGTGATTAGGCAAGAGAACAGAAACGGTTCAATATAACAAGATGTGTGTGATATGCGGCAAACAAGTCTGTAATCAGAAATGTGTGCGAAGACCGATAATAACACAGACGATTGCTTCTAATAAGACGTATGTGATATGCTCTGTCTACACAACATCTATTGGCCATTGTGGGATGGGCGGTCATCCGGATACGCCATAAGGATGCGAAGATGCATTCCTATCAGCAAGGACTAGCTGTTCCACCAGTAGCTCATGTAAGAAAACTATCAAGTTAAGTGTGCTCAGGCTGGAGCAGCCATCAGATGGGTGACTGGATGGGAAGTTGTGTTGATGTGAAATTAACTGATAGGATGGGTCATTTTGGTCCAATGACTAAAATGACCCATTCCCTCAGCTAATTTAACATCGAGGTCCTTGTTTTATTTTTTTAACACATGTTAAAGAAGGTCTACCGCATTACTTTTTGACAATGTGCGATACGTGGCATACAGTTGATCCATCCGACCTGTTTGTGATGGAATAGGCCATGTGTGTTGTGGGCAAACGCTTGCTAGTATTCAACCATTTGGGATTGCTGAATTCATCACCGACGGGTTCCCTAGTGTGGTCCGTGTTCATCTGATCATCATCTACTTCTTGTGCTAGCTCGATGCTCCTTGTATGCTAAGTTTCCATTAATTGATGGCGTTTTATGAACACGCCACTATTTCCCGCCATTTCCTCACCTGTTTCCCGCCACCCTGCTATATTGCGCATAGGGGGCGCGCGACGCACGGAGGCGACAAGCGCAGCCTGTAGCACATCCACCTCTCCCAAGCATGCCAACCCACCAAAGCTCCGCCTCTGCCATCAACCTCGTCGACGAGGAAAACGAGCAGGCGCCATGGCCTGTCGCGGCCGAGGCGCTCCCCGGCAACGCGATGGACGACGCCGTGATGCGCGTCATCACTAGGGTTGAGCAGACCTTTGGCGCATGGCGCTTGAGCGCCGTGGATCAAGATAGGCATATCAGCGCCGACAGGCTGCAGCTCGCCGCACAACATGATCGATGGTGCGCCACAAAGCAAGCTAGGTGCGTCCGCGCCAATAGGCTGCGGCTCGCCGCACGGCGAGATCGTTGGAGCGCCGCAGAGCGAGGGGCGCGGCGCGCCGCATAGCAAGAACGGATCCATCCGCGCTTGCCTGCTGTCGACACGGCATCACAGCTGGGTACACGTCCCGTTAGTACCCCCATTCCTCGCCAGGAGTGGGCAGAGGCCCTCAGCGCCGGACTTGCACCAGAGGCCGACCGCGCCCTACTTGCACCGGACGCCCACCACGCCGTTCGCATGGGTGCCTCCGCTCGCCTTGTCAGTGGCCCGCTGGATAGCAACGCGCTGGTCCGTAGGCTCGACCGCCTCCTTGGCCCAGGTGTCCACCTGGGCGCAGTAGAGGAACATGGCTGTCGCATCCTCGAGCTGGTGATCTCCGATGAAATGGCCACCTTGGAGGTCGAGATCGCGCTCCAGATGTACCGCGAGCATGTCGACCGCTTGGACGAACGCCTGCACGAGTTCAGGCAGAGCCAAGAGCTACCCTAGGCAAGGATTGCTGGTCATGGTCTCATGGACGCGTTTTATTTTGAAAAGTCGTTTCACCGTGGATAGCTATGTATTCACAGCAATTATAGTATTGCTCTGTTTCAATGTGTGTACTCTGTTTTCCATCCTTATATGTTCTGTTTCAATGTGTGTATATACGCTTTCCATTCTGTATATGTGGATGATTACAGCTAGATTCAAATTAGTATACAAAAACAGATAGAAAATGGAATTCATAATATATATATTAATTGTTCATTAGATCATCACAGAATATATATACATGATGATACTTAACTACTAGGTACAATGCATAAAATTGAAAACGAACAATACTAAAACTAATAATCCCTCCTGGGGCCAGTATTCCGGCAGCCCCTCGCCAGCAGCTCCCTGGTGCGCGGCGTCTCCCCAGTGCGGAGGCAGTACTCCGACTCCTCCACCTCACAGCGCTTGACGTACCGATCTGCCTCTTGCTGGCGGACGCGCGCGGCCGATCTTGCCATTTCGTTGGCCGCCCACCGGAGCTCCTCGTCGGTGGCACGCTGGAGCTTATCGGCCCACCTCCACGCAGCGACGAGGCGCCCAGTGCCTATGACCTTTCTCGCAAAGTACCCGTCTTCGTACACCTCCTCGGCACGACGACACGCCCGCCCCCAAAGCTCCGTCGCCTCCTTTTTCCAGGCGGCATCACGGGCTTCATAGGCCGCCTGGTACCTGGCTTCCTCCTCCTCCATCTCCTTCTTGAACGCCACTTGCCTGGCTTTCTCAGCCGGCGGCAGCGACTTCCACAGACAAAGATTGTACTGGCCTAAAAACTAATCCAAAGTTGGGGGGTCCGGCGCAACCTCGTCAGGCGGCGCGTAGGGGTCCTCGTCGCTGCTAATTGAGTGGGCGTCCTCGGGGGTGGCGACTCCTCATCGGCGCGTGGGAAGACCGGCATCGCCATGGCAGAGATTTGAGAGAGAGAGAGGGCGAGCGAGGGGAGGATGTAGATGAGAATGCAGGCGGGACGACGTGAGGAAGGTAGTATTTATTGGTAGTCGGAATCTAGATCGACGGGGACCGTACACACGGCGGTCGCCGGAATTTACGAGTACTGTAGTTTGAATTACACACGATTCCCGCTGCAAAATCCGCGTGGAACATAATAGCTGACGATTTCCAATACAGAACCGTGTCTCATTAATGATCCCCGCCAATCACCTACCAAATATCGAGCCGCGAGATAGAGTGCCAATCGTGTGGGGGCCGGTTGTCTTGCCAGATCTTTACATTTTCTTTTTTGAACACCAGATATTTACATCGTCTGATGATTTTTTAACTCGCACACAAGTACACAAAAATATGATTTTTCAAACCATTATGGTTAGGCGTTGCATGTAGATGTAGATCAAATTTGAATTACGGTTATTAAATGGTTAGAAAATCACTTAAATGTCCTTAAAAGGTCAAATGACCCCTGAAATTTTCCAAATTTTCACATGACAGTTGTATTAGTGCACGTTAAACGTAGGAAAAAAATTTGAAGGCCGTAAGGGGAAGCTATCTCCCATTCGTCATCAAACATGCATTGTTCCCTCTCAGAACCACGAACCTTCTAGCGAGTTGCTCCGGTTTGTGTGGGGGGTGTGTGTCCAAACGTTCGTCAAACATGCCAATTTATTTACCACATCATCTTGGTGGCATGACATTAAATCAAGCAAGGTTTCATGTTTTTCTGATCATTTTTTAATTTTTTGGAATTAAAATGCCATGGCATGCACTCCATGCATGTGCCCATGCCTTGAGACCAATATGTTTGAAAATCCCTTCTAATTTACTGCACATGGAATTAACTCGCACACAATTACACAAAAATATGATTTTTCTAACCGTTATGGTTAGGCGTTGCATGTAGATGTAGTTCAAATTTGAATTACGGTCATTAAATGGTTAGAAAATCACTTAAATGTCTTTAAAAGGTCAAATGACCCCTGAAAATTTTCCAAATTTTCACATGATAGTTGTATTAGTGCATGTTAAACGTAGGAAAAATTTGAAGGCCGTAAGAGGAAGCTATCTCCCGTTCTTCATAAAACATGGATTGTTCCCTCTCGGAACCACGAACCTTCTAGCGAGTTGCTCCAGTTTGTGAGGGGTGTGTGTCCAAACGTTCATCAAACATGCCAATTTCTTTACCACATCATCTTGGTGGCATAACATTAAATCAAGCCAGGTTTCATGTTTTTCTGATCATTTTTTATTTTTTTGGAATTAAAATGCTATGGTACTCCATGTATACGTATACGATGGCCGCGTCCCCCCGTACAGAGCAGCAGCAGCAGCCGACAAGGCAGCAGCAGCAGCCGAGACGGCTGCAGCTGCTGCTGCGACGACGGCTGCAAACATCTAGAGCGCTCGAGCTGCCGTCCGTGCCACTGATGTCGCCCTGGCCCGGGTCGAGGCCATCCACGCCAAGATCGAGGATGCACACACCAAGATATTCCAGGCCACCTCGGACTCCAGCATGCAACCCACGTCTGAAAAGGCGGCGGTGGCAATGGAGCACCTGCTTCCTCATGAGGTCACCGAGCGGGAGCTGGAGATGCAGGAGGTGGCGGAGATCGAGGAGAGCCGGGAGGAGGAGTTGCGCGTGGCCGAGGTCGAGGTAGAGAAGAGTCTGTCCGTAGAGGAATCGGCGATGGAGTACCAACGCGAGCTCTAGCGCAGCCACTACTACGAGTACTACAACCTTGAGGGTGGTGCCGAGGACGAGGATGAGGACGCGGTCGACTTCAGCAGGGGGGACGCGGAGTCCACCAACGGTGGCATGTCGCCAGGACAAGTCATCGACGTCTCATCTCACACCGGCGATGCATAGGCCGGCGTAGCGGCGGATTTGTTAAAATTATGTGTACTTAGGCTTTGTTTTTAATGCTGGTCTTTTGTTAGAGCAATGTTTAGGTCAACTGGCTCTGTGTAATTACTAAAATTGCTTGATTCAGTAAGTGTGGTCTGTCTGCAGTACGCTCTTTTGTGTGCCCAAATTAGCAAGCGATGTTAAATTATACAATGACGTACCCGGGGAAATTTCCACCAAAATTTGAATTATCAAACTCATGCCATGCGCGTAAAGCAGAAGAATCATTTGCGATGCACACAATCATTCAAAGTGAATGGTCCGGCGGCGCCGTGTGCAAAGTTTCCCTCCACATTTCCAAAATTTTGGCCTACCGCCAAAATATATACCCCCGCCCACTTCCCCCTTCCCCACCCCCTTTTCTCCCCGACCACAAGTCACATTTCCCCTGTTTCCTCCTTCCTTCCGTCCTTGCTAAGCTATAGCCGCTTCCTCACTCTCGCCGTCTCGCATCCTACCGCCGGGGTCGCCATTGTCTTCTTCAAAGACCTCTCCAGCGGTTCCTCCTCCAGCGACTACTCCTTCACCACCCGAGTATGCCTCTCTTCTCTCTCTCAGCCTATGACTTGGTAATGAGAGCCATCCCCGACTTAGGAGCCCCCTGCTTGATCGAATCGCTGACATTGTTGAGTCTAGAACAAAAATGTTTGAGTCTTAGGATTATATATATCGGAGAGTAGGATTGTTTTTACTCCTCAGTCCCTTCGTCGCTCTGGTGAGGCCTCCTGACGTAGATGTTTTTTCTTTCCTCTCCTCAAATTTCACTAAATAAAATTTTAGGATCACGCGGGTATCTTGGAATCGTTCCGAAATTCTCGTGACGAGAACATTGTTCTTGGTGCCTCCTAACATTTAGGGGTTGTGGCAGTGTCCCGGGGAGTTGAGCTCGGAGGTGTTGCCGTCACAATTTTATTGTTGAAGTTCTGGAATATCTGAGTTTCACCCACATCGAAAATCTCTTTTATGCAGCCAGTGGTGAGATAACCTCGACGCCACCCAGTACTGGGGCGGGAGTTCAAGAGTATTGCCATAGCTCATATAACGGATGCTTTTCAAAGGTTGAGGTACATGATTTCCAGAGTTTTCTTGGTTATGTGTTGACGGATGGATACAACTGGATGTAGGGATTGTTAGTTTGGCTGAGATATTATGCTTCCCCTGTATCCCCAACACCAGATTGCATAACCAGAAAGTTTCGGGAGTTTATAGGTGGAATTCAAGTAGCTCTAGTTATTCTTCCCGCAGATATTTGGTTTGTGATTGGGTAATACTTACCACTTATTTGTTCCAGTCGTACCTTGTTGTTTCATTCATCAACCTTTATCTAAGTGGCTTCTCACCTTAATGGAAGTGTGATGTTAACTTTGGAATTCATTCATTCAACTCTGTTCGAATGGTTATTGTGAAGACTATACGTTGCAATTTCTATCCGCTGGTTCAGTTTGTCTATCTGTCTATCAAGATTCTAACGGATGTCACCCTCTTCAGGATGGCTCCTCCAATGCGTCAGAATCCGCAACGTGCTGAGGGAGAGCAGTCCAACCCTCCGCCACCTCCTCCGCCTCCGGAGGCATGGCAAGCTGTGATGGCAGCTACCAACGCCAACAGCCAGATGCTTTTGCAAATCTTGCAAGAGCGCAACCAAGGCCAAGGCAACCAAGGGAATCAAGGTCAAGGGCAGTTCAACCATCAGCCTCAGTTTGCTAGCCTTAACCAGTTCCTTGCAAACTAGCCAAAGTCTTTCAGCTATTGTGTCGAAGCCATGGACGCTGATGATTGGCTCGTGGACATCAGCAAGCATTTTGAATGCAGCAATGTCAGGCTTGAGGACTACGTCAAGTTCGCTTCCTTTCAGCTCAAGGACCAAGCAGCCGATTGGTATCAGCAGTACAAAGATTCCAGAGGAGGACGAGTGATTACCTGGGATGACTTCTGCCGGGATTTCAAAGCTCACCACATTCCTACAAGTGTTGTTGAGAGCAAGCATGAGGAGTTCTGCAATCTCAAGCAAGGCAACATGTCCGTGTATCAATACAACATCCAGTTTCAGAAACTTGCTCGCTTCGCTAAACAAGATGTTCCTGATGAAAAGAGCATGATCTATCACTTCAGAGGTGGCCTAAGAGAGGATCTGCAGTTAGCGCTCGTTCTTGTTGAGCCTACTCAGTTCGATCAGTTCTATAACATGGTCCTCAAGCAAGAAGCTGCTCATCTCAAGTGTGAGGCTTCAAAGAAGAGAATCGGGGATGCAGTTCAGTCTTCTTCTTCCTCATAAGTGGCAGCTAAGCATCAGAAGTTTTGGCTTCATCCACCTCCTCCGCTTCCTCAGCCCTTCCAGCACAAGAACAAAGGTGGCCATGGATCTTCCCACCCACCCAACCCAGGTTATCAGAACAAGTCTCAGACTCAAGCTCCAAGGTCAAGTGCTCCTTATCATCGTCCACTCTCAGAGGTGACTTGCAACAAATGTTAGCAGAAAGGTCACTATTCAAACAAGTGCTTCAACCAAAGGTGCCTTCTGCCTCCTCCTCCTGTGAGATCGGCAAGCAATGCAGTGGTCAAGCACAATCCAAAGTTTGCAAAGGTGAACATGTTGAATGCATCTCACGCAGAGGATTCTTCAGAAGTGATCATGGGCAATCTTCCAGTTAATGATATTCCTGCAAAAGTCTTATTTGATACGGGTGCATCGCATTCTTTCATGTCATATCCATTTGCACCGAAGCACAATTTTGACACAGAGGTTCTACCTAGAGCATTGCAAGTTGTTTCACCGGCTAAACATTTGAGATCTAGCATGTTGGTTCCGAATGTCGGTATCAAGATGGGCAACTATAAATTTCTATCTTCTCCAATTGTTCTTGGTGACTCTGATATTGATCTAATTCTCGGGATGGACTGGCTTTCTAAGCACAAGGCTCAACTTGATTGTGCTGCTAGAGTGATTCAATTGACACACTCTTCTGAGGATGTGATCATCTATGCCACTCGTGACGAAACCATTCGGTTATTCTCTCTCAATGAGAAGGGCGAGTTAGATGCAATCTCTCAGATTCCAGTCATTTGTGAGTACCAATATGTCTTTCCAGAAGAGCTTCCGGGTATGCCTCCTCACCCGCCAGTTGAGTTCGTTATCGATCTTGAGCCTGGTACTGAACCCGTTTGCAAGCGTCCTTACAAGCTTGGACCAAAGGAGCTTAAGGAATTGAAGAAATAGCTCGATGAACAAGAACGCCTGGGTTTGATCAGACCGAGTTCATCTCCGTGGGGTTGTGGTGTTCTTTTTGTCCAGAAGAAAGATGGCACGGACCGACTTTGCGTCGATTACCGTCCATTGAACAAGAAGACAATCAAGAACAAGTATCCACTTCCAACATCAATGAGCTATTCGAGCAACTTAAAGGTGCAAAAGTGTTTTCCAAGCTTGACCTCCGTATGGGTTATCATCAGATTCACATTCGTGAACAAGATATTCCCAAGACAGCATTCGGAACAAGCTTTGGTTCTTATGAATACATTGTCATGTCTTTCGGCCTTGTCAATGCTCCTCCAACATTCTCTCGCATGATGAACTTCATCTTCAACCCCTACACCAATGAATTCGTCATGGTGTATCTCGATGATATCTTGGTCTTCTCCAAGAATAAGGACCATGCCAAACATTTGCGATTGGTGCTCGACAAGCTCAGAGAGTATCAATTCTATGCGAAGTTTTCCAAATGTGAGTTCTGGCTTGATGAAGTTCTTTACCTTGGTCATATAATCTCCACCAAAGCCATTGCTGTTAATCCGGAGAAGGTTTCTGCAATTGTGAACTGGGAACCTCCTCAGAATGTCAAGTAGCTCCGCAGTTTCCTTGGACTTGCAAGCTATTGCTGAAGATTCGTTGAGAATTTCTCGAAGATTGCAAAGCCTCTTTCCAACCTCCTCCAGAAGCATGTCAAGTATGTCTGGACACCAGAGTGTGACGTTGCTTTCAACACCCTCAAAAGAAGCTCGTCTCAGCTCCTATCTTAACTCCTCCTGATGAATCCAAGCCATTCAAAGTTTTCTGTGATGCCTCTTTGCAAGGTCTCGGCGCTGTGTTAATGCAAGAGAAGAAAGTTGCGACCTATACCTCTCGTCAATTGAAGCCCAACGAAAGGAACTAACCCACTCACGATCTTGAGTTGGCGGCAGTTGTCCATGCATTAATAACATTTAGACTTCTCTTGTTAGGAAGGCAAGTGGACATTTTCATTGATCACTCAAGTATATCTTCACTCAACCCAACCTCAACCTTAGGCAAACTCGATGGGTCGAAATGTTTCAAGAGTACAATCCAAGTATTGAATATACTCCAGGCAAGGCCAATGTGATTGCAGATGCTTTGAGCAGAAAGGCTTACTGCAACAGCTTAATTCTCAAGCCATTCCAACCGAATCTGTGTGAAGCTTTCCACAAACTCAATCACCAAGTTGTTCCCCAAGGTTTTCTTGCCAACCTTCAAGTAACTCCAACTTTGGAAGACCAAATTCGTGAGGCACAACTCCTCGACACCATGGTGAAGAAGGTGAAACATGGTATTGCCAAGGGCTTATCCAAATACAAGTGCTATCGCATTGATGACAAAGACACTTTATTCTTCGAGGACCGGATAAAGGTGATCTAAGGAAGGTCATAATGAATAAAGCGCACAATTCTCTTCTGTCCATTCATCCTGGCAGTTCGAAGATGTACCATGACCTCAAGCAGTCGTATTGGTGGACTCGAATGAAGCGAGAGATCGCTCAATTCGTGAATGAATGTGATGTCTGTCGAAGGGTGAAAGCAGAACACCAATGACCAGCTAGTCTCCTCCAACCTCTTGCTATTCCAGAATGGAAGTTTGATCATATCAAAATGGACTTCATTACTGGATTCCCTAAGTCCAAGCATGGGAATGATGCTATTTTCGTTGTCATTGACAAGCTTACAAAAGTGGCTCATTTCCTTCCAATCAAAGAATCTATCACGACAGCTCAGTTGGCAGAGCTATACACCTCCAGAATTGTCTCCTTGCATGGTATTCCGCAATTGATCTCTTCAGATCGCGGAAGCATTTTCACCTCTAAGTTCTGGGACTCCTTCCAGAAGGCCATGGGCACCAACATTCGCTTCAGCACAGCTTTCCATCCTCAAACAAGTGGCCAAGTCGAGCGAGTCAATCAAATCCTCGAAGACATGCTCAGGGCTTGTGTCATCTCCTTAGGTATGAAGTGGGAAGATTGTCTCCCATATGCCGAGTTCTCCTACAACAACAGCTTCCAAGCAAGTTCGGGCAAGGCCCCATTTGAAATTTTATATGGCAGAAAGTGCCGTACTCCTCTCAGTTGGTCCGAGACTAGTGAACGCCAACTTCTTGGCAACGATTTAATCATAGAGGCTGAAGAAATGTGTAAAGTCATACGTGAAAATCTCAAAGCCGCGCAATCGTGCCAAAAGAGTTACTATGATAGCAAGCACCGTGACTTGGCTTTCGAGATCGGAGACCATGTCTACCTCCGCGTCTCCCCAATGAAAGGCACTCATCGCTTCGGTATCAAAGGGAAACTTGCCCTGAGATACGTGGGTCCTTTCAACATCATTGGCAAAAGAGGCAACTTCGCCTATCAACTTGAGCTTCCGTCAAACTTTGCAAATGTGCACGATATGTTTCACGTGTCACAGCTTCGCAAGAGCTTCAAGACGCCTGAGCGCACTATCAACTTCGAAGAGATTGACCTCCAAGAAGATCTGTCTTATCATGAGCATCCCATTGCAATTCTTGAAGAAACCGAGCGCAAGACTCGCAACAAGTCAATCAAATTCCTGAAAGTTAAGTGGTCGCACCATTTCGACCGAGAAGACACCTGGGAACGCGAGGACCACCTCCGTTCCGAATATCCGGAGTTCTTTCAGTCCTAGATCTTGGGACGAGATCCTCTTGTAGTGGTGGAGTGTTGTAACACCCCGGATGTAACTTTCCATATTTGTAACTCCTCCTTCGTGGTTAGGTTTTTGTATTTCGTTTTGCATTGTGTTCATGTCATGCATTTCATATCACGTCATCATGTGCATCTCATTTGCATTCGTGTTCGTCTCATGCATCCGGTCTTTTTCCCCGTTGTCCGTTTCGCAATCCGACACTCCCACACACCCGTTGCACCCCTCTTATCATGTTTCGTGAGCAGGAGGGAAACGTTCTCGGAATGCGCCAACATTTGTCAAGTGGCTTTGGTATATCACCGGTAGGCCGCCTATCAAATTATGTTCCATTTGGAGGTCGTTTGATGCCCCAACGGTTAACCGGGTAACCGTAAAAGCCCCTCTCTTATTGCAGCCCAACACCCCTCCAAAGCAGCCCACTAACCAATCTAAACCGCCTCCATGCTCTCCGTCATTGGATCACGATCGTGTGGGCGAAAACCGTACCTC
Source organism: Triticum aestivum (assembly GCF_018294505.1). Lineage (NCBI taxonomy): Eukaryota > Viridiplantae > Streptophyta > Magnoliopsida > Poales > Poaceae > Triticum > Triticum aestivum. The sequence continues at coordinate 261,539,382 of NC_057805.1, forward strand.
ATTTGGTCTCTCCGAGCTCCCTCTACCTATAAATATGCCTCTCCCCCTCCAAATTCGCGGTACAAACCCAAAAATCCGCCCTCTCGCCCACCGGACATGTCCGCGCCTGCCTGACACTCCCGCCGCCGTCGCCCGGACGAATCCTGAGCCGCCACGTGTCCCCGCCGCCGTCTCCATTGCGCGAGCCGCCGCGGCCCGCGCGCCCGAGCCGCCGCCTGTCCGCCTCGCCGCCGCCTCTCGCCGCGCCACCCGCTCCACCTCGCCGCGCTGCCCGCAGCCACCGCCACCTCGCCCTACTGCTCCGCCGCGCCGCCCGGCCCTCGCCTCCGCCGCGCCACCTCGCCTCACCGGCGCCGCCTCCGGCCAGATCCCGGCCGGTGCCACCTGGATCCGGCGACCCCGTCCTCCCTCGGCCATCTCCGGCCACCCTCCGGCAAACTCCGCGAGCAACTCCGGCGACCTCCGCGGATCAGGACGAGATCCACCCGTTCGGCAAACCAAACGCCTCCCCGCGCCCGGATGCCTCCGTCCCCGGTTCTCCTTGTCCGCCCGTTGACTTTACCCCACGAGGTCGATTTCTCACTGTCCCCGGTTCTGTAACTCATGTGCTCATGTTCATCATACCATATCTCCATGCTCGTTGCTCCGATTTGTGCATATGATATATCAAAATGTTCGACTCGTGATTCTCTTCATGTTACTGTCATTTGAATGCATGTTACTGTCCATATTGGTGCCTTATTCCTCATTGCAAAGATGCTACATGATATTAACCTGCTGGAATTGTTATAACTTGCTGATTTGTCATTTTCATTGGATGTTGTGTGTGCATCCTATGAGCATGATGTCTACATGTTTTATGAGATCCATCATGCCATCTTTACAGAGGTGCAAGTCTTGTATTTTTGTCAGCTCTGTGGTGACTATCACAAGTACGCAAAATAGGCTATGTGATGTTGCTGATTTCAGACACTTTTCCTGTTACATTTTGATGCCATGTTGTCATGTTGCTACTGATAGATCCATTCACATTTTGAGATAGTTCAGTAAGAAAGTTTTGTATATGTGGTAATGTTCTATCCATTCATGCCTCTGGTTGTAATTATGGAGTAATCTGGCTTGTCATTACCATGCTCTACTTTTCCTAAGTTTTATTCCTGGCAGATTGTTGACAGGATGTTCAACTTTGCCATGGGTGTTGCTAGTGATACATGTACCCTATGAACTTTCTCGTGCCATTCTTAGCTTCTTAAATATGTCTACTACATGTTGGTTACCTTGTTATGCCACAAAATGCTTTGTGGTGAGTGGTTTGAGCTCATAAGGTTGCTATCATGAATCTGCTTCTGCCATGCTCTGTTTTTCTTCCAAGTCTGAAACTGTTCATATAAGTTGCCATGTGTGCATGGGTGCTACCATATTTTCCAGGCCTCATTGGTTAAAGTTCAGTAAGGGAGTTGTTTTATATGTCTTTAGTACTAGCATGCCATGTATTTGTTTGCCATGATATGTTCCAGTAGCATGTTGTTTGCCAACTCTAAACATTGCTACCTGCTGCCAAGTCTATGAATCTGTTATCATTTGCACTTCCGCCATGCTTCTTTGAGCTTGTTCTAGTGAGAACTAGCAGGAACTCAGTGTTCATGATTTGTAGAGCTTCATATGTTCTTTGCTTTCATGTGCATTTTTGCTACATTGGAGTGGTGTAGCATAATTTCATGATGCATCCGAAGTGCTATGTTGCTGTTAAGCGCAAATTTGCATCATTTTTTGTGTTGTTTGTCATTTGCAGACCGTGCATCCGTTTCCGGTGATCCTTATATCGATTTCGACCGAAATCACCTCATCTTTCCAGAGGCATACTTGGTTTGCCAAGTTGACACCTTGATCATCCTTTCCCTTCCGGAGTTCTCATATGCATTGCACATCATACCTTGCATCCCATGCCATGTATTGCATCATGTTGCTTGCGCATTGCACCATGATTGATTGTTGTTTCATTGCTTGTGTTAATGCTTTGGGTAGAGCCGGGAGACAAGTTCGTGAACGAGGAATCTGTTGAGTACGCTAACGAGGAGCAAGGTTTCGACAACTCTGAGAACTTTGCAGGCAAGATGACCATTACCCTCGACATCACTTCTATCTTTGCTTGCTAGTTTTTCGCTCTATAGCTATGTTGCGCTACCTACCACTTGTTTATCATGCCTCCCATTTTGCCATGTCAAGCCTCTAACCCACCTTCCTAGCAAACCGTAGTTTGGTTAAGTTACCGCTTTTGCTCAACCCCTCTTATAGCGTTGTTAGTTGCAGGTGAAGCTGAAGATTGTTCCATGTTGGAACATGATGATTTTGGGATATCATAATATCTCTTATTTTAATTAATGCATCTATATACTTGGCAAAGGGTGGTAGTCTCGGCCTTATGCCTGGTGTTTTGTTCCACTCTTGCCGCCTTAGTTTCCATCATACCGGTGTTATGTTCCTCTGATACCAACTTGTAACGCCCACGATGCGGCTATATCTCCCACGTGTCGAGGCACGACTTAGAGGCATAACCGCATTGTGGTTTTGTCGCAAGAAGGGTCATCTTCACACAATCCCATGTATTGAACAAGAAAGGGATAAAGAGAGTTGGCTTACAATCGCCACTTCACATAATACTTAAATAATTCATACATCATCCAAAATACACACATAGACTGACTACGGTCGAATCCAAAAGAAAAGAAGATAACCCCAAATGCTAGATCCCCGATCGTGCCAACTGGGCTCCACTACTGTGAAGGAAATATGCCCTAGAGGAAAAAATAAAGTTATTATTTATTTCCTCATATCATGATAAATGTTTATTATTCATGCTAGAATTGTATTAACCGGAAACATAATACATGTGTGAATACATAGACAAACATACTGTCACTAGTATGCCTCTACTTGACTAGCTCGTTGACCAAAGATGGTTGAGTTTCCTAGCCATGGACATGAGTTGTCATTTGATTAACGGGGTCACATCATTAGGAGAATGATGTGATTGACTTGACCCATTCCGTTAGCTTAGCACTTGATCGTTTAGTTTACTGCTATTGCTTTCTCCATGACTTATACATGTTCCTATGACTATGAGATTATGCAACTCCCGAACACCGGAGGAAGACTTTGTGTGCTACCAAACATCACAACATAACTGGGTGATTATAAAGGTGCTCTACAGGTGTCTCCGATGGTACTTGTTGAGTTGGCATAGATCGAGATTAGGATTTGTCACTCCGATTGTCGGAGAGGTATCTCTGGGCCCTCTCGGTAATGCACATCACTATAAGCCTTGCAAGCAATGTGAGTAATGATTTAGTTGCATGACGATGCATTACGGAACGAGTAAAGAGACTTGCCAGTAACGAGATTGAGCTAGGTATTGAGATACCGACGATCAAATCTCGGGCAAGTAACATACCGATGAGAAAGGGAACAACGTATGTTGTTATGCAGTTTGACCGATAAAGATCTTCGTAGAATATGTAGGAACTAATATGAGCATCCAGGTTCCGCTATTGGTTATTGACCAGAGACGTGTCTCGGTCATGTCTACATAGTTCTCGAACCCGTAGGGTCCGCACGCTTAAAGTTCTGTGACGATCGGTACTATGAGTTTTTGTGTTTTGGTGTACCGAAGGCACTTTGGAGTCCCGGATATGATCACGGACATGACGAGGAGTCTCGAAATGGTCGAGACATAAAGATCGATATATTGGACGACTATGTTCGGACACAAGAAGTGTTTCGGGAGGTTTCGGACATATACCGGAGTACCGGGGGGTTATCGGAACCCCCCGGGGAGTGTAATGAGCCTATTGGGCCTTAGTGGAGAAGAGGAAGGGCGGCCAGGGCAGGCCACGCGCCCCCTCCCCCTCTAGTCCGAATTGGACAAGGAGGGGGCGGCGCCCCCCTTTCCTTCCCCTCTCTCTCCTCCTTTCCCCCTTCTCCTACTCCTACTAGGAAAGGAGGAGTCCTACTCCCGGTGGGAGTAGGACTCCCCCCTTGGCGCACCCTCCTCCTTGGTCGGCCGCCTCCCCCTAGCTCCTTTATATACGGGGGCAGGGGGCACCCCAAGACACACAAGTTGATCATTGATCTCTCTTAGCCGTGTGCGGTGCCCCCCTCCACCGTAATCCACCTCGGTCATATTATAGCGGTGCTTAGGAGAAGCCCTGTGTTGGTAACATCATCAACACCGTCACCACGCCGTCGTGCTGACGGAACTCTCCCTCGAAGCTCTACTGGATCGTGAGTTCGTGGGACGTCACCGAGCTGAACGTGTGCAGTCCGCGGAGGTGCCGTAACTTCGGTGCTGGGATCGGTCGATCGTGAAGACGTACGACTACATCAACCACATTGTCATAACGCTTCCGCTTACGGTGTACGAGGGTACGTAGACGACACTCTCCCCTCTCGTTGCTATGCATCACCATGATCTTGCGTGTGCGTAGGAACTTTTTTGAAATTACTACGTTCCCCAACATACCGATCATCAGGAAACGAAACATAGTAACGACCAAGGTCCTCGTCGAACTCCCACTTGAGTTCGGTAGCATCACCTGCACTGGTATCATCGGCACCTGCAACTATTTTGGTAGAATCTGTGAGTCACGAGGACTCAGCAATCTCAAAACCCGCGAGATCAAGACTATTTAAGCTTATGGGTAGGATGGGGTAATGAGGTGGAGTTGCAGCAAGCACTAAGCAATATGGTGGCTAACATACGCAAATAAGAGTGAGATGAGAAGTTACGCTACAGACGTGAAGCTAGAAGTGACCAAGAAGTGATCCTGAAACTACTTACGTTCCTACATAACCCAAACCGTGTTCACTTCCCAGACTCCGCCGAAAAGAGACCATCACGGCTACACACGCGGTTGATGCATTTTAATTAAGTAAAGTGTCAAGTTCTCTACAACCGGACATTAACAAATTCCCATCTGCCACATAACCGTGGGCACGGCTTTCAAAAGTTTATACCCTCCAGGGGTGTCCCAAATTAGCCCATCACAAGCTCTCATGATCAACGAAGGATATTCCTTCTCCCGGAAAGACCCGATCAGTCTCAGAATCCCGGTTACAAGACATTTCGTCAATGGTAAAACAAGACCAGCAAGAGCACCCGACTGTGCCGACAAATCCCGATAGGAGCTGCACATATCTCGTTCTCAGGGCACACCGGATGAGACAAGCTACGAGTAAAACCAGCCCTCGAGTTTCCCCGAGGTGGCCCCGCGGGCGGCTCGGTTCGGACCAACACTTAGAGGAGCACTGGCCCGGGGGGGGGGGCTAAAATAAAGATGACCCTCGGGCTCGCGAAAACCCAAGGGAAAGGTATAGGTTGTTAGACAAATGTAAAACCAAGGTTGGGCCTTGCTGGAGGAGTTTTATTCAAAGCAAACTGTCAAGGGGGTCCCATAACCCCAACCGCGTAAGGAACGCAAAATCAAGGAACATGACACCGGTATGACGGAAACTAGGGCGGCAAGAGTGGAACAAAACACCAGGCATAAGGCCGAAACTTCCACCCTTTACCAAGTATATAGATGCATTAATTAAATAAGAGATATTGTGATATCCCAAAATCATCATGTTCCAATATGGAGCAAACTTCAACTTCACCTGCAACTAACAACGCTATAAGAGGGGCTGAGCAAAAGCGGTAGCTTAGCCAAACAACGGTTTGCTAGGAAGGTGGGTTAGAGGCTTGACATGGCAATATGGGAGGCATGATAAACAAGTGGTAGGTAGCACGACATAGCGATAGAGCGAACAACTAGCAAGCAAAGACAGAAGTGATATCGAGGGTAATGGTCATCTTGTCTGCAAAGTTCTCAGAGTTGTAGAAAGCTTGATGCTCGTTAGCGTACTCAATAGGTTCCTCGTTCACGAACTCGTCTCCCGGCTCTACCGAAAGAAAGAACACAAGCAATGGAACAACAATCAAGCATGGTGCAATGCACAAGCAACATGATGCAATACATGGCATGGGATGCAAGGTATGATGTGCAATGCATATGTGAACTCCGAAAGGGAAAAGGATAATCAAGGCATCAACTTGGCAAACCAAGTATGCCTCTGGAAAGATGAGGTGATTTTGGTCGAAATCGATATAAGGATCACCGAAAACGTATGCACGGTTTGCAAATGACAAGCAACACAAGAATGATGCAAATCTGCGCTTAACAGCAACATAGCACTTCCAATGCATCACAAAACTATGCTACAACACTCCAACATAGCACCAATTCCCATGGCAGCGAATTACACATGAAGATCTATAAATCATGAACACAGAGCTCCTGCTAGTTCTCAATAGAACAAGCCTAAAACAGCATAGCAAAAATGCAAATGATAACAGCTTCACGGACTTGGTGAAAATACTACACATGGCATAAACAGCATCAGGTAGCAATGTTTAGAGCTATCAAACAACATGAGAAAAGAAGATATCATGGCAAACAAAGACATGACATGCTAGTAATAAAGACATAGAACAAAACTCTCTTACTGAACTTTGACCAAAGAGGCACGGAAAATATGATAACACCCATGCAAACATGGCAAGTTATATGAATAGTTTCAGACTGAAGAAAAACAGAGCATGGCAGGAACAGATTCATGGTAGCAACTTTGCATGCTAAAACCACTCACCAGAAAGCATTTAGTGGCATAACAAGGTACCTAACCGTAAGTAGACATGTTCAATAAGCCAAGCATGGGAATATAAAGTTCATAGGGTACATGCATCACTAACAAGACCCATGGCAAAGTTGAATCTCATGTTAACAATCTGCTAGGAACAATATTTAGCAAACGTCGAGCAAGGAAATCACATGCTGGAGTAATCCATAATTACAACCAGAGGCATTAATTGATAGAACAATACCACATCTTCAAAACACTCTTACTAAACTATCTCAAAATGTAGATGGATCTTATGGTAGCAACATGGAAACATAGCATCACAATGTACCAGGAAAAGACAGGAAAATAACTAAGTGTCTGAAATCAGCAACATAATGAGGCCTAGTTTGCATGCTTGTGCTAGTCACCACATAGCTCATAAAAATACAAGACTTGCAACTCTGTAAATATGGCATGATGGAGCTCATAAAACATGTAGACATCATGCTCATAGGATGCACACAGAGAATGCAACGAAAATGACAAGTCACCATGTTATGATAAATGACAGCAGTTAACATCATATAGCACTCTTGAAATGAGGATAATGGCATCAATACGGACAGTAACATGCATGCAAATGCCACTAATACTAAGACATCACGAGGCGAACATTTCGATATATCATATGTGCAAATCAGAGGTACATGCATGGAGGTATGGCATGATGAACAGGTGCATAAAATGTTAGAATTCCAGGACTTAGAAGATTTTTCAACCTCATGGAAAAATGGATGGAGGCGTTCCGGGATGGAGAGGTATGGCGCGGCTCCGCGTTTGGATGAGATCCCAGTGGATCTCATCCTAATCCACCGGATCTCGCCGGAGAGGAAGGAGACGCGGCGGCCGGAGCTCGCGGAAGCCGGGGAGGATGCTGGCAAGGTCGGGCCGGGCTGGATCTCGCCGAATCCGGCCGGATCCCGGTGCGGGGAGGCGGTGGAGGATGGCGGGGCGACGCGGGCGGCACCGGCGGAGCTTGGCAGCGGCGGGCGGTGTCGGGCGGTGGCGCGCCGGCGTCGGGCGGAGGCGGGCGGCGCGGCGACGGGCGTCGGGCGGCAGGCGCGCGGGCTCGCGCGGGCCTGACTCGGGCCTCGCGGGCCGCGGCGGCGGTGGGCAGCGGCGCGGTGACGTGGTGTGCGATTCGTCGGGGCGGCGGCGCAGACGCGTCCGGCCGGAGCGGACGTGTCCGGCGCGGAGGGAGAGGGTGGAGCTAGGGTTAGACCGCGAATTTTGGACGGGGGGAGGGTATTTATATAGGTAGAGGGAGCTAGGAGATTCCAAATGAGGTGCGGTTTTCTCCCGCAAGATCGTGATCCAACGACGGAGAGCATGGAGGGGGTTTAGATGGGCTAGGGGGTTGTTTTGGAGGGGTGCTGAGCTGCAACAAGAGAGGGGCTTTTACGGTTACCCGGTTAACCGTTGGGGCATCAAACGACCTCCAAATGGAACGAAATTTGACAGGCGGCCTATCGATGATGTACCAAGGCCACTCGACAAATCTCGGCCTATTCCGAGAACGTTTTTCTCCTGCTCACGAAATAAGATATGAGGGGTGCAACGGGTGCGTGTGGGAGTGTCGGGTTGCGAAACGGACAACGGGGAAAATGACCGGATGCATGAGACGAACATGAATGCAAATGAGATGCACATGATGACATGAGATGAAATGCAAGACATGAACAAAATGCAGAACGAAAGACAAAACCCAACCATGAAGGAAATATCATATCACATGCCGGAAATGGCAAGAGTTGGAGTTACAAATATGGAAAGTTACATCCGGGGTGTTACACACCTCCATCTTCGCGACCCCATCACCGACTTCGGAGCCCTGCTCGAGCCTGTGGACGAGGAGCACTGCACCGGCGCCGCCGAAGCCGTGAAGGACTAGGTGGAGGCCCTACTTCAGAAGTTCCTTACTGTCGACCCCGCGCCTTCGGCTGACGGCACCACTGAACCTACCGCCACAGCGGATGGTGCAAGTGACGGCGATGCTGTCGGAGAAGGGGCGCTCCTTGAGGGCGATGGCAGCGTCCAAGGCTGAAGAGGCTTGCCGACAACGCTTCCCTCCATTTTATTTCCTATAACATGCACCGTGCCTCGTGGAGGCGTTAAAACTTTATGTGTCTGCGCTTTTTAAGTGACATCGTTTCTTGTAATAATTTGCTAGGATTTTGCGATTTCCTTCCCGCTTACTTAATGTTCTGCGTCGGCAGGGCCCGACTCCGCGCATACCTCAGCCTCCGTTGGGTCGTCCGGATCACCAGGACGAGACCAACGGGTGAGGGGCTACATGAACAGTTAGGCTCCTGAGACACGATGCTCAGGAGTCCCCCTTGACGTACAAACAGCCAGCGGAAAGGAGATGCGAGAGTAGGTCTTAACGTTCTGCGTCGGCAGGGCCCGGCCCCGTGCGTACCTCAGCCGCCGTTGGGTCGTTCGGATCACCAAGACGAGACCAAGGGGTGAGGGGCTATGTGACCAGTTGGCTCCTGAGCCGCGATGCTCAGGAGTCCCCCTTGACGTACAAACAGACCTCCATACCTTTCCTCACTGAGGTCCTGCTCGGGATGGGCGCGTGACGACCAGGTCCGAGGGACCTGGTAGGGTGGCGTGCGCTAGGCATGACCTGAGCGCAGCCCCCGTGCCCAGCCTCCTCGCGTGACTCTCCCGAGGGCAAAGTGTTGCAATCAGGCTGGACACTGAGCCTGGCGGCTCCCTGAGGTTGATGCGGCCAGGGGGCCGCCCTCAGTTGTTTATCACCAGTGCGGAGCATGGCTCTTCCGCACTTGCACGGGCATAGCCGCTCCTCGACCGTGTCGACTGCCAGCGCGGAGCATTGTCCTTCCACTAGTGCGTGGGTGGGGCATCCCTCTGAGTGGAACCCCCGGGGCGTGTACAACCCCGGCCTAACACGTGGCTAGCACGGCAGGGCTAGACGAGGTGTGTCTGGGCACTCGTGACCCAGCACGGGACTCACGAGGCCCTACCTCAAGGCGGGTTGCACCTGAATTTGATTCTTGACAGCTGTGGTGGCCATGTGAGATGGTTAGACAACCTGCGCCAAATGAATCTCCTGAGGTGCTCACATGAGAAGGCAAAACACCAACGACCCCAGGAGGTGACGTGAACGGGACCGGCCCGCCACACAGAGCACAGTCATTGGGTTTATCGACGCTGCAGAGACGGACCCGAGCACAGACTCCGTGCCCAGTCTTTTCATGCAAAAATCCTGAAGAAAGACAACCGGCGCACGGCTCCCGTGGTGGCGAGGCACCGAGTCGCGCGCCCTAGCTCATCCGCCCATGATTAGCTCATGCGAGAACCAAGCACCAAGGACCATGGGAGGTGACGTACACGGGAGCTGGCCTACGAGCCAGAGCGTAGCCTCTTGGATTTAGCGATGCTACAGGGACGGACCCGAGCACAGACGTCGTGCCAACCCTTAGTCATGAGGTGGTCGTGGGTGGGTTTGCAAGGGCGTACGATGTTCATGGTATCGAAGTACCGGGCAGGAATATAATAATCATAAAGCAACTCGTGGGAAGAGGTAAAGCTAGTCCGGATAGATGCAAGAACGATACATGCCGCAGGGACAGACCCACGCGGCCTGGGGATGATGTAGTCCGAGGGGCGCCCCCAACAGAGTAAATTAATGATGCAAAAGGATACACGTCGCAGGGACAGGCCCATGCGATCTGGGGAAAATGCAGCCTGAGGGGCACCCCCAACTGAATAAACCCGAAAATGTCACCTGGCATGGTTGCTGGAGAGATGTTGGAGCAGTTGAAGACGCGTGCTGAAGAAGTTGCTCCTCACGAGCCGCCTGGGTCCTGAACTCGGGAGGCTCTGGAGGCCCAGGAGGCTCGCGAAGAACCGTTGCCACCTCTGCCAGGACAACGTGGTGCCTGGCCTCCTGAGCCGCCAGAACGCTCCACAGGCGACCCTGGAAGGTAACAGTCGCATTCGGCAGGCCAAAAGGCATGCGAACATAGCTGTGAGGGGCCCTCACACCGACCAACATGCGATGGCCAGAAGCGTTCCTGGGATGCGGCTCTATTGAGCCCCGAGATGTTGCATAGACGCGCAGCTCGTTGTCCTCGCCAGGACAAGGAGCCACGTCGGGTGGTGGGCGGAGGTCGCCGCGCATGGCTCTCGCCTCTTGTAGCTCCTCGGGGGCCTTGGTGATGAACTCCTGAGCACCAGGCACCCCATGCCTTGCGCCCTCATGAGCGAAGCGTGCAATGAAGCAAGCCTCCATGTGGTGCCCGAGCGCCACCCTCATGATGTTGGCTAAGTCTGAGGCCCTCCAGAAGAGAGCCCCCGAGCCCAGCCTGAGGAGGGCGTCGGGCACACCTTCCTATGCAAGGGAGGGAGGCGCCCCATCCGTGGGCGCAGGTCCTGAGGGGGTGTGGCTGGAGACACCGCTCTCCTGAGGCTCTTGGTAGAGCAGCTGCTTCTTCTTCTTGGGGACAACCTCAGGAGGGTAGATGGAGCCTTCGTGGTCTAGGTCTTCGATCGCCGCAGCCTGGTAGGTGCGCTCGAGGGAGCACACCGTGTCCTTCTCCTCACAGGCGATTGTGATGATGTCGCGGTTCCCTGGCATCTTGAGGACGTAGTAGCTATGGTGGGTCACTGCCATGAACTTGGCCAGAGGCGGATATCCAAGGATGGCTTTGTACTGAAGGCGGATGTGGGCGACGTTGAAGTCGATGAGCTTGGTGCGGTAGTTGTCACGTTGGCCGAAGGTGACAGGGAGGTGGATCTATCCTATCGGAGTGGTGGAGCTGTCGGTCACCCCTGAGAAGGGCTTAGTGGGCTGCAGCTGGTCATATGGCACCTGGAGGCGGCGAATGTCTCAATGGAAAGAGCATTGAGCCACGCACCCCCATCGATGAGGGTCTTGGTGACAAGGACATTGCTGATAACGAGCGAGCAGAGCATAGGGAGGGCGCTGGCAGTCGCCGTGCACTTGAGCTGGTCGGACGAGCTGAAGGTGATGGTGTACTTGGACCACCTGAGCGGACGCGTGGCCTCGAGCGAAGGGAGGGCCGCATTCACCTCACGAGTGAACTGCTTGAAGATGCGCTGGGAGGCTGGGGCCTGAGCGCCACCCAGGATGCTGGTGACGGCGCGAGGTTCCTGGAAGCCCCCAGCCCTCTCGTCCTGGTGGTCGTCATTCCTTCTTGGTGGTGGTGGCAGTGGAGGGAGGACGGCATTTCCCTAAGGACGGTCCTCACGAGGCTGGTCTCTCCAGGCGCCCTCGCGAGGCTAGCCTTGCCAGCGGTCCTCACGAGGCTGGTCGCGCCCCTCCTAGCGGGGACCGCGGTCGTCCCAACGTCCTCCACTTCTGCCTCCTTCGCGGCTGTAGCCTCAGTCGTTGCGCTCGGGGCGTCGACTGAGGCGCCCACCGTGAATGGCCCTGAGCTCCTGACAGTCATTGGTGTTGTGGCTATGTACGTTGTGGAAGATGTAGAATGGACGGCTGCCCTTGGATGATTCTGGGTGGTCGCAACCGCGCTTCATTTCTGGTTTTGCCGCGAGCATGGCAGCCCCCTTGTGCTTCACGTCCTTTGCCTTGGCCTTCTTGTCTTCTGGGTCGGCTGTTGGGAGTTCGAGGAGGGAGAGGCTCCCCTCCTCAGCTCTCGCGCACTTGGTTGCCATGTTGAACATCTACAGAGCCGTACACAGGTCCTCGTGGATGGCGAGCTCCTCCTTCATCTTGACATCACGGACGCCATCGGAGAAGACCGAGATGATGGCCTCGTTGGAAACCTTGGGGATCTTGAGGCAAACGCTATGGAAGCGTTGGATGTACTTCTGCAGGGTCTCCCCTGGCAGGTCACTTGCGGCAGGCGGGCGGTCACGCATGCCCTGGAAGTTGGGGACGAAATGCTCGCGCATCTCGCCCCAGGAGGAGACCGATCCCGCGGGTAGATTCAGGAGCCACATGCGCGCACCATCCTTGAGGGCCATGGGAAACAAATTCGCCATGACCTTTTCGTCGTCGCTAGCCGCCATGATGCTCAGCTCATAGAGCCGCAGGAACTCCGCAGGGTCGGGGGTGTCGTTGTAGTGTGGAGGAAGGTCGGGCTTGAACTTCCCGGGCCAGACGACGTGGCATAGCTCAGGGGTGAAGTCGCAGCAGCCCGCTGTGGTCACGGGGGCTCGTCGTGGAGGTGGAGCCTGCTCTTGGTGTTCACGCTCCGCCACTGCAGGCGGCACGCGGTCTTGACGTGGTGCTGGAGGGAGCACTGGAGCACCTTCTTGCGGCCGTTGGACGTCCCGGCAGCTTTCCTCTTCGCGTGCGGGCGCCCTGCGCGGTGGGTCGCGCCGCGGGGCCGCGCGTCTTGGACCGAGGGCGACGTCCTGACGGGGGGGGGGGGGAGGTACTCCATGGGTTAAGTCGGCCGCAGCAGGAGGCGGGCGAGGTAACGAGAGGGACGGTGCAGGCGAGCCCCCAACCGCGCTGACTAGCTCGGCGATGCGGTCCAGCCAGTCTTCGTAGAGGTCGTCAACTGGGCGGTAGCGCAGGAGCTCACGTGCCATGAGCAAAGCAGCCTGCGCGTTCACCAGGCCATGATGAGCGTGGGACGACGAGCCGGCCGGAGTGAGCGACGTGGTGGTGGTGCATCCGTCTCGCCACACGGAGGGGTGCAGCGTTGAAGCTTGCTGCTCGTTCCCCGCCAGGCCGGTGGCGGCGTTGGTAGCGGGTGATGGAGAACAAAGGGGTGGCCCGCCGACGGGCGCCGTCTGGGCGATGCGAGCAGCAAGAGCAGCTCGACGCTCAGCACGGGCTCGACGAACATTAGCCATGGAGACCGTGGAACCGCGGCGAGTCGGTCGACGGAAGAGAGGCTTCGACGCACCCCTACCTGGCGCGCCAAATGTCAGATTCGGGGTTCCGCAGACCCTTGAGAGGTTCAAACTATGGGGATGTGTGCAAAGAACTCTCTCTTCCCTATCTGCCTGCTCAACGATTTCACAGCCTAGCTCGACGAACCCAAGGGACAAGAGACACAGCAGTTTAGCCTGGTTGGGGCCACCTTGCGGTGTAATACCCTACTCCAGCTTTGTGGTGGATTGCCTCGAGGGGCTGAGGATGAACTAGTACAATGGTGGAACAGCCTCAGGAGGTGAGGTGCTCTTGAGCTCGATGAGCCGGTCAGGTGGTTTTGGTGGAATGGATCCGTCCCCCTTATGGTTGTGGCTAAGTCCTATATATAGTGGCCTTGGTCCTCTTCCCAAATATAGGTGGGAAGGGATTCTACAATGGCCAAATTTGAAGGGGAACAACTAGTACAAGCTATCCTGACAAAAGTAGTCTTCGCCTACAAAAGGCTCTGGTGGTGACACTGCGGTGGGCTCCGCGATGACCTCTGTCCTGTCATCCTGGCGGTCTTGGTCTTGTTGCACCGATATGGAAACCTTTGCTTGATTCCTCGGGACTCCGTGCCTGCGCTTGCCTCCTTAGCACCAAAGAGGAAAATGGTACACTGCGCTCGCTGGCGCCCGCCTGGCCTTGGTCGTCATGGCTCACGTCATGTGAACCTCGCGAGGGGCACCTTGCACAGATATCTCCGCTCCTCGGGAGCCAGCCTAGTGAGGCCGCCCCAGTGAGGTCTTGGTGTCGTCCCCCTCGCGAGGCTTGGCCCCTCGCGAGGGTCTTGAGTTGTGGTTGCTGAAGCTGGGCCGTACCGCGCCGTTGACGGAGCCAAGCCGTGGGCCGCAGGCAGGCAAGTCTGGGCACCCCCATTCCAAGGACGCCGACAGAATGGCAGAAGTTCCCCGGGAGGCGAGACAGCCTTTGACCGTAGCCTGCCTTGCTCCCACTGGTCCGTATTAATTGCGCGCCCGAGCCACCAGCCATAATAGGCGGCTGCTCCCCCGGTCCACAGTGGTCACCAACGTCTGGACTCAGGAGTGTATGAGGATGCCGCCGAAGCGTACCATCTGATGTAGTGGCGACGCCGGGGCTGGTGAAGCACCCGCGTAATCCGTGAAGCTAGGCACAGAGGTTGCCGTTGCCGCCGAGGAGGTCTTGCTCGGGCAGACGCACGACCTTCACTTCGTCGGCGCCGTCGTCCCACCCCCCCAGCCAGAGCCGGAGGTCAACAACAACTCCGACAATGACTGCGACTTCGACGAAAAACCTGTTAGTCATCTATATACCCATTTGTGCGGCAAACATATCATGTGTTTTCCCTGGTTACTCCCCCCCCTCTATAATTTTTTTGGAATACAAATCCTATGTTTATGTTCTCTGAGTCCATGAAATCAGAGTAATTAAGATCCGTTAGATGCACGTAGTGTATTGATTGTTTGAATGTTATCCGTATAGAGTTAGTGATTAATTGTTTGTTCCGTACAAATGATTTTTGCTAATAATCCGACTAGGGTTAGCTTGCGTGCGAATAATTCGTTGCCAGATCTTGAGAATTGATTTTGAATGTCCTACATATATGTTTGTGCCATTTTTTCTTTTAGGTTGGTATGTACACAGATGAGGCTCCGGCCAGCGCCACCGCCGGATGTTGATCTTCCGGATGAGGCTCCGGCTGCGCGGCCAGAAGCGGCCACGCCCCCTAGACCTGAGGAACCAGTAGAACCTCCGGCGGACCGCATCAGCGATCTCCTAGATGGCATCCTTGTGAAGATCATCTCCCTTCTCCCCACCAAGGATGGCTGCCGCACACAAGTCCTCGCATCTCGGTGGCGCACTCAGTGGCACGCCGCGCCTTTTAATCTTGACTGTCGTCAGCTATCTGTCGATGATGATTCTGAACTCCCCGAAGCCATCATCTCCTCCCACTAGGGTTCCGTTAAACGCATCTGCATCCCGGCGTGCTACCTGCTGGACATACCCTGCTTGGTGGCCACCTGCTTACATCCCGTCAATTCGATAAACTCCAGTAGCTTGAGTTCTACCATGACTACAGTGATAGGTTACCACCAAGAGCTGCATCTGTGCCATCACCACCGATGCCCATCTCATGGTTTTCCTCATCTCTCCACACCGCCACCTTGACCCGGTGCCATCTAGCAGCCAATCTGGTACAAATGCTTTGACTCCCACTGCTGAAAAAACTTGCGCTTGTGTTGGTTGATCTGTCGGCCTCACTTCACAGCATCATGCACTCCAGCTGCCCTGCACTGGAGTGTTTGGTGCTTGTTTTTGGACTAGGAATCCATATTCCTTGTCTCAAAATAAAGTTGCCTCACCTTCTAAGCATTGGAATTTGTTTTGAAGGACAGGAGCTCATCATCAAAGATGCCCCTTCACTTCATAGGTTGCTCCTTGATTGTTGTTATAAACCTTCGCGAATAACTATGGTCTCTGCGCCTAAACTGGAGACCTTGGGTGTATTTCCTGATCCGTTTGAAGGTTTCAAGTTGGTGGTTGGCTCCACACTTGTTCAGGTACTGTATGTTATCCATGTACACTTTAGTAATCTGGATTTTTTATTTATGCGCGTAAGTTAAATATCATCTTGGAGTACACTTTCGGTGCTAATATTATGTTCTATGTTGAATGAAGAGCTTGTCCATAGATGGTGTATCAGGGGTGCTGGATTATGTCAAGACCTTATATATTTCTATAGGGTGTCTTGATCTGAACACCACTATTGGCTTGCTGCGATGCTTTCCATGTCTGGAGAATTTGTATATAAAGGTGATGATTTCACACACATTGAAAGCCCATATATAATGTACTAGAATTAACTGTTTAGCTGTTGCTCCTTCGAAATACTCTATTTTAGAAATTAAGTGTTCTCAATCTTCATGTCTATTTAGGTACTAGGACTTCGAGAAAAAGATCTAACCAATCGATGGTAGAGGAAGCACAAGGATTTTCTCAGATCTCATGACATTCGTTCGAAGACAACAACGGTGGAAGGATATGCATCCAACCAGCTAAACACTGGCTTTGTCACATTCTTCATGAGGAATGTGAGGGCACTATTGTCCTTGAGGATTAAGTTTTTCAACAAGAAATTTCTCACGGAACTGTATGTTGAACAACACAAAAATAAGTTTCAGGTGGACCTAAGGGCTTCTGATCGTGCTCGGCTTATATTTACAACAACTTGTCATCATCATGGACCAGTAGATCTTTTGTACCAGGATCTTGATTTTATGGATCAGACCGATCCATTTGAGTGCGACCGCCAAAAGCTTTGGTTGAGTTAGATGTTATTGCCCTGTTCATTCCAGCTTATGTGTAAACCTGATGAACAATTAATCCTTGTCTTTTGTACCTTTTGTAAGATGAAGTTAGACATTGTTGCCCTTTTCAACTAGGGTTTGACCCATATTTTCTTTCATACCGGGCTTTGATCTTTGTTCATTACAGAACCCTCAAGTTCTTAGCGCCCGCCCGCACCCACAAAACTTATTTTCAGCTAGCACACCAAATGGGATGTAATTTTTAACAGTAGAAGCTGCATGGTAGTGGCAGATTTGGATTCTGACATTCGAGACCCACGAGAAAAAAGCCTATCCAGGACGGTGTCGACTCGACAGTAAATGTTGAGAAACCTGGTTTTTAAATTACTGTAAATCCAAAACTTGCCTCAAAATCATGAAACATCGCATGGTGTTATGACATGGCACCAACATGCTGTGGTAAAAAAATAGTCCAATTTGGGACAAGTTTTGGTATAAACTTCTTACAAACAGGAGCTTCTCTCAAGAAGCCTCATGGTTCCGAGAGGGAACTTGTCACCTATATGTGTGCAAAATGACATACATTGTTTCTGCCCGCCTTGATTTATTTCCAAAGGCAACATGCAACTATAGGAGTGTCGTACTAAAAAATATGAAATTATTCAACGTTTGTTTTGCTTTTTTATGCATTGTTTGAGTTTTCTAGGCATTTTTGAACATACTTTGGTGTGTGCAAAGGTCATGTGTCTACTAGCCACCTATCTAATTGGACGTTCAATTTGGTTATGGAATCAAGTCCTTATAAGTACATATATTGTTGTCTTGTATGCAATGACAACGCACACGGACCATACTAGGAAACCCGTCGGTGATGAATTCATCAATCGCTGTTCGCTGACAATCGTATACCAGCAAATGTTTGCCCACAACACACACGACTTATTAGCAGAATTTGTCTATGTTATTATGGGTCTTCACACACATTTCTGATTAGGAACCCGTTTGCCATATATCGCACACACCTTGATCTGGCTGACCGTTTCTGTTGTGTTGCCTAATCACAAACAGTTCATCTGAGTGAATTGTATGCCTCATATCGCACACACCTTCATCTGGTTGCCCGTTTATGTTGTTCCGCCTCATAAAAAAACAGTTAATCCGACTGAACTGTATGTCATATATCGCACACGCCTGCATCTGGCTGCCCGTTTTTGTTCTTCTACCTCATCACAAACAGTTCATTGAACTGAACTGTATGCCCTGCATCACACATGCAACTAAAATATGAATTGTGTTTGATGGCTCCGCCATCGCAAAAGTTTTGCATCTTTTTTGATGGTTTTTTACATCACCGTTTGTGTTTAATGCATCGCGCATAGTTTCATCAAAGGGTCTCTGACCGTAGTGTCACGTTAGCAGAATCCTGTAGTAGTGTTCTCGTTGATTTGAGTGTCTTCTCTCGTGTTTTCCTCTCGTGTTCTTCATGTTCTATGTAGGATCCTCTCAATATCGTGAAAGATCGGCCCTAGGGTTTCCACCCTACATCATCTTGGAATCGTGAGCCTTGGTTGATAACGAATTTGGAACCCTGCTCCTTTGTTTTCTAGCCTTATTTTCTTGATTTTGTCCAAATTTCGAAAATTTCCCACCAAAATAGCCCCAATTTTTTTGTGATTTGTTGGTGTGATGAAGTTTTGTTGGATTTGATCTGTGGATTTCATGTGTAGTAGGTAGATCTACCTTTTCCCCATCCTTTCCCCATGTTCCATCCACAAAATCTATCAAATTTTGCCCAGGAATTGCCTTTCCCCCCCACGAGTTCATCGAGTTCAGCTCGGATTTGCAGGCCTGGACATCTGGCCTGTGCCCCCCAGACATCCGGCAGCCCGGATATTCGGCCTCCCGCAGCCCCATTTCCTCCACCACTTCCCTTACGCCTAACTTCCACCTGCCCAGATTCCCACTTACACTTCCACATACCTCCACCGCTTTACGAAACCACCATCGCTTACCCGCTACCAACTCCGAAAATTTTGAAGCGTTTTGTCTTTGACGTTTTGAGTTGCGGTTTCCGTTTCCTAACGCGTTTTGGCAACTTAGGGATGGTTCAACAGCGACATCACCGCCGCTCATCTTTGCCACAAACTCGTCATCGACAAAAACCACTCCACCATTTTGACACCCTCAACTGTAAGCAAGGGCTGTAACTTTGACAACACATTTGTGTACCCCATAGCCCATCTTGCGTACCTTTCCTATCGAGACTATCCATTGAGTATTGCCGGCACCGTTCCTTGTGCACATTAGTGATCATAGCTCCCATTGCATACATACCATATCATATCGGTATACATATCTTGGTATCATATCTTGTGTCACAAGGTTGTCATCACATATACACAATTGCTATCTTGGTTTGTGAAGTTTTGCATAAGAGGCCAATAAAAGAGCTCAAAAGAGAAAGAGCCAAACAAGATTTTAAGCAAAATGAAAAGGTAAGCAAAGAGCTTTTAAACAAGAACCATAGCATCATACTACATTAAGATTGTCGTACTCGATCATCTTGGATCATATCATCGGAACACCATACATATAACATACTTGGGATAGAAGTCGTTGCATTTTGCTTAGTAGGGTGTGCACAAGTCTCGTATCCGCCTATTACGCAATCGAGCTAGCATCTCTCTAGCGTTGTGCAACAAGAGCATTTTCGTGGATTCCACATTTTGCCTCATTCCTTGGTTGCACGACCCCATCTATCTATCCGTGTGTGTGTTTCCATGTACCATATCTTGCTATTGGTCTCTCTAGCGTCTTACGAACATTTGTATCAAATTTTGCCCACCATCCTAACCAAGCACCAAAGGCTTTACTTGTGTAGGTGTGAGAGATTGATGAGACACGGTACCAATTGTGCTATTTCCTTGTTATATCATTGTGTGATCTTTCATCCATTCTAGACATCGGTCAAGGTACATTTGGTATAGTTCTTACTTTCCTCCACTCACACATTTATTATCAATGATGGATAGGCCTACTACTTCTACCAACCCACTCTTCATCCAGCAATACGAGGACCCGAACACCTACGTCACCAAGAACCACCTCTTCGGCGCACAAAGAGCATTTCATCAAGAACAACAAGCATTGAGCGACCGCGTCGACAATCTCGCCACCGACTTGCGCCATTCCGAGCAACATACAAGACACTACTTCGACAACAAGCTCGATGAACAAAAACAAGAGAATAATGCAAGAATGGACAAGATTCGTGCCTTGTTAGTTAACTGCTCTTCTACCAATTCGTCATATCCAAGACGGAGCCGCTCGAGTCGACATTCCGATGACACCATCTCTGGATGAAGTACAATGACATCGAACACTCTATGTCGAGCCGCGTGCCAAGACCATCAAGCATAACGCAATCCTCTACATGGCAATCATACACAAGAGCAACTTGAAGAGCAAGAACATCGGCATCGCCAAAATCAAGCTACCTTTGCGCAAGCACAAGAACGGCAATGCCTACACCAACAAGAGGAAGAGCGAGCACGCCAACACCAAGACAAGCAAGACGCCGAAGTTCTACGTCAACGACAAAAATGGTGTGAAGCTCAAGCACTTGAGGCGCAACGTGCCCTCCGAGACACAAGTCGTGCCGTTGCCACATGAAACCAACATACGCGTGAGAAAGAAGAAGCACTTCACGATGAAGTTCAAGAGAGGAACTATCAAGCACGATTGCACCGACAAGTTCCACAAGCAGGTCCACAAGCTAGACAAGAACCACAAGCTCGCCAAGAGCAACAAGACAATGGGAATCCTCCACGCCAACAGCAAGTTGACGGCGACAATCCTCCACGTAAAGGACGTCATCACCCTCGCCCCCAACACAATGAAGAGAAACGCTATGGCAAACTCAAGTTCACCATGCCCAAGTTCACCGGAAGCAATGATCCCGAAGAGTACCTTTCATGTGCATTGAAGGTTGAGAAGATCTTCCGTTGGCACAACTATGAGGAAGAGAAGAAGATCGCCATGGCATCCCTTGAGTTCCAAGACTACACTACTAGGGAAAACCTTATACACAGAGGTATAGCAGTAGCGCTGGTCAGAACTAAGTGCTACTGCTACAGAGTAGTAGCGCGTGTCAGAAAAGATCGTTACAACTATAGTTGTAGCAGTAGCGCGTCTGCACAAAAAAGCGCTACTACTATAATTCCCACATTGTTGCCGGTAGGCTAGGAATAGTAGTAGCGAGCCTGAGCAAAACATGCTATTGCTAAGTGCCTTGTAGCAGCGCGTTTCTGTTGTAGAGCGCTACTGCTAAGAAAAAGAAAATAAGTAGAAAAATAAATAGAAAAGTAAATGAAAATGAAAGAAATAGAAAAAGGAGAAATGAAAAAAAGAAAAAGAAAAATAAAAATAGAGGAGAAAGGCATAGCAGTAGCGCTTGTTCTCACAAAGCTCTATAGCTACATTAGCAGTAGCGCTTTTTGGGTTCCCGCGCTATAGCTAAGTTCCTTAGATAAAAGGAAAAGAAAAAGGAAAATAAATAGCTACTTCTTGTAGCAGTAGCGCATTTTGGCGGAAAGTGCTATAGCTAACTTTATAGCGTGTTTTTCCTACCAGCGCTACTGCTAGTTTGAGTTAACCACATGCCGGCTCAAAATTTTGCTAAGTCCTTTTCGCCCCTCTCCCCTTCTCCCCCACTCGATCTGTCGCTGCCATCGATAGCCCTGCGCCCGAGACGCCGACCGTCACCCGAGCCCGCCCTCGGCCTCACCGCCACCACCCGAGGCCACCCTCGACTGTAGGGTAACGTTGCATGGGAAACAAAAAAATTCCTACGCTCACCAAGATCCATTCTAGGAGATGACCATCTACAAGAGGAGAGATTGGATCTACATACCCTTGTAGATCGCTACGCAGAAGCGTTAAGAAACGCGGTTGATTTAGTCGAACATATTCGCGGTCCAATCACGATCTGTCCCGCGAACTTCCGATCCAAGTGCCGAACGGACGGCACCTCCACGTTCAACACTCGTACGGCTTGATGACGCCTTCACCTCCTCGATCCAGTGAGCGATGATGAAGTAGTACCTCGAGTCCTCTGGCAGCACGACAGCATGGTGGCGGTGGTGGTGGCGGAATCTCGGGAGAGCTTTGCTAAGCACTACGGAGAGGAAGAGGGGTGCGAGGGAGAGGAGAGGCAGCGCCCTGGCGTGGAGATGTGCTCAAGGGGGTGCAACCGGCCTCTCTCTACCTCTATATATATAGGGCAAGGGAGGAGGGGGTGGCGCCCCTAGGGTTTCCCCTATGGGGGCAGCGGCCAGGGCAGATGTGATCTGCCCTAGGGTAACTTGCCCCCCATGCCGGCAGGTGGGAAGCCCTAGGGGGCGCCCCCAACCCTCTTGGTTATGTGAGATGGGGTGAGGGGGGTGCTCAGCCCCTTAGTGGGCTGGTTTTCCCCCTCCCCTTGGCCCATGGGGTCCCCCAACACTTGCCGAGGCCCCCCCGAAACCCCTTTCGGTGACGCTGGTCATCACCCGGTACCCCCGGAACAATTCCGAACTCCAATGACAGCCTCTGGCGAGAGCTCAATTCCCAACTCAGCGAGACGATTGTAGTACCCAGACATTCTGAGTATGTGGTCACTGACGGACCCGTTCTCCTCCATCTTGTAGGCATAGAACTTATCGTCGGTCTCATACCTCTTGATCCGGGCATTCTTCTCAAAGATAAACTTCGACTCCTGAAACATCTCATATGCTCCATGACGTTCAAAACTCCTTTGAAGTCCTAGCTCTAAGCCATACAGCATGGTGCACAGAACTATTGAGTAGTCGTCAACACGCGACTGCCAGGCGTCCACAACATCCACAGTCGCTGGAGGGGTGGCGCACCAAGTGGTGCATCAAGGACATAAGACTTATGGGAAGCCATGAGGATAATCCTCAAATTACAGGCCTAGTCCACAAAGTTACTTCCATCATCTTTCATCTTAGCTTTCTCTAGGAACACATTGAAATTCAGGGGAGCTACTGCGCGAGCCATTGATCTACAACATAAATTTGCAAAGGTAACTTCAGACTATTGTTCATGATAATGAGTTCAATTAATCATATTACCTAAGAACTCCCACTCAAATCAACATCCCTCCGGTTGTCCGAGTGTAACACGGTCCAAATTCACCAACCCAAGTCCGATCATCACGTGAGATGAGGTGGTTTCAATGGTAAACATCTCCATTTTGATCATATCTACTATATGACTCGTGTTCGACCTTTTGGTCTCTTGTGTTCCGAGGCCATGTCTGTACATGATAGGCTCATCAAGTTTAACGCAAGTGTTCCGCATGTGCAACACTGGCTTGCACCCGTTGTATGTGAACGTAGAGTCTGTCACACCCGATCATCATGTGGTGCTTCGAAACGAAGAAATTTCGCAACGGTGCACACTTGGGGAGAACACAATTTTATCTTGAAATTTTAGTGAGGGATCACCTTATAATGCTACTGTCATCCTAAGCAAAATAAGATGCATAGAAGGGTTAACATCACATGCAAATCATAAGTGACATGACATCGCCATCAACTCGTGCTTTTGATCTCCATCTCCAAAGCACTGACATGATCTCCATTGTCACCGGCATGACACCATGATCTCCATCATCGTGTTGCCATCGGGGTTGTCACGCCAACCATGCTTCTACTACTATTGCTACTGCTTAGCGATAAAGTAAAGCATACATAGCGCTTAATGATTGACACGCAAGTCATACAATAATTAAAGACAACCCTATGGCTCCTGCCGGTTGCCGTATGCATCGACATGCAAGTTGATATAAACTATTACAAACATGATCATCTCATACAACAAATATATTTCATCATGTCTTTGGCCATATCATATGACAACATACCCTGCAAAAACAAGTTAGACGTCCTCTAATTGTTGTTGCATGTTTTACATGGCTGCTATGGGTATCTAGCAAGAATGATTCTTACTTACGCAAAGCCACAACGGTGATATGCAAGTTGCTATATAACCTTCTACAAGGACCACCTTTGTCGAATCCGATTCAACTAAGGTGGGAGAGACTGACACCCGCCAGCCATCTTTATGCAACAAAGTCACATGTTTGTCGATGGAACCGGTCTCATGTACGTGGACATGTCAAGTTGGTCCTGGCCGCTTCATCCCACAATACCGCCGAATCAAGAAAATACCAAGGAAGGAAGCAATCTGAATATCAACACCCACAAACTCCTTTGTGTTCTACTCTTGATGTCATCTTCGCATAGACCTAGCTCATGATGCCACTGTAGGGGAACGTTGCATGGGAAACAAAAAATTTCCTACACTCACCAAGATTCAATCTAGGAGATGACCATCTACGAGAGGAGAGACTGGATGTACATACCCTTGTAGATTGCTAAGCGTAAGCATTAAGAAACGCGGATGATGTAGTCGAACGTCTTCGCGATCCAATCACGATCCGTCCCGCGAACTCCCGATCCAAGTGCCGAACGGACGGCACCTCCACGTTCAACACATGTATGGCTTGATGACGCCTTCACCTCCTCGATCCAGCGGGTGATGGTGAAGTAGTAGCTCGAGTCCTCCGGAAGCATGATGGCGTGGTGGCGGTGGTGGTGGCGGAATCCCAGCAGAGCTTCACTAAGCACTACAGAGAGGAAGAGAGATGCGAGGGAGAGGAGAGGCAGCGCCGTGGCATGGAGATGTGCTCAAGGGGGTGCGGCTGCCCTCTCTCTACCTCTATATATATAGGGGAAGGGAGGAGTGGGTGGCGCCCCTAGGGTTTCCCGTAGGGGGACGGTGGCCAGGGTAGATGGGAACTCCCCTAGGGTGACTTACCCCCCAAGCCGGGAGGTGGGAAGCCCTAGGGTGGGCGCCCCCAACCCTCCTGGTTATGTGAGATGCTCATCCCCTTAGTGGGCTGGTTTGCCCCTTCCCCTTGGCCCATGGGGCCCCCCAACACTTGCTGGGCCCCCCGAAACCCCTTTCGGTGACGCTGGTCATCACTCGATACCCCCAGAACAATTCTAGACTCCAATACCCTTCGTCCAATATATGAATCTTTACCTCCGGACCATTCTGGAGTTCCTTGTCACGTCCGAGAGCTCATTTGGGACTACCAACAACCTTCAGTAACCAGGACTCTTCCGGTGTCAGTTAGTTGCATGATCGCATGGTCATAGGAACATATACTTGACATGCAGAAAAACGATAGCAATAAACTTGATACGATCATATGATACGTTCATAGTTTGGGTCTTGTCCATCACATCAGTCTCCTAATGATGTGATTCCGTTATCAAATGACAACTCATGTCCATGGCTAGGAAACCATAGCCATCTTTGATCAATGAGCTAGTCCGGTAGAGGCTTACTAGGGACATGGTGTTGTCTATGTATCCACACATGTATTTGAGTTTTCGGTCAATACAATTATAGCATTGATAATAAACAATTATCATGAAAAAGGAAATATAATAATAACCACTTTATTATTGCCTTTAGGGCATATTTCCAACATCGACCTCACTGTCGCGGCACTCGACCTCGCCGCCGCCTGAGCCCTCCCTACACCGTCGCCGCCCGAGCCCGCCCTCGCCGTGGACCGTAAGCCTCTCCCTCTCCTCTCCCCTGCCCTCCTATCTCTCTCTCTCTCTCTCCCTCTCTCTCTCTGCTAGCTAGGGCTAATTTCATAGAGCGCTACTGTGATGATGTTCATATGAACCCTAGGTGTTCATATGAACCCTAAGTGTTCATATGAACCCTAGATTTGTTTAGGGTAGTAGGCATTTTTTTAGCATTTAGGAAAAAAGATTAGCAATATTTTTAGGAAATTAGCTAGGGTAAATTTTGATGAAAATGTCTAAACAGTAATTCCATTTAGCTTTAAATTAACAGAGGGTATATATATTATAGTAGCATTTAGCTTTAAATTAATAGAGGCTATAAACAAAAAAGTAGCATTTAGCTATAAAAAATTATTTGGACTATGGACCTGAATCTGGTCGAAATTTCATTCAAAAGAAATTTGAATTATTTGGACTATGGACCTGAATATTTTTGAAGAAATTGGGTGTAGGTACTAAGTTCTTGATGTGGAAATTTTGGTGAGATCAGAAGGGTTAGAGAAAATGGAGTTCCTTTGCAATTTCTAATAAGGTCAAGTATTGTTGGAATATTGCTCTAAAATAATTTGGATGAAAATAAAATAATGTGTCTGTGAGAGAGGAATAGCTAGAACAGAATTTAGGTTCTGTCCTAGGAAGAGAAGTGTTTAGTGAGGTCATTTTGCAAAGTTTTGGGTTTTGAAAAGACCACTATTTTTCAAGGAAAATAATTTAGGCAAGTTTTCTTTTAAAGATGATCCCTTCCTAGACTTTTAGCTTTAGACAAAAAACAAAAGTATTTAGTTGTAAATAAAAAACAGTAGCTATGGCATTTAGTTATAAACAGAAAACAAAATTGTTTTTGTTTTAAAATACTTGGTTAAAGTAATTGTTGCTATGTAAACGGAAAACAATATTGATGTTATATGATATATGTCATTGATGTTCATTTGCATATTCCATTATTGTTGATTATATATTTTCACTGAAGTGGTCATGTTATATGCAAATTCCTCAATAGTGTTTGCTCATGTTATATGCAACATTGAAGTGGTTCGATTGTGCCCAAATGGCCTTTTGTTGTTTCCAGGAAATGAAGCCAAGTTGCCTATGTTTTTCCGGAATGTTGATTCATTTCCGTTCCGGCAAATTTGAGGTGCTTGATTTGTCCACTTTTTAGGAAAGGTCATGCCAAAATTTTCTGTGAATTTCGGCATGACTTGTGCTAGAAACTAGGACATATCGAGTGCTCGGGATTTGCCGCATCGGGAAGGAATCAACGTTCCTACAAAATGGCCTTTTTACGTCATTATTCATTTTATTAGGTCTAGAATTAATTGACTAGATTTAATCATTGGAAACATGGCTAGCAACGATGAAGGATAGGGTTCTGGTGATTGCGACGTCTACCTGGGAGCAGATGATTATTTGAACCTTCTCAACGAACAATGGTTATTGCAGGGCCCACCTGTCACATTCGAGACCGACGAGACCGGTGCCGAGACTGGCGTTGAGACCCAGACCGGCATGGAGACCGGCATTGAGACTAGCGAAGCCCGTATAGAACCGGAATCGAAGAGGAGACGTCGATGCCCAAACAAGCTCATCACTACTAGACTGGTGGTCACGGAGGTGGACGACGGCAATTTTGAGCCAATAGAGCATGCGGAAGTGCGAGCGTGCTACGGCAATCAAATAGGCTGCATCGTACGGACAACCGCCACCATCAACGATGAGAAACTAAAGAAGATAGAAAATATGAAGCACTCCCTCCTAATGAAGCTGCACCAGGTATTCTTGTTCCCGGGCCGGGATGAAAAGAAATATACTAATCGAGATAAAGACCCAGCAATGAAGAAGATAAACAAACGCGCCATGAGCAAGTTTAGCGATGTGTTGGCCGCCTAGAAAGTAAGGGTGAAAGCAAGGATCATTGACAAAAAGGAACCCTACTCCGAGATTGTAAAGGATAATCCGACAATTACAGAAGAGCAGTTTGAAGTATTCAAGGTGGCTTGCGATGCCGAAGCTGCCAAAGAAAAGT
Source organism: Triticum aestivum (assembly GCF_018294505.1). Classification (NCBI taxonomy): domain Eukaryota; kingdom Viridiplantae; phylum Streptophyta; class Magnoliopsida; order Poales; family Poaceae; genus Triticum; species Triticum aestivum. The sequence continues at coordinate 261,566,961 of NC_057805.1, forward strand.
CAAAGTACATGAAGGGGCTTCAAGAGAGGAACGTGGGGTGCCACCACCTCGGAAGCCGTGGTTACGCGGGCAAGAGGTCCATATAGGCCAAGGAGGACACGGAACGCGAAAGTATGGGCATAGACCACTTGGCGGAGTTCACCGTCCCGCAGTAGTGTAACGTCCTCAGGGCCCGGTGCCATTGGGACCCAGTGAAGAAGGTTTTCGAGATGGACGCGGTCATGACAGAGTTCATGAGACTGTTGGTAATTTTAGCTTATGATCAATTTGACTGCACGTTTAGTCATATTTGTAAACAATCCTTGTTCCTCTTGCAGAGAGAGTGGCACAGGATTGCGGCCGAAAGTGACTCGCCATCTGAGGCGTTGGCGAGGCCCAAGTGAGACACCCCATTCAACCGGGCCTTGAACATATTGAAATGACTCCCGATGGACACTTGGCCGTCAGATGGATGCGTGCACGGCGTCAGAGACGGCGCCACGTGGAAGAAGTACTACCATGAGACCACGGAGGAGAGAAAGGAAAGACAGAGGTTAAATGAAGAAAACATCGACAAGATGGTTGAGATTGCGGTTGAGAAGAAATCAGTTGAGATAGTCGTAGCAGCGGTAGCTGCCGCAAAATAGGAGATTGCAGCTTCGTATGGTGTCTTGGTTCTGGCTATCGTCAGTTGGAGCAGGCAAAATCCAAAGAAAGAGGCAGCAAACTTTCCCCTTTCTGACTTCTTCGGGACCAGCATGACTAGCGTTGCACTAGCACCTGCTCCCGCACCAGCTCTCGCACCTGCTCCTGAATCGGCTCCCTCACCTGCTCATAGCAGCCCGTCCTCCATCTCGGACGTGCTCGGCGATGCTTCGTCTTTGGCTGAGCTCGACGCCCTCACGGTACCTGTCACACCGGCCCTCTTCATTAAATGTATAATCTCCCGTTTCCGTTGCCTTTCGGATGTCTCACGTCGCAGACATGTCTTTGCAGGCCAATGTAACCCCGTGCACCATATTGTACACCATCAGTGGCCAGAAGGTGGACGTGGGGAAGGCGACAATAGTGAAGCCGAAGGAATAATTTTTCCACAGCTGGCCGATCCCCCTGACTTCCTCAGGGTTTCTGTGGCCAGTGTCAAACTGGGCTATGAGAATATGGCTCCTCTGATACTAGGAGGAGATGATGAAGAAACCTCACGGCGGCTTGGGGATTGCAAGAGGGGGGTCCTGTTGTGGCCAAAGAGTCTGCTTCGTCTGGAGGCGGCCGGGAGCACACCCACGACCACGCAGCCTCAGCAAGGTATGAACATCAACACCCCACCTACCCAATTAGCGTCACCTGTAGTGCCGGGTGATAGCGGACGGGGTGAGGAAGAGACTCCATTAGTCTTGATGACGTCGCTGCCATCGAAGAAGCAATGCATGATATCGATGCAATCGATGAGGATGATGATGACGATGACACTCTACAGTATCTCAATACTAGCGCCTACGACGACGGAAGATTGATGGCTCAGCAGTATGAGTACTTAGGGTTTGAGCGTCATGAGTCGGTGCCTGAATTGCCAGAGGATGTACGTATTATAGACAACCTTCCAGTAGCAAAGAAGCATAGGAAGAGACCGAGGAAAGGCAACAAAGCTGCTTCTATGATCCAGCCGCCTCAGCAGCCACGGGTTCAAGACCATATAGCTATCCCCGATGCGGCAAAATGTCATATCCCCGGTCATCCGATCCTACCTAAGGCATCGGTAGAGGCCATATACGACGGTCTAAGGAGACTTCATGACGATGTGCTGCGGAGACAGAAAAGCCAAATCGCCTCAGAAAATCCAGGATACCCACTTTACGTGGTTAACGTGCCGCGGCAAAGGTTGTACGTTGACACATTTCTCGCGGAGAAGTTATTCCTTCGATTCGATTACATCTTTGACATGTTTCACTTCAAAAAGCTGGATTTTACATTTGTCCGCCCTTACGATTGAGCAAATGCCTTATATTTGTGTCGCTGACCCGTACTTCATGCATGAGGGCTTCTTGGCAGTCTGCCCAGAGCACCGTGAATACGCGAGGGACTACATCGCTGATTTTATGGTCGCCAATAATGACAAGGAGACAATTCTCGTGCCTTATCATCCCATGTAAGTCATCCACGCAGATATCCTTCCTTCGATTTCAATCATTCATTTGCACGGTGGAGGCTAATTTGAGGTGTACTTATTTTGCGCAGCCATGGGCGCGCCGTCCTCATCATCCTTTACCCCCGATTCTCCCATGCTCTTTACTTGGACTCGTCGAAGAACATGAAGAAAAAGGATTACACCCACATCAAGTCTATTATCGACAGTGCTATCTTTTTCTACGGCGTACGGGGTGGAGAGATCCAGACCAGGAAGACAAGGAACCGCAGGCCCGCCTTCGGCCATGGGACCGACTTCTGCTGCATCCAACAACCGAGTGGTACTCTTAGTGATGGATTCTATGTCCTACACCACATGCTAGAGTACAGACGGGGTCAGCAGAACCTTCGCATGTCACCTACATCTGGCGATGCCCATATTCTACAATGGGCAAAGAACCTAGGAGATATCCCGGATCATCGACTTCGAGCTGAGTTCTATCACATCCAGCATGAACTTGCCCAAATAATCATGAAGGAGGTCCTCGAAAAAACAGGGAAGTTCTACGAAGAAGGGCAAATGTCGTGGGAAGACGTCCGAACACGCGTAGCCGCTCAGCGTCTTGACCTGAAGCCTTTCACTATGCTCAGCGTCCCTGACTTGGATGGATGGCACGACATGTTGGAGTGATTGATGATATATGACAATGTGTCCATTTAGTCCATACTTTCTGTATGACAAAACTTTGAGTTATGCACGGCGAAACTTTATTTGTGATGTAATTAAACCATCCTCCTCAACTAGTGAAGATCACTCTAGTTAGGGCATTTTGGGTACGATGAACTTTGTTATTTATGCTTATGATATGCTGCTTCTATTTTTGCCAAGTCTGTCTCTTTCTGTTGCTCAACTATATATGTTGCATATCATCGACTCATGTGACTATGCAGGTGAATATATCATCAATGGCCAAGAAGTGCTACGGCAGGAGTATACGATGAGTGGCCAGAGTGTCAGGCCCAGGTGTACCGTTTCCGGTTTCCGAGCGACAGCCAGTAGTTAGTTTAGGTTCACGCTAGTGCGAGAGAGGGTTACGAACCGACGCCTCAAAAAGTACTACATTATGTATGATGAGACATGTCATGTAAATTGTATAGCTATATCATGATTATGATGTGACGACATGACTTGTGTTGGATGATATGATGAGACTATTATGTGTATGATATGATGAGCATATTGCATGTTTATGATATGATTAGAATACTGTATAAAACCTATACAAAAACTTTGCAAATACGCAACAAAAAATAAGATATGAGAAAATATAGTAGTAGCGCTCTTTAGCGCTGGACAGGAAAACGCTACTTCTAAAGCACTTAGCAGTAGCGCTGGTTTGGAAAGCGCTACTGCTAAGTTGGTATAGCAGTAGTGCATCCCAAAACGCGCTACTGCTAGACTTTCGCTGTAGCGCCGGATCAGTAGCGCGGGTACCCGCCCTACTGATACACCAAATACCCGCGCTACTGCTAGGCCTTTCCCTAGTAGTGCTATGTCATCGTTTTGTGGGAGCAAGTCATTGAGCGTCGAGAAGCAAGAGGTGAACCACCAATCACAACATGGGATCAAATGAAGCATGTCATGAGAGTGCGCTTTGTGCCAACATACTATAACTGTGACCTCTTCAAGCGACTACAACTCCTCATGCAAGGAACAAAGACCGTTGAAGAGTACTACAAGGAAATGGAGATTGCCATGATTCGAGCAAATGTCACGGAAGATGATGAGCAAACTATGGCACGTTTCTTGAATGGACTCAATCACCCTATCAAGAAAAATGCCGGCTTCCAACCATACCCAAACCTCATCGAGCTAGTGCATCAAGCTACTAAAGCGGAGCGATAATTGCAAGATGACTTTAAGTATGCCAGGCACTCTTCCAAGACATATGGCTCATACAATCAAGCTTCAACGACTACAACACCTTCAACCTCAACCAAACCTTCTCCAAGCAACGGCAACAAGTCAAGTTACAAGAAAACTTCGACAACATCAAGTCGTCCTTCTACTACAAGAAACTTCAAGCCAAGAGCTTCATCATCTACAACTCCACCGGATGAGACCATCAAGACAAGTTCCATCAAATGCTTCACATGCGGTGGCCGAGGCAACAAGTCCTTTGAGTGTACCAACAAGAGTACCATGATCCTCAACGACGTTGGCACATACAACTCCATGAGTGAAGGAGAAATGGAAGCCCTTGAGAATGTGGCTATGCACCGGCAAGTGAATGAAGATGAAGATGACCAAGTCTTTTGTGACGAGGATTCGAGTCCTGCTCTCATTGTCTCCAAGGTCTTGACTCCTCAACATCAACAAGACGAAGACCAAAGATGCCATATCTTCCACACCAAGGCGGGCATCAATGGAAGATCTATGAAGGTCATCATCGACGGAGGAAGTTGCCATAACTTGGCAAGTGAAGAACTATGTTCCAAGCTCCAATTGGTCAAGATGAAGCACCCCCACCCCTACAAGGTCCAATGGCTTAGTGACGCCGGCACTATTCAAGTGAAACACATGGTTCAAGTCTCCTTCAAGATTGGACCATACAAAGACACTTTGGAGTGTGATGTTATTCCTATGTACGTTTGCCACCTCCTACTTGGAAAACCTTGGCAATTTGACCGTGGCGTCATCCACAACGGGCGAACCAATCACTATAGCTTCAAGATGAAAGGAAAGGAGTACGTGCTACGACCTATGTCTCCAAGTCAAGTGATCACCGAGAAGGAAGCTACCAACCATCATGGTGAAAATAGTGAGAGAGCGAACCACCAAAAAGGGAGTGAGCGCCACAAGCCCACATTGAGTGCCTCCACGATGAGCGACAAGAAAAGCATTCTGCTATTGGCTACCATGAGTGAGATGAGAGAAGTGTGTGAGAACCCATCAAGTGTTATGCACTATGTATTATTATGCAAGGACGAGGCACCTAAACCTAACACCTCTCACCATCCACCTTTAGTGCTATCTTCTCTATTGCAGGAATTCAAGGACGTCATCCCCCCGACGAGCTACCTCCAGGACTACCTCGACTACAAGGCACTAAACACTGAATTGACCTCACCCCCGGAGCACCTCTTCCTAACAAGGCTCCATACCGCGTCAACCCCGAGGAAACCAAGGAAATCCAACGGCAAGTTAAAAAATTCATCAACAATGGCCATGTACAAGAAAGCTTGACCCCATGTGCCATCCCGGTAATCCTTGTTCCCAAGAAAGATGGTATATATCGCATGTGTTCCGATTGTCGTCCTATCAATGCTATCACAGTTAGATATCGCTACCCCATTCCATGCTTAGACGACATGCTAGATGAGCTTAGCGGAGCCACAATTTTCTCTAAAATTGATCTTAAAAGTGGCTACTACCAAATACGCATCCAAGAAGGTGATCAATGGAAAACCGCTTTCAAAACCAAGTTTGGCTTGTATGAATGCTTGGTCGTGCCAATGGGCTTATCCGAAGCACCCGACACCTTTATGCGTGTGATGCATTTTATTCTTCGCCCATACATTGGAGTATTTGTTGTGGTCTATTTCGACGATATTCTTGTGTTTAGCAAATCTCTCAAAGGTCATGTCACCCATCTTTCAACCGTTTTGCAAACTCTTAGAGAAGAGCGCCTTTATGCTAAGATGGACAAATGCCTTTTCGGTGTTGATAAGCTTGTTTTCTTGGGTTTCGTTGTGTCTTCTAAGGGTGTGCATGTAGATGAATCCAAGATAAATGCTATTAAAACTTGGGCACAACCAACCAACTTGCAACAAGTGCGAAGTTTCGTTGGACTAGCCAGTTTCTATCGTAGATTTGTTAAGGACTTTAGCACCATTGCAACACCTTTACATGCTTTGAGTAAGAAGAATGCACCATTTGTTTGGGGATCATCCCAAGATACCACATTAATGAGCATAAGAATTTGCTTACACATGCCCCTTTACTTGCATTACCCAACTTTGATAAACCATTTGAGATACATTGCGATGCTAGCGGTTACAACATAGGAGGTGTGTTGATGCAAGAGAAGCACCCCATAGCTTACTTTAGTGAAAAACTTTCTGGAGCGCAACTTAACTACCCCATCTATGACAAAGAGCTATATGCTTTAGTGAGAGTCTTGCATGTTTGGGAGCATTATCTCCACCCTCATGAGTTCATTCTTCACACGTCTCATGAAACACTTAAATATCGTAAAGGTCAAACTAAGTTCAACAAGCGTCATGCTAAGTGGAGTGAATTCATTGAGTCTTTTCCTTATGTCATAAAGTACATCAAAGGTAAGGAAAACGTTGTGGCGGATGCCCTTTCCCATAGATGCATGCTTGTTACCCAAGTTGAATTGAATGTCATTGGCTTTGAGCACATAAAAGACTTGTATGCCCATGATCCTACTTTTGCTATTCCTTATGCCAAATGTTTGATGCATACGTCTTGGGAACGCTATTGCGTCAAAGATAATTATTTTATGAGAGCGAACAAACTATGTATCCTCGAGTCTTCTCTTTGCTTTTTACTTTTGCAAGAATCTCACGGAGGAGGACTTATGGGACACTTTGGACTCGACAAGACATTCGACACACTCTCCAAGAACTACTTTTGGCCCAAGATGTTCTGCAACGTCTCACGCTTCACCAACCGATGCTCTACATGTCGCAAAGCTAAGTCCAAAGCTCAATACCATGGTCTTTGCATGCCACTTTCTATTCCATACCACCCATGGGAAGATATTAGTATGGACTTTATGTTTTGTTTTCCTAGAACTCAAAATGGCAAAGATTCCGTGTTTGTTGTTGTGGACCGATTCTCTAAGAAGGCTCATTTCATCCCATGCAACAAGATAGATGATCCTTCACATGTTGCAACTCTTTTTTGTAGGGAAATCTTGTGCCTACAAGGAGGGCAAAAGACGATTGTCTCGTACTGCGACGTCAAGTTCCTAAGCTACGTTTGGAAGACTCTATGCGCCAAGCTCGGAATCAAGCTTTTGTTCTCTTCGGCATACCATGCTCAAACCGACGGCCAAATGGAGGTCACGAACCGGACGCTATCTACCCTCCTACGCATGTTGATCAAGAAGAACATCAAGGAGTGGGAAGATTGTTTACCCATCGCCGAGTACGCCTACAATGGAGCATGACACTCTACTACCGGCAAGTCCCCCTTCGACGTCGTCTACGACTTCAACCCGTTGTCCCCATTGGACATTCTACCTCTAGCACTACAATAGCGCATCAACATGGACGCAAGTGCAGAAGTGAACTATCTCAAGAAGATGCATGAAGATACAAGCAACACCATCGAGCGCCAAGTACAACTCCTCGCGACAAAGATCAACTTCAATAAGCACCCCATGATATTCAACATTGGATATCTTGTGTGGCTACACCTTTGCAAGGACCGCTTCCCCAATGAACGCAAGTCAAAGTTTCTACCACGAGCCGATGGACCCTTCAAGGTGCTTGAACGCTACAACAACAACGCCTACAAGATAGACATCCCACCTGACAAGTACTCCGTTAGCGACATCTTCAACGTCAAAGATCTCTCTCCCTTCCATTGTGATGAGGCTTTCGATATGAGGTCGGATATTTCCCAAGGGGGGGGAGATGATGCGGAGCATCCTATGGTCATCCCCATGGACCTACCATCGTCTCATCAAGTGCCAAGAGGACGAATGACATGAGCACGAGCTAGAACCCTCGAGACCGAGGTGATATCTTTCCTTATTGATATTCCATATGATCCACTCGAGACATGGTTACTACCTATGTCCGGAATGTTGTGCATGATCAGGTACCAAGAAGGCCCTCTCGAAGATGCACGTGAAGATAGACAAGTCCCCAAGTTCACGGATGAAGAGGGACGACGGAAGGAACTGGAGAAGTCCCCAGGACCCGAAATCCGGCCCCAAGCCCCGGACATCCGGCCCCTGGAGCATCATCCACAGACGCCGCCCTCCAGCCAAGGCTACAGGGCCCGGACATCCGGCCCGACGTCCGGAAATCCGGCTCATCCTATCCAGAGAGCAACTAGAGTCACCAAGTCAGCTCGGACATCCGGCCCAGGCCCAACACGCCATCACAGAACCTCACCGAAACCCGCATCACAGGACTCAGACATCCGGCCCCATGGCCCAGACATCCCCTCCCCCCACCCTCGAAGGCCTGGACATCTGGCCCGATGGCCCGGACAGCCAGCCTCCCCTGTCTCCGCACAGTAAAAGGACAAGGCCCATGTATCCCTTCACCCCTTAGACTATATATACCCCTTCTCCTCCCTCTTTATAGGGTTAGCAAAGGATTAGCTCATTTGAGAGATAGAGCTTTCCTCATCCACTCGATACCTTCTCCATCGGAATTCACGACCTCTACGGAGAAGATCCCCCAAGTGGATTCAAGACCCCTCACAGGAAGACCCCTCAAGACCTCCTCATGGAGAAGAACTACCGCCTTTTGTATCGTCCTTTGTTGTGTTTAGATCTTGTATCACTCTTTATGTTCATGGATCTAGCACATGTGTGATTGTTCTCGTTGATTTGAGTGTCTTTTCTCTCGTGTTTTCCCCTCATGTTCTTCGTGTTCTTCGGAGGATCCTCTCCATTTCGTGAAAGATCAGCCCTAGGGTTTCCACCCTACATCAACATGGACACCATTTTTCAAAAAAAAAAATGGACTCCATGTAGCAGGATAAAACAAATAGCATCCAAAGAAAAACTGTGTATAACCAAGCTGGAACTACTGACTGCAGAAGCAAACTACCCAGAGGAAACTGCTGACGTGGCTGACTGGGTACCACACTATATCACGGTTGTGCGTCGAAACAAGCAACACGTGTTTTCTTTATATCCACTTCCTTCCTTCTCACTCCATTTTCTCTCCAAACAAACAAGTACTAGCACATCCAACCTCAATGGGGTAGCAACTTTTTTGTTTGTTTATGTTTTAGCCAACCTATGAAAATGACTTGCCAAACTTGGACGTGAGATATCCCTCCAAATGTGTACGTGCCTTCGCTCTGCTCCTTTATTTCCAAGTCAGAACTATCCAAACGTGAAGTTGTTTTGTTTATTCTTCCCTTATTCTCTCTCCCCAAAAAAACATCCCAAGGAAAATAACCAACAGAAACTTTCCAGACAAGATTACCTTTGATTTGCGTGCAGATTTCTTGTGCAATTAATTTATCTCGTTCCAAAAACAAATACCTTACGCAGGATACTTTCCAAAGCCCAACTAATCTGAGAGTGGCGTTTTGCTGGCCGAGCTATCTTTTTTTGCATCGGAATAGGGAGCTTTATTAACTGATAATCATAGTGTTACAATCCGTCCGTAGGCAGGGATGGAGGAATTCAGGACTCACATCGAGCCAGCTCTCCGTCCACTCTACTATGCTGGCTAATCTTGCACAAAGGTGAGCCGGAATATTAATCTCCCTACTGACATGGGTAACAGAGAAAGAAGCAAAACTAGCACTAATCTCCTCTAACTCGTTCAAGATAGGTGCTGCAACCGATCTAGAGTTGCCGCGCGACTTCCAGAGGTTAACCAAATCCTGACAATCAACCTCCATGATCACATGTGAGAATCCACGAAGCTGTGCAAATATCATCCCTTCCCGTAGAGCTAGAAGCTCCGCAATGAAAGGGTCGGTCACGCCTTGGAGTGGCTTACTCCATGCTCCCAGGAAAGCAATGTGTGATCGGGCTACACCACCTGCTCCCCCCTTCATGTCCTCAGTGTTAACCGCTCCGTCGGCGTTGATCGTAATCCAGCCTGCTTCCGGTGGTAGCCATCGGCTCGCGGACTGAATCTTCCGTTTGGAGGGGAACTCCATAATTGCTAGTGTCTCGTGAATCCACCTCAATGCTTGTATCGGATCATAACCATCGCGGTCATGCGTCCAGCAATTTCGAGACGACCAAATGCTATGCATGATTGTGATGATCTTGCTTCTATCTGCATCTGTGAACATTTGGTCGAGTAAGATATCACCAGCCCATGTGTGCGGATGCAGCTGTGGTAGGCGAAGGTCAAATCTCTCTCGAGCTGCTATCCAGAACTTTTTTGCATGCGTGCAATGTATCAATGCATGTTGCATATCCTCATTCATCGCCTTACAGATATCGCACAGACTAAGAGTTTTGATATGGCGATATTGCAAGTTGACAGAATCTGGGAGTATCCCACGGAGTACTCGCCACCAGAAGACTCGGACCTTTGGGATAACATTGAGCTTCCATAAGGCTGTCCACATCTGTTTGTTTGATGATGATGCTTCGGTAATCGTCCCTTCCTCTAAAGAGCTATGCTCGTTGCGAGCCACAGGAGTATGATACACTGATTTTACAGAGTAGATTCCTGATTTCTCCCAGGCCCAGGCCAAAGTGTCCTCTCCGCCAGCCGGGTTTAGCAGGATATTCAGAATGGCTTCCACATCCGGCTACAGAAAATTTTGACGGACCAGCTGTTCATTCCAGTTTCCCGTATACTCATCTATGAGCTCAGAGACCGTGAGGAGTGGCGCCGATCCGAAGCGCCCCCTGGGCTTTAGAGTGGGCGTGTTGGGTATCCAACTGTCCGTCCATGTGGCGATGGAAGTACCATCGCCCACCCGATGGATTAGGCCAACATTCAGGGCATCCCTCCCTGAAATAATAGCTTTCCAGGGCGGCGACGATCTTGCCGGGGCTGTGGCGTTGAGGAAATCCGTGTGAGGGAAATATTTCCCCTTTAGCACCCTTACACAAAGAGAGTCCGGCCTAGTAAGGAGGCGCCAGCCATGTTTCCCGAGCATTGCCAGATTGAAGAGGTGTAAGTCTCGGAATCCCATGCCGCCCTTCACTTTCGGTTTCGCAAGATTTGCCCAAGAGAGCCAGTGGAGAGATCGTTTATCAATGGAGCTTCCCCACCAGTATTTTGCCATAGGGGAGGTGATACTCTTGCAAACCTTCTTCGTCAGAAGAAAACAACTCATACTGAACGTAGGAATGGCCTGAATAACCGTCTTCAACAAGACTTCTCATGCAGCACATGCCATATTTCTTTCTGAATAGCCTTGCATTTTGCCTCGGCATTTGTCCACTAGGTATTCAAAAGTTCCGCTAGTTATACTGCCAATGGCAGTGGGTAGCCCCAAGTAGCGCTCTAAAATTCTTCAACATTAATCCCGAGAGATAACTTAAGTATTTGCCGTAGCGGCTGCGCCGTATTGCCACTGAAATAAATGGTGCTTTTCTCCCGGTTCACTGCCTGGCCAGAAGCATCGGCATAGATCCGTAGAATCTCGTTTAACCTCTCTGTACTTTGGGTGTTTGCACTGAGGAAGATCAGACTGTCGTCAGCAAATAGCAGATGATTAACCCAAGGTGCATGAGAATTTACTCTAATCCCTCTGTCTATGTATGCACCGCCAAAGTTGTTCAGCAACGATGTAAGGCCCTGTGCACATAACAGAAACAGGTATGGCGACATGGGGCACCCCTGCCGCAGCCCCCTCGATGGACTGAAATAAGGAAGGAGTTCACCATTCACCCTGATCGTAAATCTCACCGAAGACACACACTTCATAATGAGACGGACAAAATTATCTTCAAAGCCCAGTCTTGTGAGCATGGCTTCGAGGTAGTGCCACTCCACTCTATCGTAGGCCTTAAGCATATCTAACTTGACTGCACAGCAAGCATTCTTGCCCTTTTTCCGCCGTTTAATGGCGTGGATACTTTCATAGGCAACTAGTACATTGTCAGTTATTAAGCGTCCCGGCACAAATGCACTTTGCTCCTCTCCAATCACTTCATCCAGAATCCCACGAACTCTATTGGCGATTGCTTTAACAGCAATCTTATAAAGAACGGGGCATAATGCAATAGGACGGAATTGAGAAATCTTCTGTGGGTGTCGTACCTTTGGAATGAGGGTGATTGATGTGTCATTGAGACCCAAAGGTAGCTCGCCACTGTTCAAGAATTCCAGCACAGCCACTGTGATGTCTTCTCCAAGCACATCCCAATGCCGTTGATAAAAGCTCGCCGTGAAACCATCCACGCCCGGGGCCTTAGACGGAGCCATGTCAAACATCGCCTTCTTCACCTCGTCCGCCTCGTACGGTCTGTTGATATATGCATTCATGGGCTCAGTGACAGTAGGTTGGACGCAGTTTAATAGCTCATCCATCGGTTTGTACCCTTGCGTTTGGTACAAATCATGATAAAAAATAGTGATCTCCTTTTTCACCTCTTCTGGGTCTTGTAAAATCTGGCCTTGACCATTTTCCAGAGACGTGATGCGGTTAGTCCTTTTGCGTTGAGCAGCCTGGGCCTGGAAATACCTAGTGTTACGATCGCCCTCTCATAACCAAAGCACCCGCGATCTCTGCTTGAGCCAGATCTCCTCCTGCCTCAAAGCCTCTCGCAGTTGCGATGCTACCGCTACTTCCTCCTGTGATGGTCCTCTGCCCATCGAGGCGCCTCTTAGGCACTCCAAGCGCTTTTGGAGTTTGCATACCTTCTTTGATAGGTTGCCGAATTCGTGCTCACCCCAAGCACCCAAATCCTTCTGAACAATTGTCAAAGCATCGACAATACCTTGTAGACCATCCCGGCCAGCACCCGCGTGCCACAGGTCACGCACAAGCTGATCATACTGACCATGAGATTGCCACACATTTTCGTACCTGAAGGTTCGACGAGATCATGGCCATTTGTTGTTTGCACTAGATTTGAGCTCCGCTTTGACAAAACAATGGTCCGACTCAATGCTACTGATATGCTTGACAGTCAAGAACTGAAAGATGTTTAAGAATCGGTCATTAGCAAAATCTCAGTCGAGACGCGCCTTCACGTTCGCCAAACCCGCTTGCCTGTTATCCCATGTGTATGGGACTCCTCTCCATCCCAGATCCTGAAAGGAGCAGTCGGACACCACCTCCCGAAACGCCCTCATCTGGTATTCCGGTCGTGCATTAACACTGTAATGCTCGTCCGCCTGCAGGATTTCGTTAAAGTCTCCCATGCAGATCCATGCATCGTGCGGGACAGCATACAAAGTACGCAGAAAGCGCCAGCTGTGGTGCCGGTTCTCCACCCTGGGCTCTCCATAGAAACCAGTAAAACGCCAAGATTTATTTTCCTGTTTGACAGAAACATCAATGTGTGAACGGCTAAAATTTTCCAGTTTGACATCCACATCCTTCGACCAAAAAAGGCCTATGTCGCCACTAAGGCCGTCACTGTCGACAGCAAAACACCCCGAAAAACCTAATGAAAATTTCATATCCTCCACTCTCTTGCCCTTAATTTTTGTTTCCATAACAAACAGAAGGGCGGGACCTTCCTGCTTCACGATCTCGCGAAGCTCGCGAACTGTCTGAGGGTTCCCAAGCCCTCGACAGTTCCAGCTTATTGTACTCATTGCAACTGGCAGCGCTGACTAGCAGACGCTGCCGAGGCTTCAGATGATGGGGGGTCGGCTTCTTCTTCTTTGGTTCCTTTTCAACAGTTTCGTCCCCCAAATTGTCAGTATCAGCTGCGGGGGATGGGTCAAGCCCCGCCCCCCCAGAAGTTGTTGCCCCTTCCCCCCTCTCCGTAACGGCGAGTGGAGCTGGCACCACTTGACGGTAGACCTGTTTCTGTGGCCCTCCTTTCCATTTGTTCAGGGCGGGATTCTTCTTGACAGGAGAAGTCACCTCCACACTCTTTTGCTGCTTGGTACCCGACGATCGAGATTCCCTCGTGCTATTCTGTGTTTCTTGCTTCTCCTTCGACGAGTTCTCACCAGAAAAATTCTTCTTCCGTTCCTCGGGCGCCCGGAGACTCGCCTTAAACGGAAGATCACCATTTGCATCCCGTGTCCCTGGCGTGGGACAGAACAGATCAGAGTGACCTAACCGACCGCAAGAGAAGCAAAAGTGTGGGATCTGTTCATATTCAATGTTATAGCAATCCACTTTGTCTCTCTTGGTGGATTCGATGACTATCCATCTGCGCAGAGGCTTTAGCACGTCAATGGTCACCCATGCCCTCAAGAAACCTCCCACCGAATCGATTTGGACGATGGATGCATGCCTGTCAATTTGCTGGGCTATCGCCAAACCCCTCTTGTCGTTCCTCAGATTGTAGGGTAGATTGACTACCCTAATCCATACTGGTAGCTTATTGAATTGTAGTTCAGAAGGTTGCATATGGTCCTCGAACACCTCCAGTATTACCGCGCTCTTGCTGATGTGCCAAGGTGCTCCTTCCCAGACGCGATCGAAATCGCGCTTGGTCTCGAATTCCGCTGCAAAAGTATTTTCCCCCAAAGGCCGGAAGGATAGGCCCTTAGGGTTCCCCCAGGCTGGGCGGAGAGTGTTGCTGATTGTGTGGATATGGAGTAGATTGCGATGCAGAACTTTCCCCGCCAGCAGCCATCTCGTCGGAGCACCATCGTTTGCATCGTCGATCATCAATGGTGTCGCCTCCTCATCGGTGATGTCCAGATTGCCTAGCGCTTCCTCCATCTGTGCCCGCGCGAAGCTGGGAGAGAGGTTGCCGCTGCGTTTCCAACCCTTGCCGGCGGACGATGTCGCCATCGTTCCCCGCTTCACCGGAGCGCCGTGCCGATGAGATCCGCGGGCGCTTTCCTATCCACCTAACCCTAATCGCCGCCAGGGAGAGTTAGGGTTTCGGGAAATAATTTCAATCGTGATTGGCCGAGCTACCTGCAGGCCAGAATCTGGCGCCGTCTAGTATGGCGCCGCGATGTGTGTTGGTTTGTTTCCTGGCTTTGAATACGTTGGCTGTTAAGATGAAATACACCGATGCCATGGGCTGGGGTGCTACCATTGCATGTGGGCCTCAAGTACACATGGGTACGCATGCACCTCATGTGCCTGCTGGCTGCTTTGAAAATCGCACATGTAGCTGACAGTAGGTTGGGCTGTTGCAAAATTAATTGTCAGTTTGATGGGCCCATCTGACGCTGCATGTGCTTATTTTATTTTTTCCTGGTTACACCATTCATCCCCTTCGTGTGGTAGCTGGTCAAGCCATGGACGGCCTGGAATTCTTCTTTGAGGAAGCAGAATCAGGGTAAAAGAACTACGAAGTCTTCCAAAATTTATGCCTCTTGCTCTTATTCTTTGCAAGTTTATGTGCCATTGTCTTTGCTGCTTGATTTTGCTGGAAATCTTTTTTTGACTTCTTCCTCTGTCCCTTGTTGTTGGATCTGACTGGATGAGAATCATTGATGTGTTGCAAATTGGTTCCTAGGGTGGATGCTGGTGATATTTTGGGGGTGGAATAGATGCTATGGAGTCCGTGGTTGCTTCCATCCATGAAGCTTGTGGGCGCTCCATGGATTTGATCTCTTCTGATCCTATGGTAGGTAGTGGTGGCGAAGGGCAGTTCCAGAGTTGGAGGAGAATGTTAGTGAGGTGGTTGGTGACTCAAATGACATGGCCCCTCAGGATACCACCAATGCAACTGTGGTAGAGGATCAACAACTCAAAGGTCTCCTGCTGGACTCGTCGGTAACAACCAGACACTCATGAACAAATTGTTTTTTCTCTGAGGCCAGTGATGCTAGCTTGATCCTAGAATTTTCAGTTAGTTAGCTCCCTGGTAGATCATGCTTTTAGAATTCACTGTGATTTTGCATCATTTTTTAAGGATTCTACCGGGCCAGTGGAAAATTCTGTAAATATCCACTTGAAAGTGTTGATTTTCTGGTCGCTTATCAGGACCCCACCAAAAATAATGATTTGGAAGTGATTACTGACACCAACAAAAAGACCAAACGGCATGCTTTAGAAAATAAACACTTTCAAGTGGATATTTACAGATGATAGGAGCTCCACAGCCACGCACAATCCTTACAAGTAAAAACACTGCTGCCGTTTACCTCTGAATATTCATCTTCTGCTGAAACCTTTCATTGCATTCCCCCCGGCCGGTTTTGACAATAACTATTGGTTTCAGACAGAACTTTTGAATGGAGGTTGCCATAGCAAATGTCATGCCGATCGATGGTGCAAATGGCATGTGCTGAAAAAGCAAAGGAGTGCCTTTGGCCGCTCCTAGAGAAGGGTAGTGAGTTCAAACAGGAGTTCAACAAGTTGGTGCATCACATGATTAGTGAGAGAGTTTGAGGATGGTTGGGCGTGTATGCTTGAGAAGCATAGTGTTGTAGGGTATAACCCTAGATGGAGATCTTTCATGAATTGGAGGGGAAATCCCCAAGAACAAGAAGAAGACAAAGGGGGGGAAGACAAGAGGAACACTCAAATTGACTTGATCCAATCACACATGTGCTAGATCCAAGAACACACAAGAGTTCACAATGATTCAAGAACAACAAAGGAAAGATACAAGGTACTAGTTCATCCCAATCCTATGAGGAGAGAGGTCTTGATGATCCTATGATGGGGATCCTTCTCCAAGAGGAGGGCTTGACATCCACAAGAGGATCTTCTCCCTTAGGAGGTCATGATCTCCATGAGGAGGAAGATGAGCAAAGCTCTCTCTTTGCCTATCAAATAACTTCCTATCCTCTAAATGACCTAGGTGGGGGTACTTATAGTCTAGTGGCGAAATAAGAGGGGGAGATGGGATACAAGGGTCAAAACCCAAAGAGGCACGCATGCCCTCGGAGTGGAGCGGGCACCCGGGGGTGTGAGGCCCGGGCACCCTGGGTGGGTAGGGGCTAGCGCATAGGGGGGCCCGGGCACCCTGACCGGGCCAAGGGCCGGCTGGAGGGAGGCCGGGCACCCGGGGTTGAGGGCCCGGGCACCCGGGGCGGCGGCCGGTGGCTGGAGAGGGGGGCCCAGGCACCCGGGGCCAAGGGGCCGGGCACCCGGAGTGCGGAGGCTGGCGGCTCCCAGTGAGCGGCCGGGCACCCGGGGCCAGTTGGCCGGGCACCCGGGGTGCTCAGGGGCGCCACCAAGGCAGCGGCCGAAAGCCCGGGCACCGGGGGCATGTAGGGCCGGGCACCCGGGGGTGGGGGTCCAACGCCTCTGTGTCTACGCGCTTCGGCTGCTTTCCTTCTTCTCGGTTGCTTGTGGCTCCCTCCTAGCTTATTCACGATCATGTCCTTGGTACATGAGAATGCACAACGTATCCACTTGAGGCAGAACCCGACTCTCGTGTGAATTCGAATGGAACTCGAAGAGGAAAGAGTTCACCTCGGTTCCGACGGCGCGTGCGCGAGCTCTCGTCGTAGGTCCTCTCCGTGCTTGCGGTGGCGGTGTGACGTCCATGGCGATGGTCGAAGGTGAAGGAAATATGCCCTAGAGGCAATAATAAAGTTATTATTTATTTCCTCATATCATGATAAATGTTTATTGTTCATGCTAGAATTGTATTAACCGGAAACATAATACATGTGTAAATACATAGACAAACAAAGTCTCACCAGTATGCCTCTACTTGACTAGCTCGTTGATCAAAGATGGTTGAGTTTCCTAGCCATAGACATGAGTTGTCGTTTGATTAACGGGATCACATCATTAGGAGAATGATGTGATTGACTTGACCCATTCCGTTAGCTTAGCACTTGATCGTTTAGTTTACTGCTATTGCTTTCTTCATGACTTATACATGTTCCTTTGACTATGAGATTATGCAACTCCCGATTACCGGAGGAACACTTTGTGTGCTACCAAACATCACAACGTTACTGGGTGATTATAAAGGTGCTCTACAGGTGTCTCCGATGGTACTTGTTGAGTTGGCATAGATCGAGATTAGGATTTGTCACTCCGATTGTCGGAGAGGTATCTCTGGGCCCTCTCGGTAATGCACATCACAATAAGCCTTGCAAGCAATGTGACTAATGAGTTAGTTGCGGGATGATGCATTACGGAACGAGTAAAGAGACTTGCCGGTAACGAGATTGAGCAAGGTATTGAGATACCGACGATCGAATCTCGGGCAAGTAACATACCAATGACAAAGGGAACAACGTATGTTGTTATGCGGTTTGACCAATAAAGATCTTCGTAAAGGAACCAATATGAGCATCCAGGTTCCGCTATTGGTTATTGACTGGTAACGTGTCTTGGTCATGTCTACATAGTTCTCGAACCCGTAGGGTCCGCACGCTTAAAGTTCTGTGACGATCGGTATTATGAGTTTATATGTTTTGATGTACCGAAGGTAGTTCGGAGTCCCGGATATGATCACGGACATGACGAGGAGTCTCGAAATGGTCGAGACATAAAGATTGATATATTGGAAGCCTACATTTGGACATCGGAAGAGTTTCGGGTGAAATCGGGATTTTACCGGAGTGCCAGAGGGGTTACCGGAACCCCCCTGGGGTTAATGGGCCTTGATGGGCCCTAGTGGATAGAGAGGGACCGGCCAGGGCAGGCCGCGCGCCCCCTCCCCCTCTGGTCCGAATTGGACTAGGAAGGGGGGGGGCGGCGCCCCCCTTTCCTTCTCCTTCTCCCCCTTCCTTTCCCCCTCCTAGTAGGAGTAGGAAAGAGGGGAGTCCTACTCCTACTAGGAGGAGGACTCCTCCTCCTGGCGTGCCCTACAGGGCCGGCCGGCCTCCCCCTTGCTCCTTTATATACGGGGGCACCCTAGAACACACAAGTTGATCTTTGATCTCTCCCAGCCGTGTGCGGTGCCGCCCTCCACCATAATCCACCTCGGTCATATCGTAGCGGTGCTTAGGCGAAGCCCTGCGATGGTAGCTTCATCAACATCGTCACCACGCTGCCGTGGTGACGAAACTCTCCCTCGAGCTCTACTAGATCGTGAGTTCGGGGGATGTCACCGAGCTGAACGTGTGCTGAATGCGGAGGTGCCGTACGTTCGGTACTGAGGATCGGTCAATCATGAAGACGTACGACTACATCAACCGTGTTGTCATAACGCTTCCACTTAACGGTCTACAACGGTATGTGGACGACACTCTCCCCTCTCGTTGCTATGCATCACCATGATCTTGCGTGTGCATAGGAAAGTTTTTGAAATTACTACGTTCCCCAACAGTGGCATCCGAGCCAGGTTATTGCGTAGATGTTATATGCATGAGTAGAACACAAGTGAGTTGTGGGCGATACAAGTCATACTGCTTACCAGCATGTCATACTTTGGTTTAGCGGTATTGTTGGATGAAGCGGCCCGGACCAACATTACGCGTACGCTTACGCGAGACTGGTTCTACCGACGTGCTTTGCACACAGGTGGCTAGGGGGTGTCAGTTTCTCCAACTTTAGTTGAACCGAGTGTGACTATGCCCGGCCCTTGAGAAGGTTAAAACAGCACTAACTTGACGAACTATCATTGTGGTTTTGATGCGTAGGTAAGAACGGTTCTTGCTTAGCCCGTAGCAGCCACATAAAACTTGCAACAACAAAGTAGAGGACGTGTAACTTGTTTTGCAGGGCATGTTGTGATGTGATATGGTCAAGACATGATGCTATATTTTATTGTATGAGATGATCATGTTTTGTAACGGAGTTATCGGCAACTGGCAGGAGCCATATGGTTGTCGCTTTATTGTATGCAATGCAATCGCCCTGTAATTGCTTTACTTTATCACTAAGCGGTAGCGATAGTCGTAGAAGCAATAGTTGGCGAGATGAGAACGATGCTACGATGGAGATCAAGTTGTCACGCCGGTGACGATGGTGATTATGACGGTGCTTTGGAGATGGAGATCAAAGGCACAAGATGATGATGGCCATATCATATCACTTATATTGATTGCATGTGATGTTTATCCTTTATGCATCTTATTCTGCTTTGTTTGACGGTAGCATTATAAGATGATCTCTCACTAAATTTCAAGCTAAAAGTGTTCTCCCTGAGTATGCACCGTTGCCAAAGTTCGTCGTGCCGAGACACCATGTGATGATCGGGTGTGATAAGCTCAACGTTCATCTACAACGGGTGTAAGACAGTTTTGCACATGCAGAATACTCGGGTTAAACTTGACAAGCCTAGCATATGCAGATATGGCCTCGGAACACTGGGACCGAAAGGTCGAGCGTGAATCATATAGTAGATATGATCAACATAGTGATGTTCACCATTGAAAACTACTCCATCTCACGTGATGATCGGTTATGGTTTAGTTGATATGGATCACGTGATCACTTAGATGATTAGAGGGATGTCTATCTAAGTGGGAGTTCTTAAGTAATATGATTAATTGAACTTAAATTTATCATGAACTTAGTACCTGATAGTATTTCGTTGTAGATAGATGGCCCGTACTGTTCTTCCATTGAATTTTAATGCGTTCCTTGAGAAAGCAAAGTTGAAAGATGATGGTAGCAATTACACAGACTGGGTCCGTAACTTGAGGATTATCCTCATTGCTGCACAGAAGAATTACGTCCTGGAAGCACCGCTGGGTGCCAGGCCTGCTACAGATGCAACTGACGACGTTAAGAACGTTTGGTAGAGCAGAGCTGATGACTACTCAATAGTTCAGTGTGCCATGCTTTACGGCTTAGAACCGGGACTTCAACGACGTTTTGAACGTCATGGAGCATATGAGATGTTCTAGGAGTTGAAGTAAATATTTCAAGCAAATGCCCGGATTGAGAGATATGAAGTCTCCAATAAGTTTTACAGCTGCAAGATGGAGGAGAATAGTTCTGTCAGTGAACATATACTCAAAATGTCTGGGTATAACAATCACTTGATTCAACTGGTAGTTAATCTTCTGGATGATAGTGTCATTGACAGAATTCTTCAATCACTGCCACCAAGCTACAAGAGCTTCGTGATGAACTATAATATGCAAGGGATGGATAAGACAATTCCCGAGCTCTTCGCAATGCTAAAGGCTGCAGAGGTAGAAATCAAGAAGGAGCATCAAGTATTGATGGTCAACAAGTCCACCAGTTTCAAGAAAAAGGGTAAAGGGAAGAAGAAGGGGAACTTCAAGAAGAACGGCAGACAAGTTGCTGCTCAAGAGAAGAAACCCAAGTCTGGACCTAAGCCTGAGACTGAGTGCTTCTACTACAAACAGACTGGTCACTGGAAGCGGAACTGCCCCAAGTATTTGGCGGATAAGAAGGATGGCAAGGTGAACAAAGGTATATGTGATATACATGTTATTGATGTGTACCTTACTAGAGCTCGCAGTAGCACCTGGGTATTTGATACTGGTTCTGTTGCTAATATTTGCAACTCAAAACAGGGACTACAGATTAAGCAAAGACTGGCTAAGGACGAGGTGACGATGCGCGTGGGAAATGGTTCCAAAGTCGATATGATCGCCGTCGGCACGCTACCTCTACATCTACCTTCAGGATTAGTTTTAGACCTGAATAATTGTAATTTGGTGCCAGCGTTAAGCATGAACATTATATCTGGATCTTGTTTGATGCGAGACGGTTATTCATTTAAATCTGAGAATAATGGTTGTTCTATTTATATGAGTAATATCTTTTATGGTCATGCACCCTTGAAGAGTGGTCTATTTGTGTTGAATCTCGATAGTAGTGATACACATATTCATAATGTTGAAGCCAAAAGATGCAGAGTTAATAATGATAGTGCAACTTATTTGTGGCACTGCTGTTTGGGTCATATTGGTGTAAAGCGCATGAAGAAACTCAATACTTGTCGTGGTTTTGTCACGGCAGATGTCCTAGAGAAAGGACTTAGTCGTGGAGCCATCGCTACGGGTTAGCTTAACGGAGTTAAAGCGGATAAGGGACGCAAGATAGTTTTATACTAGTTCGGCCCCTTATGATGAAGGTAAAAGCCTACATCTAGTTGTGATGGAATTGATGGGGTTTCCATGACCAGGGAGCGAATACGCTTTGCCCGAGTCTCGAGTTGTTGTCTGTTGTTCGTGAACTGCCGCCGGGTCGTCCCCTTATATACATGGGTTGACGCCCGTCGGTTTACAGAATCCCGAGGCCGGCTCATAATCGTGTCCGGCTCGGTCTCCGCTACTTCTATCTTACAACACAAGTTTACATATCAATGCCGGTTTATGTCTACAGGCCTTAAACCGACTCTGGCCCCTGGGTCTTCATGAAGCGTCACTGTCTGTCTTCATGGAATTCAGATATAGATGAACTACTTATGGGGTTAACCCGGCCTCTCCTGGCCGGTTTACACCCAGTGGTAATATCCCCAACATTAGGCCCCAGATTGATTTGAACTGGTTCAAGTCAATCCTCAATACTTAAGAAAATTTCTTCTTCAACATCTTCACATAATCTTGTAAACCGCCGTGACATCATCTTCTAGGATCATGGTAAACTGCCGTGATGTCACCTGTCATTAACAAGCCTCCGACAATCGAGGCGACAGCTCCGCCTCATATCCAAAATTTAGGCTCCTCGATTTTTGCGCCTGACGCTTATCTTTCTGCCCTTATAAATAGGGCCAGGGGGTCTTTCCATTTTTTCCCCTTGTGCCTCTTCGCGTCGTCGTCTTCCTCACGCCGACCGACCCTCAAGCTCTGCCGCCGCCGTCGTCCTTCGCCTCTGCTTCGACAAAGGCCGCTGCATCAACCTGATCGCATCAGAGAAAAGCGGTGATCCTCCACTGCTTCCTCCTGCACCAGTAAGTCCCTTTTCTTCTCGCCCTAGATCCGCCATTAGGGTTCGGTGTTCTTCGCCGCTTGAAGCTGTTCTTCCTTCGGCAGCACCAATGGCCGGTTAGATCTGACTATTTTCAATACCTTTTGTAGTTCAGACTCCCTTCTTTTGTTAAGGCACCTGCTTGATATCCAACTCATCTCAACTTGGTGATCCTCTAGCACGCTGGAAATTAGGTCAGAATATATTTTGTTTTTCCAACGCGCGGTAGATCTGAAATCCCCATAGCAAGATGTGAAACTTGTTTCTTCCTTCAGTTATACACTTTTGAATACCAGATTGGGCGGTTTAACTTCATAGAAAAAAGATGACCCGGTAGATACCATTAGTCCCCTGTTGAACCGCCAATGCATTACCCCGTTTCCATTGTCAGACTCCGGTTTACGAATAACCACATCCGGTTTATCAATATGCTTGTATCCTTATACCACTGTATATTTGTCCACTGTAAATCTTAAACCGGTAATAATCATGTTTCAGATCTTTCATTGCCATGGCCAAGCAAGTCTATGAATGCAATTGAGCTCCTTCTCGAGTAACCGGAGAACAGTTAAACAATCTTGTTAAAACGGGCACTTTAGCTAAAAAGAAGTCATCCACTGGAGGGTCCCTGGCCCGAAAAATCCTTCTACACCCAAGGACGGAGAGGTAGTCGTGTTTGCTGATCATCTCGGATGAGGTTTTAGCCCTCCCGGTTCAAAAAAATTCTGGGATGTAGTGGCCAGTTTTCAACTGCTCCCTCAAGACATCGGTCCCAATTATGTGACCAACATCTGCCACTTCCAAGTCTTTTGTGAGGTTTATCTGCAAGAGGAACCTACCGTTGAACTGTTTAGGGATTTATTTCACTTAAACCGTCGCACAGAGTTCTCGGATGGACCCAATACAGAACTGGGCGGGATGGCGGTTCAGAAAAGGAAGGAAGTCACCTTCCCTCACCCCAAACTCCACAGCCACCCCAAAGAGTGGAACCAGACTTGGTTTTATTGCATGGATACATCTCCACCTGATGAAAACCCCGTGCCAGGTTACCGCCCTGAACGCCTGAGCAACACACATCCTTTTCCTCAGAGGTTGACTGCAAGAGAAAGGGCCAGCTATGCTCCTCAATTATCAAAACTTAGAGCCTTCATGGCAAAGGGTTTGACAGGAGTTGATCTAGCTCGTTGTTGGATAAGCTGGAGTACTCTGCCCTTAAGCCGGCACTCCGGTTTGATGTGTGAGTATACGGGGAGTTTGAAGGATGCTCAGCGGCACATTGACATTCAGCTTATAGATGCAGAAGTCACTGAGGCTGTAAAAAAGATACTGAACGAACTAGAGGCTGTCTGTGCCCAAACCGGACTACTCCCTTTCTGCACCTTCAACAAACCACCAGCTGTAAGAATCATATAATCTTTTTATCTGAAGTTGCTTCTGTCCAAATATTCTCTGAAAGTGTGATTATTTTCTGACAGGGTGATGATCCATTCTGGAACAAGAAACCATCACAAGACAAACCGGCGAAGCCGCAAGACAAACCGGTCAAGCCAGTTCATCCAAAGACCAAGGTTGTTAAAAAACTTGCCAAGAGAAGGACCACTGCATCCTCCGATCTACCCGCTGATGACGATGTGGGTAATCCGGAACTAGAGGTAGAACTTGACTCTCTTGGTTCATTTTTCGTAGACCTCATTGACAATGATTATTATCAGGACGGCGCTGAAGGCAGCCATGCTGATGACATAGAGGTAACCATTCTTTCCTCCAATTCAGATCCTCTGCCAACATCAAAAATCCGTCAAGCAAACCGGAAAGTAAAATTTTCTCACCCCCTTGGTTACTTGGACCCAAACTTTCTTTCAAAGACGCAGCAGCACGAGGCTCGCCGCACAACCCGGCACAGCGCCCAGGTAGTTACCTCAGCCGGTTTACCGAACAGTCCGGTTCGGAAATGCCTATCAGAGGTCTCTTATCCCATTGATACTTCATACCCCAAAGTAGGTTGTTTCCGCCAGCCTCTTAACCCATCTGATTCAAATTATCAGGGTACTTCTCACTCATCTTCTGGCAAGTTATCGGCCACACAGCTTCCACCCCTGAAAACAGTTCTTGGGTGAGCTATGCACGTGTCTTTATTCTTGATGTGCTATCTTTACATACTGTACTGATCCTCATGTCTATCTTTTCTCAGCGCCAAGCCGAGACCCAGCAAGAAGGCTCGGTTAAGCAAACCGGCTGATGATAATGTAGCTGTTGAACCGGAAAAAACTCCAGATCTGGAAGAAACCGACGCTGACGCCATGCTTAATGATCCGTCGCCTCAAGACCATGACTTCCTTGCCGATCAAGTGCAAGTTGACAATACAAGTCATACTGACCGGCCAACCAGCCCTGTCCTAACTAATGACAAACCGGTCAGTCCCGTTAAGGATACTGACAAATGGCCAACTCCAGTGACGGCTGATGATGATAAAGATGATGACGTTATGATTACTGGCACTGGCCACACCACTCCTAGCAATCCTGTCGCTTTGTCAAAGCATACTACCAAGGAAGAGCTCTCTGCTATCGGCAAAGGCAAATGGAATGCCGATTTATCAAGCTACGCTCATCTCAACGCTCAAGACATTCACTCTGGCTTCTTGAACCGTCTGTATAGCAACCGTGACTATGAAGCTAGTTTGGTAAACTTCATGAAGGAGCGATATGAGGTAACTACTATTTTTCTCTTTTGTCCAATTGCAGTTTATCAACTCCTAGTAGCCCCCAAGTGACGGTTTATGATACCAATCTAAACCGGGACTTTTCTCATAATTCAACTTTGCATATTTATCCTCCAAGGACCGGATTACCTCTTTAAGATGAATCGGTTCCTTAAAATTTGCCATACTGCTCTTTCACCGGTATAGCCCCCAAGGGCCGGTTTAACTTTATAAAGATGAACCGGGACTGTAGAAGAATTCCCATACCAACAGTTGTTGAACAAACACACATTAGCCCCCAAGTGCCAAGATTAATACTTGTATTGTGCTTGGGACTTGTAGAAATTTCTGATAAGGAGCAAATATGCATTAGCCCCCAAGTATCAAGGGCATAACTTGTTATGTGTTTGGTACTTCAAATATATAATGTCAACTCATTATACATCTGTCCCTTTATAGGCTGAGCTGAGCAAGAAGGAAAGCCAAACCGCTGATCTGCAAGAGAACATCAAAACCCAGCAAGCTGAAGCCTCCAAAGCGAAGGAAGAATTGACCCGCGCTCCAGGCGCTATGGAGAAACTGAAAGAGGGCTTCAACAAAGAGCGGGCGGATTGGGAGACTAAAAAATCCGCTTTGATAAAAAGGGCTGAAAATGCCGAAGCCGCTCTTAAACCGGTGGTTGATGAACTGACCGGTGTAAAGCGGCAGATTCATGCCATGACTGCTGCTGTGTTCGGTAAACATCTTTTCCTTAATACTTTCAACATATTTTTCTCATGTGTTGGCGGTTTACTGATGTGTACAATGGTGCAGGAACTCGCATTAGCCATCTGGGCTCTGATGTACAGAAGAAGTTGAAAGCGACCTATACTCTGATAGAGCAGCTATATACCA
Source organism: Triticum aestivum (assembly GCF_018294505.1). Taxonomy (NCBI): domain Eukaryota; kingdom Viridiplantae; phylum Streptophyta; class Magnoliopsida; order Poales; family Poaceae; genus Triticum; species Triticum aestivum. The sequence goes on from NC_057805.1 coordinate 261,593,256, forward strand.
GTGCGCAGCGGATCATCTGCACCACTTCACACAATAAACCTCCTCCAACATTGATCAAGGACACCTTAGAAAGGCTATCCATGCTGCCTGCCCGGGTTGAAGAACTAAAGAAAGTTGCGGCAAGGGCCGGAGCTCTGACCGCTCTAACCCGGGCAAAGGCGTGCGTGCCTGATCTTGATCCGGTGGACGTGGCTAAAGGCTTCCCAAGCTTAAAAGAAGACCGATCAGAATTTGGCCAGGAGGATCTCCACGCCATAAACCGGAGTACGTCCACTGGCTTGTCAATTGGCTGAAGAAGCTGATCTCTCATACTACCAGGCAAGTTATGATGACAAGAACAGACGGATTGCTGCACCAATTCCGGAAGCGCAAAATCTGATCCCTCCAATCCGTAAGCACACTTATGCCCCTGATATTGAACCGTCAACCCTTATAAGCGATGAAGCTGTGTTCCAAGCCTTAACTGGGGTCGACTGGACAACTGTTGACTTCCAGCCGCTGGGTAGAGACGAAGAAGATGAACTGGTGCAAGATGATTCGCAGCCGTCAGGTCAAGCTGGTAAGCAATCATAATCCGGGGCCGGTTTAGTCTTCCACGCTGCAATGCTTATTGAGAAACAATTATCCCTTTGGGCACTGAAACGCCTTGTAATAGGCTAGTTAAAACACTTGGTCTGTTATGCCTTCATGCATATTTATCTGCAACTGATGCGTGTTAATCCGCCATGCTTAAGATATGATATTCATAATCCATAGCTATTTATTCAAGTTGTTCCTGCAGATAAGAAGCTTAAAGCGCCCTGGCGGTTTACCACCGGGCGGGTCATGATACCCAAATATATATATGACCAAGGTTGTAAAAGATAACCAAATATGGAAATATGTGATACCTGTGACCGTTAGGCATAATGTTGGCTGACCAACTTTGTAATGAGGGTAATAACCCTAATCCGGAGTAAAAGTAACTCCTGTTATATGATGCCAGTTTACAATAAAACCGTTCCGGGTTGTGATAAACACCGGTTTATTCCATACTGGTGACTTTGAGTCAAAACCAGACCGGGCTGATAGTCTCCGGATTATAACTTGATCATGTACTTACAACTTGTAGTTGTCAACCTAACCGGGTTGATAAACACCGATTTGAAAACAACACAAATCTTATCAAAAGAAAGAGAAACTTAGCAAAAGGCAAATAAAACCGTTGTAGTCGAGGCTTTTCATGGGCTGCCAGGCCCTAAATTCGACAGCAAAGAATCCCCAAGAAACATTGTGAGCTGTGCTCAGTGGGTGCCTATGTTTGAGCTGTTGTTTTACAACACTCTCTTTGGCCCCGGATTGATGTGGCTTTGAGCCGATCAAGAGGTGTGACTGTGGTTCAGATACGACCAAGCCCCCAAGTGATGCGGTGGCATTGCGCCGATCACGAGGTGTAGCTATGGTTCGGGTACGACCAAGCCCCCAAGTGATGTTGTGGCATTGCGCCGATCAAGAGGTGTAGCTATGGTTCGGATACGACCGAGCCCCCAAGTGATGCTGTGGCATTGCGCCGATCAAGAGGTGTAGCTATGGTTCGGATACGACCAAGCCCCCAAGTGATCTAATATGAAGCTTTGAGAAGCTAAATCAAGGGGTAAACCGGACGCTGCTTTGTAAGCTCCATGTAACCACACATGATGTAAGAAAAACAACAGATACCCCGCTTTAGCTGAGGTTCCGGTTTATTATATTGATCATAATATATACATTGTCATAATATGTACATAAGGAGAGTCTATAGCTCAAGTATAGTAAGGCCGAAGATGAGCAATATTCCACGGCCGGTTGGTCTCCTCCTTCGATTTATGTGAGTCTTTGCGCTCTCGAACATCGATTAGGTAGTACGACCTGTTGTGTAGATTCTTGCTGACCACAAAGGGTGCTTCCCAAGGGGGGGATAGCTTGTGCATATCCGTCTGATCCTGGATGAGCCGAAGCACCAAATCACCTTCTTGAAAGGTTCTGGTTCTAACCCAGCGGCTATGATAATGACGCAGATCTTGCTGATAAATCGCCAAACGGGCTGCCGCCATGTCACGTTCTTCATCTAACAGGTCAAGAGCTTCCTGCCGTGCCTTCTCGTTGTCAGCTTCAATATATGCCGCTACACGAGGCGAGTCATGACGGATGTCACTAGGAAGAACTGCTTCCGCTCCCTAAATCATGAAAAATGGTGTGTATCCTGTCGATCTGTTGGGTGTGGTATTGATGCTCCACAACACAGAAGGTAACTCCTCAACCCAAAAACCCGGCGTCCGTTGCAAAGGAACCATAAGCCAGGGTTTGATGCCTCTCAAGATCTCTTGATTGGCCCTCTCCGCTTGACCATTGGACTGTGGGTGAGCCACTGATGACACGTCAAGCCGGATGTGCTCACGTTGACAGAACTCCTTCATGGCACCTTTGACAGATTGGTACCATTGTCTGTTATAATGCTGTGTGGAAAGCCAAACCGGAAGATCACCTTTTTGATGAATTGAACCGCCGTGGCTGCATCACACTTACTAACTGGCTCTGCCTACACCCACTTCGTCAACTTATCAACCGCCACCAAAAGGTGGGTCTTCTTGTCCTTGGACCTCTTGAAAGGTCCAACCATATCCAGCCCCCAAGTTGCAAACGGCCAGGTGATTGGAATCATCCTCAATTCTTGAGCTGGTACATGAGCGCGTCTTGAGAATTTCTGACAGCCATCACATCTTTTGACCAAGTCCTCGGCATCAGCATGAGCTGTCAACCAATGGAAACCGTGACGAAACGCCTTGGCCACCAAAGATTTTGAACCGGCGTGGTGACCACAATCTCCTTCGTGGATCTCACGCAAAATTCCACGGCCTTCCTCAGGAGACACACAGCGTTGAAACGCCCCTGTCACACTGCAATAATGTAACTCTCCATTGATAATAGTCATGGACTTGGACCGCCGGGTTATCTGCCTGGCCAAAGTTTCATCCTCTGGTAACTCGCCCCGGTTCATATACGCCAGATATGGAACCGTCCAATCCGGGATAACATGAAGAGCCGCCACCAACTGAGCCTCCGGATCAGGAACAGCCAAATCCTCTTCACCAGGGAGCTTGACGGACGGATTATGCAAAACATCCAGGAAGACATTAGGTGGAACCGGTTTACGTTGGGAACCCAGGCGGCTTAAAGCGTCCGCCGCTTCATTCTTCGCCGGTCCACATGATCCACCTGATAACCTTTAAAGTGACCTGCAACAATATCCACCTCACGACGATATGCTGCCATGAGTGGGTCCTTGGAATCCCAAGTGCCGGACACTTGTTGAGCCACCAGATCCGAGTCACCGAAGCACTTAACTCGGCTTAGGTTCATCTCCTTAGCCATCCGAAGACCATGGAGCGCAAGGGAACATTAAACGGAGAACATAACAAAACTTATCACCTCGTGGGGAAGTTAATACGACTCCAGCCCCCGAGCCCTCCAATTGCCTGGACCCATCAAAATGAATAGTCCAATAAGTATGATCCGGCTTCTCTTCTGGCGCTTGTAGTTCTGTCCAATCATTGATGAAATCCATAAGTGCCTGAGATTTGATCGCCGTTCGGGGTATGTATTTCAACCCGTGAGGCCCGAGCTCTATAGCCCACTTAGCAATCCGGCTAGTTGCTTCCCTGTTCTGGATTATATCTCCCAACGGAGCAGAGCTGACCACCGTGATGGGATGACCTTGGAAATACTACTTAAGCTTCCAACTTGCCATAAAAACCCCATACACCAATTTTTGCCAATGCGGGTACCTCTGTTTGGACTCAATAAGTACCTCACTGATATAGTAAACCGGCCGCTGAACCGGATATTCCTTTCCTGCCTCCTTGCGCTCCACCACAATAGCCACACTAATAGCCCGAGCGTTAGCTGCCACATAAAGCAACAATGGTTCTTTGTCAACCGGAGCAGCGAGAATCGGCGGATTAGCTAGCTGCCACTTTAAGTCATCAAATGCTTCATTAGCGGCGTCACTCCAGACGAAGTTATCCGTTTTCTTCAGCATCTGATACAAAGGGATGGCCTTCTCGCCAAGGCGACTGACAAACCGGCTCAACGCGGCAATCCGGCCTGCCAGGCGTTGAACATCATTGATACACTTCGGTTTAGCCAAGGAGGTGATGGCTTTGATCTTTTCCGGATTAGCTTCAATGCCCATGTTGGACACCAAAAAGCCCAAGAGCTTTCCTGCAGGTACACCAAAGACACACTTGTCCATAAGCATCATTTTATAAACCCGCAGGTTATGAAAGGTTTCCTTCAAGTCATCAATCAATGTCTCCTTCTTCCTTGATTTTACCACAATATCATCCACATAGGCATGAACATTGCGGCCGATCTGTTTATGAAGACAATTCTGCACACACCGTTGATAAGTCGCCTGGGCACTCTTGAGCCCAAAGGGCATGGACACATAGCAGAAGGCTCCAAAGGGAGTTATGAAGGCTGTCTTCTCCTGGTCCTTAACTGCCATTTTGATCTGATGATAACCAGAATATGCATCCAAAAAGCTTAAACGCTCACAACCCGCCGTAGCATCAATAATTTGATCAATACGGGGAAGGGCAAAAGGATCTGCTGGACAAGCTTTGTTGAGATCTGTGTAGTCCACACACATACGCCAAGTGCCATTCTTCTTGAGGACCAGCACCGGATTAGCCAACCACTCAGGATGGAATACTTCAACGATAAATCCAGCCGCCAAGAGCCTGGCTACTTCTTCTCCAATAGCTTTGCGTCTTTCTTCATTGAACCGGCGGAGAAACTGCTTGACCGGTTTATACTTGGGATCAACATTGAGAGTGTGCTCAGCGAGTTCTCTCGGTACACCTGGCATGTCAGAAGGCTTCCATGCAAAGATGTCCCGATTCTCACGGATGAACTCGATGAGCGCGCTTTCCTATTTCGGATCCAAGTTAGCGCTGATGCTAAACTGCTTGGACGAATCGCCAGGCACGAAGTCAACAAGCTTAGTCTCATCAGCCGATTTAAACTTTAGGGCCGGATCATGCTCTGTAGTTGGTTTCTTCAACGAAGTCATATCTGCCGGATCAACATTGTCCTTGTAAAACTTCAACTCTTCTGTTGCACAAACCGACTCAGCATAAGCCGCATCACCTTCTTCACACTCCAGAGCAATCTTGCGGCTCCCATGCACGGTTATAGTTCCCTTGTGACCCGGCATCTTGAGCTGCAGATAGACATAACAAGGCCGTGCCATAAACTTAGCATAAGCTGGCCGTCCAAATAGGGCATGATACGGGCTTTGATTTTCACCACTTCAAAGGTCAAGGTTTCTGATCTCGAGTCATGCTCATCTCCAAAAGCCACCTCCAGAGCTATCTTACCAACAGGATATGCCGACTTACCAGGCACCACACCATGGAACACCGTATTGGACGGTTTAAGATTTTTATCTGTTAACCCCATGCGACGGAAAGTTTCATAATAAAGGATATTGATACTACTCCCTCCATCCATGAGTACCTTAGTGAACTTATAACCTCCCACCTGAGGTGCCACCACCAGAGCCAGATGACCCGGATTGTCAACCCGGGGTGGATGATCTTCTCTACTCCACACAATCGGCTGCTCGGACCAGCGCAAATAACGGGGCACCGCCGGTTCAACGGCATTCACCACCCTTTTATGAAGCTTCTGATCGCGCTTGTCCAAGCTAGTGGTGAAGACATGATACTGTCCGCTATTCAACTGCTTCGGGTTGCTCTGGTAACCCGACTGCTGCTGCTGCTGATTGCCCTGATGATTATAGCCACCTTGGTTACCCTGATTACTTTGATTGTTATGTCCACCCTGATTACCGTGGAAGCCTGAACCGGAATTTCCTCCGCCATAACCCGGCCCATGAGAGCCGGGGCCCGAACCGCCTCCTGGTCCATGATCATACCGGAAAGAATCAGAATTTTTGAACTCTTGCATGATGTAACAATCTTTCCAGAGGTGCGTGGACGGGTCCTCCTTCGTCCCATGCTTTGGACAGGGCTGGTTCAACAGATAAGACAAACGGTCCGGATTAGGACTTGGCCTTCCACCGCGCTGGGGCGGTTTACCCTTACGCCGCTGGCCCTTGTCATGTGTATTAGTGTTAGCCACAAAGTCTAAACCGTGGTCCGCCTTACGCTTGCCGCCGTTTCCATGACCCGCCGGGTTGTGGTGCTGCCCCTTGGCGTTGCCGCTCTTCTTTCCCTTCCCTGTCTTATCATCGTCAGACTCGGGATCCTTGGTACTATCAGAGTCGGCATACTTCACCAGTGCAGCCATGAGGGTTCCCATGTCATTACAATGACGTTTGAGCCGTCCCAACTTCAACTTCAGGGGTTCAAACCGGCAATTGCCTTCCAATGTTAAAACTGCGGTGTCAGCGTTGATGCGGTCCGATGAATGCAAAATCTCCGAAACCCGGCGCACCCAATGGGTTGTTGACTCTCCTTCCTCCTGGACACAGGCAGCTAAGTCCACAATTGACATGGGCTGCTTGCATGTATCCTTGAAATTCTGAATAAACCGGGCTCTCAACTCGGCCCATGACCTGATAGAATTAGCCGGTAAGCTCTTTAACCAAGTGCGGGCCGTCCCTTCTAGCATCATGGTGAAGTATTTCGCACATGCCGCATCATCCACATCCAGCATCTCCATGGCCATCTCATAGCTTTCGACCCATGTTTCAGGGGATAAATCGGCGGTGTAATTCGGCACCTTGCGCGGGCCCTTGAAATCCTTGGGCAGGCGCACATTGCGCAACGCTGGGACAAGACATGGCACTCCCAAAGAACTAGAGGTAACTCCTGGTTCCACCGATGTGGTTGGACGAACCGGAGTAAGCTGACGGGCTTCATGCTGCGCCGCTAACTCGGCCTCTCTGCGTGCCCGAGCCCGGTCCACCACCTCCTGAGCATCACCAGCACCACCCGCCGGGTTATTGCCACGGGGCGGATCACGGTTCCGCGCATTGCTTGACACTGCCGGTTCATCCATACGCCTGCTGTAACTCCGGCTTGGACGGGGAGTGGAATGAATCCGATCGCGACTATATGAATAAGCCTCCTGTTGAACCAAGGCTGTCTGAAGAAGCTCCTTAACCCGACGCGTCTCGACCGCCGCCGGAGAATCGCCTTCGATCGGGATGGCCGCCAGCCGTGAAGCGGCAGCGACAATGTTGTCCATCGGGTTAGAGTAATGACCCGGTGGCGTGGGGACATGCGGTGTTACAATGTTGTTCTGACGAGGCGGATCCGCCAAACGTGGCTGAACCGGCGCCCCTGCTCCAGGTGCCCCCGCCCGGTTTACCACCGGCGGATTACTGGTCCCTGCTCCTGGGGTGTTAAAGAGATTTCTAGCGTCATAAACCGGCGGCAGGCGAGATCGGTGCCTCCTCTTCAGGACTTCGTTCGACGCACTCTGATCCAGCATAATCCGGTAAGCTTGTGCATCCAAAGCGGCCCGCTCCGCGGCTATCCTGGTATCCTCAGCTGCTAAGTCGGCTTTGGCCTGGGTGATCTGATCTTTCACTTTCGCGATTTCCGCATTGTGTGCATCCTGATCCGCCGGGTTAACCTCCGCCATCAGCGTTGCCAACGCGTCAAACAAATCAGATAGAACCTGAGCTGGCGGTCGCACAGGGCCTCCTGCCCCGGCCGCTGCCGCCGCTGCCGATCCGGAAATCATCGCCGCTGCGGTCGAAGAGTGGAGCGCCGGTTGCGTGCCGGCCATGAAGATCGCAACCCGGTTTGGCAGATCAAAGGGGTCCGGAATACTGTCGCCATCGGAACAGCCCCCAATCCGGCCATCTTGTAACTGATATAACGACTCGGTCTCTCCGGTCGATGACTCGTCGCCGGAATAAACGACGGTCTCACCACCAGATTCCGATCTATCCTCAGATTCCCCTCCATGGATAACTCCCACGAAGGCACGCTTCATGACAGGCTTGACCCGGGCAGATCTCGCACGCTGAGCCGTTTCGACGAGGTCGGTGCAGATGTCCGGCTCAGGGCCCGGTTCGCCGATCTTGCCAATGAAAACGTGTATGCCACCAAAGGGGACCCGGTACCCGTACTCGATTGAGCCGGCCTCGGGGCCCCAGCCTGCATCGTCGATGTAGAGCTTGCCGCGACGACTCTTGGTCATCCGGCCCACAGCGTAACCCTTGAGTCCTTCGAAGTTGCCCTCCAAGAACTTGAAACCATCGTGCGATAGCCCCACGGTGGGCGCCAACTGTCGTGGTTTTGTCACGGCAGATGTCCTAGAGAAAGGACATAGTCGTGGAGCCATCGCTACGGGTTAGCTTAAAGGGGTTAAAGAGGACAAGGGACGCAAGAGAGTTTTATACTAGTTCGGCCCCTTACGATGAAGGTAAAAGCCTACGTCTAGTTGTGATGGAATTGATGGGGTTTCGATGACCAGGGAGCGAATACGCTTTGCCTGAGTCTCGAGTTGTTGTCTGTTGTTCGTGAACTGCCGCCGGGTCGTCCCCTTATATACATGGGTTGACGCCCGTCGGTTTACAGAATCCTGAGGCCGGCTCATAATCATGTCCAGCTCGGTCTGTGCTACTTCCATCTTACAACACAAGTTTACATAACAATGCCGGTTTATGTCTACAGGCCTTAAACCGGCTTTGGCCCCTGGGCCTTCATGAAGCGTCACCGTCTGTCTTCATGGACTTCAGATACGGATGAACTACTTATGGGGTTAACCCGGCCTCTCCTGGCCGGTTTACGCCTAGTGGTAATATCCCCAACAATACCGATGGACTTCTGGAATCACTTGATTATGAATCACTTGGTACTTGCAAACCATGCCTCATGGGCAAGATGACTAAAACGCCGTTCTCCGGAACAATGGAGCGAGCAACGGATTTGTTGGAAATCATACATACTGATGTATGTGGTCCAATGAATATTGAGGCTCGCGGCGGGAATCGTTATTTTCTCACCTTCACAGATGATTTGAGCAGATATGGGTATATCTACTTAATGAAACATAAGTCTGGAACATTTGAAAAGTTCAAAGAATTTCAGAGTGAAGTGGAAAATCATCGTAACAAGAAAATAAAGTTTCTACGATCTGATCATGGATGAGAATATTTGAGTTACGAGTTTGGTCAACATTTGAAACAATGCGGAATAGTTCCGCAACTCACGCCACCCGGAACACCACAGCGTAATGGTGTGTCCGAATGTCGTAGTCATACTTTACTAGATATGGTGCGATCTATGATGTCTCTTACTGATTTACCGCTATCATTTTGGGGTTATGCTTTAGAGACGGCTGCATTCACGTTAAATAGGGCACCATCAAAATCCATTGAGACGACGCCTTATGAACTATGGTTTGGCAAGAAACCAAAGTTGTCGTTTCTTAAAGTTTGGGGCTGCGATGCTTATGTGAAAAAGCTTCAACCTAATAAGCTCGAACCCAAATCGGAGAAATGTGTCTTCATAGGATACCCAAAGGAAACTGTTGGGTACACCTTCTATCACAGATCCGAAGGCAAAACATTCGTTGCTAAGAATGGATCCATTCTAGAGAAGGAGTTTCTCTTGAAAGAAGTGAGTGGGAGGAAAGTAGAACTTGATGAGGTAACTGTACCTGCTCCCTTATTGGAAAGTAGTTCATCACAGAAACCGGTTCCTGTGACACCTACACCAATTAGTGAGGAAGCCAATGATATTGATCATGAAACTTCAGATCAAGTTACTACCGAACCTCGTAGGTCAACCAGAGTAAGATCCGCACCAGAGTGGTACGGTAATCCTATTCTGGAGGTCATGTTACTTGACCAAGGCGAACCAACGAACTATGAAGAAGCGATGGTGATCCCAGATTCCGCAAAATGGCTTGAGGCTATGAAATCTGAGATGGGATCCATGTATGAGAACAAAGTGTGGACTTTGGTTGACTTGCCCGATGATCGGCAAGCCATAGAGAATAAATGGATCTTCAAGAAGAAGACTGGCGCTGACGGTAATGTTACTGTCCACAAAGCTCGACTTGTTGTGAAAGGTTTTCGACAAGTTCAAGGAGTTGACTACGATGAGACTTTCTCACCCGTAGCGATGCTTAAATCTGTCCGAATCATGTTAGCAATTGCCGCATTTTATGATTATGAAATTTGGCAAATGGATGTCAAAACTGCATTCCTGAATGGATTTCTAGAAGAAGAGTTGTATATGATGCAACCGGAAGGTTTTGTCGATCCAAAGGGAGCTAACAAAGTATGCAAGCTCCAGCGATCCATTTATGGACTGGTGCAAGCCTCTTGGAGTTGGAATAAACGTTTTGATAGTGTGATCAAAGCATATGGATTTATACAGACTTTTGGAGAAGCCTGTATTTACAAGAAAGTGAGTGGGAGCTCTGTAGCATTTCTAATATTATATGTGGATGACATATTGCTGATTGGAAATGATATAGAATTTCTGGATAGCATAAAAGGATACTTGAATAAGAGTTTCTCAATGAAAGACCTCGGTGAAGCTGCTTATATATTGGGCATCAAGATATATAGAGATAGATCAAGATGCTTAATTGGACTTTCACAGAGCACATACCTTGATAAACTTTTGAAGAAGTTCAAAATGGATCAAGCAAAGAAAGGGTTCTTGCCTATGTTACAAGGTGTGAAGTTGAGTCAGACTCAATGCCCGACCACTGCAGAAGATAGATAGAAAATAAAAAGTGTTACCTATGCTTCAGCCATAGGCTCTGTCATGTATGCAATGCTGTGTACCAGACCTGATGTGTGCCTTGCTATTAGCTTAGCAGGGAGGTACCAAAGTAATCCAGGAGAGGATGACTGGACAGCGGTCAAGAACATCCTAAAATACCTGAAAAGGACTAAGGATATGTTTCTCGTTTATGGAGGTGACAAAGAGCTCGTCGTAAATGGTTACGTCGATGCAAGATTTGACACTGATCCGGACGATTCTAAATCGCAAACTAGATATGTGTTTACATTGAACGGTGGAGCTGTCAGTTGGTGCGGTTCTAAAAAAAGCATCGTGGCGGGATCTACGTGTGAAGCGGAGTACATATCTGCTTCGGAAGTGGCAAATGAAGGAGTCTGGATGAAGGAGTTCATATCCGAGGACACGTGGCAGCTACCTGTACAACTTGGGAGCAATGGCTGCCTATTTGGTCACTTTGTCGTCTGCCAGCGGACGGCAAAGATTCAAATCACTTTGCCGTCTGCCAGCGGACGGCATAGCTGGCCACGTGGCAGCTTCCCAGTACTGCCTAGCTGAGCTCTTTGCCGTCTGTCAGCAGACGGAAAAGAGCTTTGACTCTTTGTTGTCCGCTGGCAGACGGTAAAGAGCGCCGTTAACCCCCTAACGGCTCTCACGCCACCGCACTGCCGTCCGTTGTCTTTGCCGTCTGCTGGCCTCGGATGGCGGACGGCAAAATCCTTTGCCGTCCATTTCCAGGAAGCGGACGACAAAGAAGGCCTTTGCTGGCACGTGTAAGACCGGACAGTTTGCCGTCTGCTAGCGGACGACAAAGAGGTTTGCCGTCCGTGATCCATGCCTTTGCCGTCCGCCATGGCGGACGGCAAAGAAGCTGATTCCAGTAGTGTAGGTGTCATACCTAGTGCATCGGGTCCAATGAAAATCTTTTGTGACAATACTGGTGCAATTGCCTTGGCAAAGGAATCCAGATTTCACAAGAGAACCAAGCACATCAAGAGACGCTTCAATTCCATCCGGGATCAAGTCCAGGTGGGAGACATAGAGATTTGCAAAATACATACGGATCTGAATGTTGCAGACCCATTGACTAAGCCTCTTCCACGAGCAAAACATGATCAGCACCAAGACTCCATGGGTGTTAGAATCATTACTGTAATCTAGATTATTGACTCTAGTGCAAGTGGGAGACTGGAGGAAATATGCCCTAGAGGAAATAATAAAGTTATTATTTATTTCCTCATATCATGATAAATGTTTATTTTTCATGCTAGAATTGTATTAACCGGAAACATAATACATGTGTGAATACATAGACAAAACTTGTGTCACTAGTATGCCTCTACTTGACTAGCTCGTTGATCAAAGATGGTTGAGTTTCCTAGCCATAGACATGAGTTGTCGTTTGATTAATGGGATCACATCATTAGGAGAATGATGTGATTGACTTGACCCATTCCGTTAGCTTAGCACTTGATCGTTTAGTTTACTGCTATTGCTTTCTTCATGACTTATACATGTTCCTATGACTATGAGATTATGCAACTCCCGATTACTGGAGGAACACGTTTTGTGCTACCAAATGTCACAACGTTACTGGTTGATTATAAAGGTGCTCTACAGGTGTCTCTGATGGTACTTGTTGAGTTGGCATTGATCGAGATGAGGATTTGTCACTCCGATTGTCGAAGAGGTATCTCTGGGCCCTCTCAGTAATGCACATCACAATAAGCCTTGCAAGCAATGTGACTAATGAGTTAGTTGCGGGATGATGCATTACGGAACGAGTAAAGAGACTTGCCGATAACGAGATTGAGCTAGGTATTGAGATACCAACGATCGAATCTTGGGCAAGTAACATACCGATGACAAAGGGAACAGTGTATGTTGTTATGCGGTTTGACCGATAAAGATCTTCGTAGAATATCTAGGTACCAATATGAGCATCCAGGTTCCGCTGTTGGTTATTGACCGGTAACGTGTATCGGTCATGTCTACATAGTTCTCGAACCCGTAGGGTCCGCACGCTTAAAGTTCTGTGACGATCGGTATTATGAGTTTATATGTTTTGATGTACCGAAGGTAGTTCAGAGTCCTGGATATGATCACGGACATGACGAGGAGTCTCGAAATGGTCGAGACATAAAGATTGATATATTGGAAGCCTACATTTGGACATCGGAAGAGTTCCGGGTGAAATCGGGATTTTACCGGAGTGCCGGAGGGGTTACCGGAACCCCCCGGGGGTTAATGGGCCTTGTTGGGCCCTAGTAGAGAGAGAGAGGGGCCGGCCAGGGCAGGCCGCGCGCCCCCTCCCCCTCTGGTCCAAATTGGACTAGGAAGGGGGGGCGGCGCCCCCCTTTCCTTCTCCTTCTCCTTCTCCTTCTCCCCCTTCCTTTCCCCCTCCTAGTAGGAGTAGGAAAGAGGGGAGTCCTACTCCTACTAGGAGGAGGACTCCTCTTCCTGGCGCGCCCTAGAGGGCCGGCCGGCCTCCCCCTGCTCCTTTATATACGGGGGCAAGGGGGCACCCTAGAACACACAAGTTGATCATTGATCTCTCCCAGCCGTGTGCGGTGCCCCCCTCCACCATAATCCACCTCGGTTGTATTGTAGCGGTGCTTACGTGAAGCCCTACGACGGTAGCTTCATCAACATCGTCACCACGCTGTCGTGCTGATGAAACTCTCCCTTGAGCTCTACTGGATCGTGAGTTTGCGGGACGTCACTAAGATGAACGTGTGCTGAACACGGAGGTGCCGTACGTTCGGTACTGAGGATCAGTCGATCGTGAAGACATACAACTACATCAACCGCGTTGTCATAATGCTTCCGCTTAATGGTCTACGAGGGTATGTGGACGCCACTCTCCCCTCTCGTTGCTATGCATCACCATGATCTTGCGTGTGCGTAGGAAACTTTTTGAAATTACTACGTTCCCCAACAGAAGGATGCTCCGCATCATCTCCCCCCCCCCCTTGGGAGAGATCCGTCCACGGATCGTGATCTTCATCACCATGGGAAAGAGAGGGTGTCGCCATGTAGATGTGGACGACCACCAAGCACTTGTCATGTGGAAGCTCAAAATGGTCACTCTCCAATGTCGCACCGTTTTGTGATTCCTTCGAAAGGAGCAAGTACAACAAACACTTAGAAAAACAAATGTGGTTAGCATTAGTGCAAAACCAAGCATTCAAGAGGTGATTTACCAAACAAGTGTCGTCATCAAGCATAGAATATGGTGTGACAAGGGATTGTGACATGTCATGTAAGCACGTAAATTGAGCACAATCAAGGACATCATGTAAACAATCATGCAAATAGGAGGTAGATATGCTAAAACGTTTGACAAGAAAACAAGCATCGACCTGAAGATCATAGCAAGATGCATAAGACTCTCAATGAACGGTCTATGGTAGGCATAAGAGTCATTCACAACACCAAAAGAAATACAATGTCTAAACACATGGGGCAAGTGCAAGACAATCCAAGCATAATGTGCATATGGTGTGGTGAAGAAAGTGAGGCACTCAACATAAATGATATAGCAATTTTGCAACATGTGCGAGGCAATCAAGGCATGTGAGCAAATAGTAGGCATGGGCATATGTGAAGTAATGACATTGTTGCAACCAAACATGTGATAGGAGCAAGTAATCCGAAAATTGGATGCAACATGAGAAAGCATAGAAATCAAGTCATGCAAACTAGTGGAGCGAAGATGCAACACACTAGAGGAAGTCATGGCAATCATGTCAGGTGAGCAAATAATAGATATTGGTAATGCACATGACATATTGCGAGCACAAACACAAAAGCAAGATCAATGTATTATCATAGGCATGTATCACAAAGGAAACATGGCAAGAACAAGCAATATCTCCACGAAGCTTGCAAATACACATACAAGTAGTAGCATCAATCATCATGTGTAATGCAAAGCATGGGTCACAAAATGCATGGCAAAGGCATAGGAAAGAGCATAACATGCAAAGTGAACATGGCAATATGGGCATATAATATGTAATGGACATTAACCCATACCCAAGTTAGTGCCATGTAGAAGAAATGCGCAAAGTCTTTGCGCGAAGAGAGCGGTGGGAAAGGCAATCCACGGGATCCCAAGTCATCATTGCTCTCTAGAGCTTGTTTTGCCAACTCATGGGATTGCGAGGTTGACAAGTATTCATGTGTACCTACACAAAAGAGACACAAACCAAAGAAAGTGTGTGCGTGGTAAATGTACACATCATCCATCATGATGTGTATGTGCATGTGTGAGTTAGCACAAGATAAGCATCGCTCAAAGAAATTTGATGCATGGTATAAGAACATGTCATCCATCATGAAAGAATAGTTGTTATGTATGACACGATGGGGACACAAATTGAGAATGCAAGTATATGGCACATCACTAGCATGTTTATTCATGGGAAGCATATGGTGCACACAAGTAGTGGGATCATGCAATGGATAGGATGAATCAAAATCTCCTAAAATGTATGAGGAAACTATGGGGGTCTCCTCATGAGCAATAGTGGAAACATCATATGGAGAATATGAACAACATTCAAAACAATGCATATCCGAAGCTAGGTGGTCATGGCATGGCATATGAGATAAATGATGCAAAGGGAGCATATCAATATCATCACAAGAAAAACAAATGCCAATAACCATGGGCTTGTAATCTATGCCATATGTGCAAATTGGGTTTATGTTGATGGCATATGCATAGTCACTACAATGAGATTGCAAATATGACATATTGTTGATCTCATGCATAGCATATGACAAGTCAAGTGGATTGTCAAACATGATGTGACCGAGAGAATTATCACAAGAAATCCTATGTAACATGGCATCACAACTAATAGACTCCACATGGCAATCATCAAACTCATCATAAATGGGTAAATCATCGCATGGGGAAGTCGAACTAGCATGAAGCATGACAATAGGTGGATCAACATCATGCAAGCAATCAATGTCAAGAATGTCCACTTGTGGCTCTCCTCACATGGGAATTGGGGCAACTCGTCATATACGGGACTAGTGGTGAAGTCACTCTCACTCTCAATATGGTGGCATATGTCACTCAACCCATCATATGTCGCCGTGGTCGAAGGGAAAATCCCATGCTCAACAATCTCGTCGCCGTCGTTGTGGATGAAGGTCGAAGATGGCACATCATCACTCTCCTCCATGACCGAAGGGAAAATCCCATGCTCGATCATCTTCCTTGAGGGGCTTCTGAAGATGGAAGTGTCGCCCTCGCTTGTACGTGGTCGCCTTGGACTTGAGAGCTCGATGTAGGCGTACTCGAGGGAAGTAGGCAAAGATATCGTACGTCCGAAGGTGAAGATGCCTTGATAACATGTGGCGAAGATGCCGAAGTGGCGGTAGTAGTCATAGCTTGCTCGTGGTGGTGCTCGTCTCTCGGTCTTCTCTTGTGCTCATGTTGGTTTTCTTGACGGTGCCGCGTGGTACTTGCATCTTGTGGTCGTTCCAAAGACTTGCGACTTGAGCGTCTCCGCCTTGAAGATGACGAAGAGGAAGAAGACTTGTAGTTGGCCCACACGTATCGGATGTCATCCAATTGTGCATCCAACTTGGCGTCGATGTAGTCCCTTGTCCGTGCTTCGCGTTCGTGAATGTCGACGGTGAGTCGCTCAATGCCTCGCATTGCTCGTTGTAGTCTGAAGATGGGCGTTTTGATGATGTAGTTGTTCGAGTCGTCGTTGTCGTGGAAGACCGGAGATGAAATGCCTTGCCTATCCATCACAAGACTCGAGCAAATGTGAGTGGAAGAAAGGAAAGAACTAGACCAATCGACCTTATCCCATGTTGAAGATGGATCAATGATCAATCAATAATGTAACAAGGAAATAGCACAATTGGTACCGGATCTTGTCAATTCTCACACCTACACAAGTAAGGTTTATGGTGGAGCTCGGTGTAACACCCACGATGCGGCTATATCTCCCACGTGTCGAGGCACGACTTAGAGGCATAACCGCATTGTGGTTTTGTCGCAAGAAGGGTCATCTTCACACAATCCCATGTAATGAACAAGAATGGGATAAAGAGTTGGCTTACAATCGCCACTTCACACAATACATAAATATAATCCATACATCATCCAAAATACACACATAGACCGACTACGGTCAAGATCCAAATGAAAATAAGATAACCCCAAATACTAGCTCCCCGATCGTCCCAACTGGGCTCCACTACTGATCCTCAGGAAAAGACACATAGTAACGACCACATTCCTCATCGAACTCCCACTTGAGATCGATCCCATCATCTGCACTGGCATCGTCGGCACCTGCAACTGTTTTGGTAGAATCTGTGAGTCACGAGGACTCAGCAATCTCACACCCGCGAGATCAAGACTATTTAAGCTTATAGGAAAGGATGGTGTAATGAGGTGGAGCTGCAGCAGACACTAAGCATATATGGTGGCTAACATACGCAAAAGAGAGCGAGAAGAGAAGCACCGGAACGGTCGTCATCTAGCAATGACCAAGAAGTGATCCTGAACTCCTACTTACGTCATTCATAACTCAAGCCGTGTTCACTTCCCGGATTCCGCCGAGAAGAGACCATCACGGCTACACACACAGTTGATGTATTTTAATTGGGTCAAGTGACAAGTTCTCTACAACCGGACATTAACAAATTCCCATCTGCCTCATAACCGCGGGCACGGCTTTCGAAAGATAATACCCTGCAGGGGTGTCCCAACTTAGCCCATCATAAGCTCTCACGGTCAACGAAGGATAAACCTTCTCCCGGAAAGACCCGATCAGTCTCGGAATCCCGGTTTACAAGACATTTCGACAATGGTAAAACAAGACCAGCAAAGCCGCCCGATGTGCCGACAAATCCCGATAGGAGCTGCACATATCTCGTTCTCAGGGCACAACGGATGAGCCAGCGTCGGGTTGGCATAGACCCTGGTTGCCCAGGGGGCGCCGGACATCGCTCGGTTTGGGCCAGCACTCGAAGGAGCACTGGTCCGGGGGTTTAAAATAAAGATGACCCTCGGGCTCGCGAAAACCCGGGGAAAAGGCTTAGGTAGCAAATGGTAAAACCAAAGTTGGGCCTTGCTGGAGGAGTTTTATTCAAGGCGAACTGTCAAGGGGGTCCCATAAATCACCCAACCGCGTAAGGAACGCAAACTCAAGGAACATAATACCGGTATGACAGAAACTAGGGCGGCAAGAGTGGAACAAAACACCAGGCATAAGGCCGAGCCTTCCACCCTTTACCAAATATATAGATGCATTAATTAAATAAGAGATATTGTGATATCCCAACATATCCATGTTCCAACATGGAACAAACTTCAACTTCACCTGCAACTAGGAACGCTATAAGAAGGGCTGAGCAAAAGCGGTAACATAGCCAAACAACGGTTTGCTAGGAAAGGATGGTTAGAGGCTGACATGGCAATATGGGAGGCATGATATAGCAAGTGGTAGGTAGCGCAGCATGGCAATAGAACGAACAACTAGCAAAGCAAAGATAGAAGTGATTTCGAGGGGTGGTCATCTTGCCTGCAAGGTTCTCAGAGTTGTCGAAAGCTTGATCCTCGTAAGCGTAGGTTCCTCGTTCGCGAACTCATCTCGTGGCTCTACCAAAGACAAGAACACAAGCAACGGAACCACAATCAATCACGAGAAATGCACAAGCAACATGATGCAAAACATGTATGATATGCGAGATATGATATGCGATGCATATGCGTGCTCCGGAAGGAAAATGATGAACAAGGCAGTAACTTGGCAAACCAAGAATGCCACTGGAAAGATGGGATGATTTCGGTCGAAATCGATATAAAGATCACCAGAAACGGATGCACGGTTTGCAAATGGCAAGCAAAACAAGAATGACACGAATCTGCGATTAACAGCATGATAGCACTTAAAATGCAACAAGTAACAAAGCTACAGCACTCCAACATAGCAACAAATCATATGGAAGTAATCTATAGGAGAAGCTTGACAAAAGATGGACACTGAGCTATGGCTAGTTCACAAAATAACAAGCTCAAACAAGCATGGCAAAAGTACAAAAGATAACAGGTTCACAGACTTGGTGAAATTACTGGACATGGCAGAAAACAGCATCAGGTAGCAATGTTCAGAGCATGAAATCAATATGCTACAGGAACTTAACATAGCAAAACAAGATATGGCAGTATTCTACTAAATGCATATGACAAAAGTCCCTTACTGACCATAAGCGAAAAAGGACCAGAAGATATGATGGCAACCATGTAAACATAGCAAGTTTCCATATCAGGTCTCAGACTTAGCAGAAAACAGAGCATGGCAGAAACAATAATGTGAAGGCATCTTTCTGAGCTTGATGCACTCACCACAAGGCAATTCATGACAAAACAAGCAAACCTACAGCAATATGGAATGTTTATGAAGCTATCCATGGCAAGATCAAGTACATACCATGTATGGATCAACTACAACAAGCTTGGCAAAATTGCATATCATGTTAAGAATCTGCCAGAAATATTTTATAGCAAAAGTAGAGCATGATTGAGTCATTCTAATGCACTCCACAATTTCAAAAAAGGACAGGAATGGAACTATTACAACAATAGATACAAAACATCCTTAATGAACATCTTCAAAATGTGCATGGATCTCTCTGTAGCATCAAGTTTACATGGAAACAAAATAACAGCAGACAAAGACAGAAATCACTAAGTCCCTGAAATCAGAAACATTACGGAGCCTAGTTTGCATGCTTGTGCTAGTCACCACAGAGATCACAAAAAAACATGGCATACACCCTTGGAAATATGGCATGGCATACAACAAAACACATGTAGAGCTCATGCCCATAAGATGCACAGATTAAATGATACAAAAATAACAAATCTCCAAGTTCTGATATGAACCAACAGATAACAGCAACTAGCACTCTTGCACCAGAGATTTGGGCATCAATATGGACTCAAATAAACATGGTGCAATGGAACAAAATGAAGATCATCACGAGACGAACAATTTGACATATTACACGCGCGAAACGGAGCTATATGCAGAGAGTTACGATGCTATGAACATGGGCATGTGATGCAAAATAAAAGGACTTCGAGAATTTAGAGAGGGGAGAAAGTCAACGCACGGGCGGCCCGATCGGATCTGGCGAAGGAGCTCGGGCTCGTCGCCGGCGACGTGGAGGCGGCGAGGCGGCGGGGCCGCGGCGGAGGACGGCGAGGCGGCGGGCGGCGCACGGGAGCGGGGAGGCGGCGGCGGAGCCGACGCGGGCGGTGGCGGGCACGGGCGGCGGCGGGCACGCCGGCGGGCGCCGACGAGCTGCGGCGGCGGCGCGGGGCGACGAGGAGGCGCGGCGGAGGCGCGGGCGGCGCGGGCCGGTGGGGCGGCGTACGGGCCCGGCGGGCCGCGGGCAGCGCGGGCCACGTGGCAGCCCGTGGGTGGCTGGAGGCCGCGGCGCGACCTGTCCGGCTCGGGCCGGACACGTCCGGTGGCAGCGGGGAATTTTGCTAGGGTTTCATCTGCGAGAAATCTCGGGAGGGATGCAAATATATAGGTAGAGGGTGCTAGAAGAGTCCAAATGAGGTGCGGTTTTCGCCCACACGATCGTGATCGAACGACCTACAGCATGGAGATGACTTGGACGGGTTTTGGGCTGGTTTTGAGGGGGGTTTTGCTGCAACTCACAAATGGACTTTGCGGATGCCCGGTTAACCGTTGGAGTACCAAACGACCTCCAAATGGAACGAAACTTGACCGGTGGTCTACCGGTGGTATACCAAGGCCACTTGACAAGCCTCGGTCCATTCCGAGAACGTTTGACACCCGCTCACGAAAGAAAACAAGAGGGGTGCACCGGAGGAGATGGGAGCGCCGGATTGCAAAACGGACAACGGGGAAAATGCTCGGATGCATGAGACGAACACGTATGCAAATGCAATGCACATGATGACATGATATGAAATGCATGACATGAACAAAATGCAAAACGAAAGACAAAACCCGACCACGGAGGGAATATCATAACACATAGCCGAAAATGGCAAGAGTTGGAGTTACAAATATGGAAAGTTACATCCGGGGTGTTACAACACTCCACCACTACGAGAGGATCTCGTCCCGAGATCTAGGACTGAAAGAACTCCGGATATTCGGAACGGAGATGGTCCTCGCGTTCCCAGGTGGCTTCCCGGTCGGAATGGTGCGACCACTTCACTTTCAGGAATTTGATTGACTTGTTGCGAGTCTTGCGCTCAGTTTCTTCAAGAATAGCAACGGGGTGCTCATGATAAGACAAATCTTCTTGGAGGTCAATCTCTTCGAAGTTGATAGTGCGCTCAGGCGTCTTGAAGCACTTGCGGAGCTGTGACACGTGGAACACATCGTGCACGTTCGCGAAGTTGGAAGGAAGCTCAAGTTGATAGGCGAGGTCGCCTCTTTTGCCAATGATCTTGAAAGGACCCACGTATCTAGGGGCAAGCTTCCCTTTGATACCGAAGCGACGAGTGCCTTTCATTGGAGAGACGCGGAGGTAGACATGGTCTCCGATCTCGAAAGCCACATCACGGTGCTTACTATCATAGTAACTCTTCTGGCGCGATTGCGCGGCTTTGAGATTATCACGGATGACTTTACACATTTCTTCAGCTTCAGTGATTAAGTCATTGCCAAGAAGTTGGCGTTCACCAGTCTCTGACCAATTGAGAGGAGTACGGCACTTTCTGCCATAGAGAATCTCGAATGGGGCCTTGCCCGAACTCGCTTGGAAGCTGTTGTTGTAGGAGAATTCGGCATATGGAAGACAATCTTCCCATTTCATGCCAAAGGAAATGACACAAGCCCTGAGCATATCTTCAAGAATTTGATTGACTCGCTCGACTTGGCCACTAGTTTGAGGATGGAAAGCTGTGCTGAAGCGAATGTTTGTGCCCATGGCCTTCTGGAAGGAGTCCCAGAACTTAGAGGTGAAGATGCTTCCACGATCTGAAGAAATCAATTGTGGAATGCCGTGCAAGGAGACAATTCTGGAGGTGTATAGCTCTGCCAACTGAGCTGCTGTGATGGATTCTTTGATTGGAAGGAAATGAGCCACTTTAGAAAGCTTGTCGATGACAACGAAGATAGCATCATTTCCACGCTTGGACTTTGGAAATCCAGTCACGAAGTCCATTTCGATATGATCAAACTTCCATTCTGGGATAGCAAGAGGTTGGAGGAGACCAGCTGGTCGTTGGTGTTCTGCTTTCACTCTTCGACAGACATCACATTCATTCACGAATTGAGCAATTTCTCGCTTCATTCGAGTCCACCAATACGACTGCTTGAGGTCATGGTACATCTTCGTACTTCCAGGATGAATGGAAAGAAGAGAATTGTGCGCCTCGTTCATAATGACTTTCCTTAGATCACCTTTAGGAACCACAATCCGGTCCTCGAAGAATAAAGTGTCTCTGTCATCAATGCGATAGCACTTGTATTTGGAAAGACCCTTGTCGATACCACGTTTCACCTTCTTCACCATGGCATCAAGAAGTTGTGCCTCACGAATTTGATCTTCCAAAGTAGGAGAGACTATGAGGTTGGCAAGAAAGCCTTGAGGAACAACTTGGAGATTCAGCTTGCGGAAAGCTTCACAAAGATCCGGTTGGAATGGCTTGAGAATTAAGCTGTTGCAATAAGCCTTCCTGCTTAAAGCATCTGCAATGACATTGGCCTTGCCTGGAGTATATTCAATACTCGGATTGTACTCTTGAATCATTTCGACCCATCGAGTCTGCCTGAGGTTGAGGTTGGGCTGAGTGAAGATGTACTTGAGACTCTTGTGATCGGTGAAAATGTCCACTTGTCTTCCCAACAAGAGATGTCTCCACGTTATTAATGCATGGACAACTGCCGCCAACTCAAGATCGTGAGTGGGGTAGTTCTTCTCATTGGGCTTCAACTGACGAGAGGTATAGGCCACAACTTTCTTCTCTTGCATTAACACAGCACCGAGACCTTGGAGAGAAGCATCACAGAAAACTTCAAATGGCTTGGATTCATCAGGAGGAGTTAAGACAGGAGCTGTGACTAGTTTCTCTTTGAGAGTGTTGAAAGCAACGTCACACTCAGGAGACCAGACATACTTCACATGCTTCTGGAGGAGGTTGGAAAGAGGCTTTGCAATCTTAGAGAAATTCTCAACGAATCTTCGGCAATAGCTTGCAAGACCAAGAAAACTGCGGAGCTGCTTGACATTCTGAGGAGGTTCCCAATTCACAATTGCGGACACCTTCTCGGGGTTAACAGCGATGCCCTTGGCAGAGATGATGTGACCAAGGAAAAGAACTTCATCAAGCCAAAACTCACATTTGGAGAACTTCGCATAGAATTGATACTCTCTGAGCTTGTCGAGCACCAATCGCAAATGTTTGGCATGATCCTTCTTATTCTTGGAGAAGACCAAGATATCATCGAGATACACCAGGACGAATTCATTGGTATAGGGGTTGAAGATGAAATTCATCATCCGAGAGAATACTGGAGGAGCATTGACAAGGCCGAAAGACACGACAGTATATTCATAAGAACCAAAGCTTGTTCTGAATGCTGTCTTGGGAATATCTTCTTCACGAATGCGAATCTGATGATAACCCATACGAAGGTCAAGCTTGGAGAATACTTTAGCACCTTTGAGTTGCTCGAATAGCTCATTGATGTTGGGAAGTGGATACTTGTTCTTGATTGTCTTCTTGTTCAATGGACGGTAGTCGACACAAAGTCGGTCCGTGCCATCCTTCTTCTTTACAAAAAGAACACCACAACCCCATGGAGATGAACTCGGTCTGATCAAACCCAGACGCTCTTGTTCATCGAGCTGTTTCTTCAATTCCTTCAGCTCGTTGGGTCCAAGCTTGTATGGACGCTTGCAAACGGGTTCAGTGCCTGGCTCAAGATCGATAACGAACTCAACTGGCCGGTGAGGAGGCATACCCGGAAGCTCTTCTGGAAAGACATCTTGATACTCACAAACGACTGGAATTTGAGAGATGGCATTCAATTCGCCCTTCTCATTGAGAGAAAATAACCGAATGGTTTCATCACGAGCGGCATAAATAATCACATCCTCAGAAGAGTGTGTCAATTGAATTTCCCTGGCAGCACAATCAAGTTGAGCCTTGTGCTTAGAAAGCCAGTCCATCCCGAGAATTAGATCAATATCCGAGTCACCAAGAACAACTGGAGAAGACAGAAATTTATAGTTTCCCATCTTGATGGAAACATCCGGAACCATGGAGCTTGCATTCATGAATTTACCCGGAGAGACAACTGATAACGGTCTAGGCAAATCTTGAAAAACCCAACTCATGCTTAGATGCAAAAGGTCTTGATATGAAAGAAAGCGATGCACCAGTATCAACAAGAAATTTTGCAGGAATATCATTAACAGGAAGATTACCCATTATCACATCAGTAGATTCCTCCGCTTGAGCTGCATTCATCATGTTCACCTTTGCAGACTTTGGATTATGCTTGACCACTGCATTGCTGGAAGATCTGACAGGAGGAGGAGGCGGAAGACGCCTTTGGTTGAAGCACTTGTTAGCATAGTGACCTTTCTGCTGACACTTGTTGCAAGTCACCTCTGAGAGTGGACGGTGATAAGGAGCATTGGACTTTGGAGCTTGATTCTGAGACTTGTTCTGATAGCCAGAGTTGGAAGAGTTGGAAGAACCATGGCCACCTTTGTTCTTCTGCTGGTAAGGCTGACGAAACGGAGGAGGAGGAGGCAACCAGAACTTCTGTTGCTTAGCTGCCACAAGTGAGGAAGAAGAAGACTGAACTGCGTCTCTGACTCTCTTCTTAGAAGCCTCACACTTGAGCTGAGCAGCCTCTTGCTTCAGTGCCATGTTATAGAATTGATCAAACTGAGTAGGCTCAACAAGAACGAGAGCTAACTGCAGATCCTCTCTAAGGCCACCTCTGAAGTGATAGATCATGCTCTTTTCATCAGGAACGTCTTGTTTAGCGAAGCGAGCAAGTTTCTGAAACTGGATGTTGAATTGATACACAGACATGTTGCCTTGCTTGAGATTGCGGAACTCCTCACGCTTGCTCTCAACAACACTTTGTGGAATGTGGTGCGCTTTGAAGTCCCGACAGAAGTCAGTCCAAGTGATCACACGACCTCCTCTGGAATCTTTGTATTGCTGAAACCAATCAGCAGCTTGGTCCTTGAGCTGAAAAGAAGCGAACTTGACATAGTCCTCAGGCCTGACATTGCTACATTCAAAATGCTTGTTGATGTCCACGAGCCAATCATCGGCATCCGTGGCCTCGGCACAGTAGCTGAAAGACTTGGGCTGATTTGCGAGAAACTGGTTGAGTGTAGCGAAGTGAGGCTGATTGTTGCCTTGACCTTGATTCCTTGATTGCCTTGCCCTTGGGTGCGTTCTTGCAAGAGTTGCAGAATCATCTGAGCATTGGCGTTGGTGGCTGCCATGATAGCTTGCCATGCCTCCGGAGGCGGAGGTGGTGGCGGAGGGTTCGCTTGACTCCCTTCATTGCGATCCGGATTCTGACGCGTTGGCGGAGCCATCCTGAAGAGGGTGACATCCGTTAGCATCTTGATAGACAAATAGATAAGTAGAATCAACGGATAGAAATTGCAACATATAGTCTTCACAATAAACATTCGAACGAAGATGAACGAATGAATTCCATAGTAAATCATCACACTTCCATAAGTTGAGAAGCCACTTGAAAAAGATATGGAATCAACATATGACTTCGAAGCAACTCGAATACCACAATTCAAAACAAAACAAAGTATTGGCTTGCAGAATAAGCCGGAACAAACATATGATAGAGATTTCGTCCGAAGTTTTCGTGGTGGGGCCCACACGGGCTCAATCGTACAGCACCATCATGTACAAGGCTGTGCACATGACATACGAAGCGTCCCCGAGTCGGCATAGCCAAGGACTCTTTAAGACACTACGAGACCACTGTAAAACCAACCGTGTACAGGCGGACCACTAGACGTCGAACCCCAATCTCATATCATGCGTCTGTCGGAAAGATATCCTAAGGCTACTTGAATTCCCACTTATAAACTCCCGAAACTTTCTGGTTATGCAATCTGGTGTTGGGGATACAGGGGACACAAAATATATCACCCAAACTAGCAATCCCTAGATCCAGCTGTATCCATCCGTCAACACATAACCAAGAAACCTTCGGAAATCGTTTACCTCAACCTTCGAAAAGCATCCGTTATACGAGTTATGGCAATACTCCCGAACTCCCGCCCCAGTACTGGGTGGCGTCGAGGTGATCTCACCAACAACTGCATAAAAGAGATTTCGATGTCGGCGAAACTCAGGTATTCCAGAACTGCAACGATAAAATTGTGACGACAACACCTCGGAGCTCAACTCCCCGGGACACTGCCACAACCCCTAAATGTCAGGAGGCACCAAGAACAATGTTCTCGTCACAAAACCATCGGAACGATTCCAAGATACCCGCGTGATCCTAAAATTTTTTTAGTGAAATTTGAGGAGAGAAGAGTCAAAACTTCTACGTCAGGAGACCTCACCAGAGCGACGAAGGGACTGAGGAGTAAAAAGAATCCTACTCTCCGATATATATAATCCTAAGACTCAAAACATTTTTGTTCTAGACTCAACAACGCCAGCGATTCGATCAAGCAGGGGGCTCCTAAGTCGGGGATGGCTCTGATTACCAACTTGTAACGCCCACGATGCGGCTATATCTCCCACGTGTCGAGGCACGACTTAGAGGCATAACCGCATTGTGGTTTTGTCGCAAGAAGGGTCATCTTCACACAATCCCATGTAATGAACAAGAATGGGATAAAGAGTTGGCTTACAATCGCCACTTCACACAATACATAAATATAATTCATACATCATCCAAAATACACACATAGACCGACTACGGTCAAGATCCAAATGAAAATAAGATAACCCCAAATGCTAGATCCCCGATCGTCCCAACTGGGCTCCACTACTGATCATCAGGAAAAGACACATAGTAACGACCACGTTCCTCATCGAACTCCCACTTGAGATCGATCCCATCATCTGCACTGGCATCGTCGGCACCTGCAACTGTTTTGGTAGAATCTGTGAGTCACGAGGACTCAGCAATCTCACACCCGCGAGATCAAGACTATTTAAGCTTATAGGAAAGGATGGTGTAATGAGGTGGAGCTGCAGCAGGCAATAAGCATATATGGTGGCTAACATACGCAAAAGAGAGCGAGAAGAGAAGCAACGGAACGGTCGTCATCTAGCAATGACCAAGAAGTGATCCTGAACTCCTACTTACGTCATTCATAACTCAAACCGTGTTCACTTCCCGGACTCCGCCGAGAAGAGACCATCACGGCTACACACACAGTTGATGTATTTTAATTGGGTCAAGTGACAAGTTCTCTACAACCGGACATTAACAAATTCCCATCTGCCTCATAACCGCGGGCACGGCTTTCGAAAGATAATACCCTGCAGGGGTGTCCCAACTTAGCCCATCATAAGCTCTCACGGTCAACGAAGGATAAACCTTCTCCCGGAAAGACCCGATCAGTCTCGGAATCCCGGTTTACAAGACATTTCGACAATGGTAAAACAAGACCAGCAAAGCCGCCCGAATGTGCCGACAAATCCCGATAGGAGCTGCACATATCTCGTTCTCAGGGCACACCGGATGAGCAGCTCGGTAGGCATAGACCCCTGGTTGCCCCAGGTGGCGCCGACAGTCGCTCAGTTTGGCCAGCACTCAGAGGAAGCACTGGCCGGGGGTTTAAATAAAGATGACCCTCGGGCTCGCGAAAACCCGGGGGAAAAAGGCTTAGGTGGCAAATGGTAAAACCAAGGTTGGGCCTTGCTGGAGGAGTTTATTCAAGGCGAACTGTCAAGGGGGTCCCATAAATCACCCAACCGCGTAAGGAACGCAAACTCAAGGAACATAATACCGGTATGACAGAAACTAGGGCGGCAAGAGTGGAACAAAACACCAGGCATAAGGCCGAGCCTTCCACCCTTTACCAAATATATAGATGCATTAATTAAATAAGAGATATTGTGATATCCCAACATATCCATGTTCCAACATGGAACAAACTTCAACTTCACCTGCAACTAGATATGATGGCAACCATGTACACATAGCATTTCGTTATCAGGTTCAGAGCTGCAGAAACAGAGCATGGCAGAAAACAATAATGTGAAGCCATCTTTCTGAGCTTGATGCAGGCAATTCATGACAAAACAAGCATACCTACAGCAATACGGAATGTTTATGAGCTTATCAATGGCAAGAGCAAGTACAATAGCATGTATGGAACTACAAATACACATGGCAAAAATTGCATATCATGTTAAGAATCTGCCAGAATATTTTATAGCAAAAGTAGAGCGATGAGTCATGATATGGCACTCCACATTGCAAAAAAGGACAGGATGGATCAACTACAACAATAGCTACAAACATCCTTACTGAACATCCTCCAAAATATGCATGGATCTCTCTGTAGCATCAAGTTTACATGGCAAACAAAATAACAGCAGACAAAGAGTTCGAGAAATCACTAAGTCCCTGAAATCAGAAACATTACGGAGCCTAGTTTGCATGCTTGTGCTAGTCACCACAGAGATCACAAAAAAACATGGCATACAACCTTGGAAAGATTGGCATGGCATACAACAAACACATGTAGAGCTCAAGCCCATAAGATGCCAGATTAAATGATACAAATAACAATTTCTCCAAGTTCTGATATGAACCAGCAGATAAACAGCAACTAGCACTCTTGCACCACAGATTTGGGCATCAAGATGGACTCAAATGAACATGGTGCAATGGAACAAAATGAAGATCATCACGAGACGAACAATTTCACATATTACACGCGGGAAACGGAGCTATATGCAGAGAGTTACGATGCTATGAACATGGGCATGTGATGCAAAATAAAAGGACTTCGAGAATTTTTAGAGAGGGGAGAAAGTCACGCACGGGCGGCCCGATCGGGATCTGGCGAAGAGAGCTCGGGCTCGTCGCCAGGCGACGTGGAGGCGGCGAGGCGGCGGGGCGGCCGCCGCGGGCGCGGGCGGCGGGGCGCGCGGGGAGGACGGCGAGGCGGCGGGTGCGGGCGGCGCACGGGAGCGGGGAGGCTGCGGCGGAGGCGACGCGGGCGCCGGCGGGCACGGCGGGCGGCGGCAGCGCAAGGCGACGAGGAGGCGCGGCGGAGGCGCGGGCGGCGTACGGGCCCGGAGGCCGCGGGCGGTGGGTTGGCAGCCCGTGGGTGGCTGCAGGCGGCGGCGCGACCTGTCCGGCTCGGGCCGGACACGTCCGGTGGCGGCGGGGAATTTTGCTAGGGTTTCATCTGCGAGAAATCTCGGGAGGGATGCAAATATATAGGTAGAGGGAGCTAGGAGAGTCCAAATGAGGTGCGGTTTTCGCCCACACGATCGTGATCGAACGACCTACAGCATGGAGATGACTTGGAGGGGTTTTGGGCTGGTTTTGAGGGGGGTTTTGCTGCAAATCACAAATGGACTTTGCGGATGCCCGGTTAACCGTTGGAGTACCAAACGACCTCCAAATGGAACGAAACTTGACCGGTGGTCTCCCGGTAGTATACCAAGGCCACTAGACAAGCCTCGGTCCATTCCGAGAATGTTTGACACCCGCTCATGAAAGAAAACAAGAGGGGTGCGCCGGAGGAGATGGGAGTGCTGGATTGCAAAACGGACAACGGGGAAAATGCTCGGATGCATGAGACGAACACGTATGCAAATGCAATGCACATGATGACATGAACAAAATGCAAAACGAAAGGCAAAACCCGACCACGGAGGGAATATCATAGCACATAGCCGAAAATGGCAAGAGTTGGAGTTACAAATATGGAAAGTTACATCCGGGGTGTTACACTCGGTGAGGATAGTGGCACAAAAATTTGATGCAAAATGTTAGCAAGAGTCAATAATGTTGGAAAAGATTCACAAATTCGCAATAGAAACAAGTAGGCCAATAGCAATGAATGGCACACGGAAACACACACACGGATAGATAAATGGGGTCATGCAACCAAGGAATGAGCACAAAATGTGGAATCCACGGAAAACACTCGTGTTGCACAAATCTAGAGAGACGCTAGCACGATTGCTCAATAGGCGGATACGACACTTGTGCACAACCTAGAAGATGCAAAATGTATCAACTTTCTATCCCAAGTATGCTATATATGTATGATGTTCCGGTGTTTCGCACACGATGATTCAAGATGATCAATATGGTAGTATGGTATGCAATGTGGCGATGCTATGGCTCTTGCTTACAAGCTCTTTGCTCTCTTTTCTTTTGCTTAAAAGCTTATTCTTTTTTTTGGTATGGCCACTATGCGAAATGCACAAACCAAGATAGCAATTTTGCATATGCGGGAACAATCTTGTGACACAAGTGATGATAGCAAGATGATACCAATATGATATGGTATGTATGCAATGGGGGTACTGATCACTAATGTGCACAAGTAACGTTGCCGGCAACACTCAAAGGCTAGTCTCGATGGGCAAGTGACGCAAAATGGGCTAAGGGGTTAACAAAGCAATGGCAAGAATGAATGTACAATGAGATACCACGATACCAAGATGATATAGAGGTTACCGTTCTTGCTAACGGTTAGGTTGTCAAAATGGTGAAGGTGGTCGATGATGAATCCTTGTCGAAGTTGAGCAGTGGTGTTGTCGATGTCGAACCATTCCTAGTTAGCCGAAACACCCTAGAAAACGGAAAAAACCGCAAACTCAAAATCTCAAAGGAAAATGTCAAATGGTGGTAGCGGAATGCGTAGGTGGTTCCGGAGTTAGCAATGCGGAAGTGGAGGTGATGGTTGATGACGAAGCAAACCATCCCTAAGTAGCTGAAACGCCTTAGGAGACTCAAGTCACCACTCAAGCAACCACAAATGCTATATGGATCAAAAATGGGTTAGGTTGCAGAAAGTTATGGTGGTTTTGCGGATGATATGGTGGATGGCCTAGGCAAAGATGCCAAAATGCCAAACTTTTGATGGAGTCAAATGATGTTGGAACCTATCTAGATGGATGGGGGATGTCAATAGCTACTCAGCGAGCTAAAGAACGTCAAAATCAGACTCCGGGAGCAAAAGTTATGGCCGAAATGGTGAATGGTGATGGGCTGATTCGGGGGGGTGCGGGTGCCCAGGGTTTGGGGGTGCGGGCACCCGGGGTGGTCAGCGAGGTTGGGCTGAAGAAGAGGCCCGGGGGTCCGGGTGCCCGGGGGTAAGGGGTGCGGGCACCCGGGGTGGTCAGCGGGGATGCACGGGGGGTCCGGGTGCCCGGGGTTTGAGGTCCGGGTGCCCAGGGGTCGCGGATTTGGGCGGAAAATCATGGAGAAATGGAAGAAATTGGTGTATTTCGTGGAGGGAAAGGTGGAGATGGATGGGGGGAGGCTAGATCCACTTGAAACCAAGCAAATCCATGGATCAAATCCAACAAAACGTCATCAAACCAATAAATCACAAAAAAAATTGGGGCTAATTTTGGTGGGGAATTTTCTAAATTGGGGAAGAACAGAACAAAATTAGCCTAGAGAACAAGATGGGGGGCTCCAATTTCATGAGAAACCATGGCTCATGATACCAAGATGTTGTAGGGTGGAACCCTAAATGGAGATCTTTCATGAATTGGAGGGGAAATCCCCAAGAACAAGAAGAACACAATGGGGGAAAACAAGAGGAACACTCAAATTGACTTGATCCAATCACACATGTGCTAGATCCAAGAACACACAAGAGTTCACAATGATTCAAGAACAACAAAGGAAAGATACAAGGTACTAGTTCATCCCAATCCTATGAGGAGAGAGGTCTTGATGATCCTATGATGCGGATCCTTCTCCAATAGGAGGGCTTGACATCCACAAGAGGATCTTCTCCCTTAGGAGGTCATGATCTCCATGAGGAAGATGATAAAAGCTCTCTCTTTGTCTATAAAATGCTTTCCTATCCTCTAAATGAGCTAGGTGGGGGGTACTTATAGTCTAGGGGCGAAATAAGAGGGGGAGATGGGATACAAGGGTGAAAACCCAAAGAGGCACGCAGGCCCTCGGAGTGGAGCGTGCACCCGGGGGTGTGAGGCCCGGGCACCCGGGATGGGCAGGGGCTGGCGCATAGGGGGCCCGCGCACCCGGGGCGAAGAGGGTCGGGCACCCGGACCGGCCCGAGGGCCGGCTGGAGGGAGGCCGGGCACCCGTGGTTGAGGGCCCGGGCACCCGGTGAGGGAGTCCTGGACTAAGGGGTCCTCGGGCGTCCGGCCTGTTAGCCATGGGCCGGACTGATGGGCTGCGAAGATACGAAGACCGAAGACTCCACCCGTGTCCGGATAGGGCTCACCTTGGCGTGGAAGGCAAGCTTGGCGACCAAATATGTAGATTCCTTTCTTTGTAACCAACCCTGTGTAACCCTAGATTCTCCCGGTGTCTATATAAACCGGAGGACTTAGTCCGAAGTGGATACATTCATTACCATAGTCATACAGGCTAGGCTCTTAGGGTTTAGCCATTACAATCTCGTGGTAGATCAACTCTTGTAATACTCATATTCATCAAGATCAATCAAGCAGGAAGTAGGGTATTACCTCCATAGAGAGGGCCCAAACCTGGGTAAACATCGTGTCCCCTGTCTCCTGTTACCATCGACCTTAGACGCACAGTTCGGGACCCCCCACCCGAGATCCACCGGTTTTTACACCGACATTGGTGCTTTCATTGAGAGTTCCACTGTGTCGTCCCCAAAAGGTTTGATGGCCCCTTCAATCGTCAACGACAATGCTGTCCAAAGAGAAACCTTCCTCCCCGGACAGATCTTCGTGTTCGGCGGCTTCGCACTGCGGGCCAACTCGCTTGGCTATCTGGAGCAGATCGATAGCTACGCCCCTGGACATCAGGTCAGATTCGGAAGCTTGAACTATGTCACGGACATCCATGGATACTTGATCTTCGACGGATTTGAAACTGCGGCGACCGCCCCTTGTCGCCCCGATGAGCATGACTTAGATCTGTCATCGGACCGCATCCAGGAGATGGCTTCCGTAACTGCTCTGGCTTTAGATCCGGAGCAGATCGCACCCTCCGAGGACGGGATGCTCAACCCC
Source organism: Triticum aestivum (assembly GCF_018294505.1). Classification (NCBI taxonomy): domain Eukaryota; kingdom Viridiplantae; phylum Streptophyta; class Magnoliopsida; order Poales; family Poaceae; genus Triticum; species Triticum aestivum. The sequence continues at coordinate 261,626,232 of NC_057805.1, forward strand.
GCCACGGAGGTTGCAGATTCCGCAATGTTGGAGCCGCACATAGTCTTAACATCACCCAATATCTGTGTCACCGGAATTCCGAACTCGTCTCCGGCTTTAAGTCCCGAACCATGTGAGTCCGCGGACACCAAACTTGATCGATTACCGATCTTCGAATTGAGCGCCGCAGACATCTTCCAGCATTCGCCCTTGGGCGATGTGCTAAATTCAATAAGAAATGTGTCCTTGGCGGGGGACTCACACCCGAATTATGCCCGGTTGTTTGAACTGGAGGCTGATGATGGGGGAGAATTTTGCTTCCCACCCACCACCCACTTCATAGCCATTGTCGAAGACTTAACCAACACGGTTGGCTATGACTCCGAAGACATTGACGGTATGGACGACGATGCCGGAGATGAGGAGGCCCAAAACCCGCCATTCACTGGTCGATGGACAACCACTTCCTCATATGACGTATACATGGTAGATACACCGAAAAATAATAGCGGCGATGACAAGGAAAACCCAGCAAAGGAGACAGCAACATCGGCACAGGAAACGACAACACTCCGGATGGTGCCAAAGACACAGAGGAACCCGATAAATATAAACTGCCGAATGAGACAATTGGGAAGATGGGCAAGTCAGCCCTGACGAACAAGCCATAGAAGAAGACTCGGAGGACGGTAGTTACCATCCGCTCTCCGAAGAGGAGGTTAGCCTCAGCAACGAAGACTTCATCATGCCTGAGGAACCTCTCGAGCAGGAGCGCTTTAAGCTTCAGCTAATAGCCACTGCGAGGTGTTGGAAATATGCCCTAGAGGTAATAATAAAATGGTTATTATTATATTTCCTTGTTCATGATAATTGTCTATTGTTCATGCTATAATTGTATTAACTCGAAACCGTAATACATGTGTGAATACATAGACCACAACATGTCCCTAGTGAGCCTCTTGTTGACTAGCTCGTTGATCAATAGATGGTTATGGTTTCCTAACCATAGACATTGGATGTCATTGATAACGGGATCACATCATTAGGAGAATGATGTGATGGACAAGACCCAATCCTAAGCATAGCACAAGATCGTGTAGTTCGTTTGCTAAGAGCTTTTCTAATGTCCAGTATCATTTCCTTAGACCATGAGATTGTGCAACTCCCGGATACCGTAGGAATGCTTTGGGTGTACCAAACGTCACAACATAACTGGGTGGCTATAAAGGTACACTACAGGTATCTCCGAAAGTGTCTGTTGGGTTGGCACGAATCGAGACTGGGATTTGTCACTCCGTATGATGGAGAGATATCTCTGGGCCCACTCGGTAATGCATCAACATAATGAGCTCAATGTGACTAAGTAGTTAGTCGCGGGATCATGCATTACGGAATGAGTAAAGTGACTTGCCGGTAACGAGATTGAACGAGGTATTGGGATACCGACGATCGAATCTCGGGCAAGTAACATACCGATTGACAAAGGGAATTGTATACGGGATTGATTGAATCCCCGACATCGTGGTTCATCCGATGAGATCATCGTGGAACATGTGGGAGCCAACATGGGTATCCAGATCCCGCTGTTGGTTATTGGCCGGAGAACGTCTCGGTCATGTCTGCATGGTTCCCGAACCCGTAGGGTCTACACACTTAAGGTTCGATGACGCTAGGGTTATAGGGAATAGATATACGTGGTTACCGAATGTTGTTCGGAGTCCCGGATGAGATCCCGGATGTCACGAGGAGTTCCGGAATGGTCCGGAGGTAAAGAATAATATATAGGAAGTGAGGTTTTGGCCACCGGAAGAGTTTCGGGCGTCACCGGTAATGTACCGGGACCACCGGAGGGTTCCGGGGGTCCACCGGGAGGGGCCACCAGCCCCGGTGGCTTGCATGGGCCAAGAGTGGGAAGGGACCAGCCCCTGAGTGGGCTGGTGCGCCTCCCACCAGGGCCCAAGGCGCAGCTTGGAGGGAAAAGGGGGAACCCTAGGCGCAGATGGGCCTAATGCCCACCCTAGGGCGCGCCCCCTCTCTCCCCCTCTTGGCCGCCCCCGTCCATCCCAGCTAGGGCTGCCGCTCCCTAGGGGTGGGAACCCTAGAGGGGGCGCACCCTCCTCCCCTCCTCCTATAAATAGTGGGGGTTTTGGGGCTGCAGAGGACATGAGTCTCCCTCTCTCTTGGCGCAGCCCTACTCCTCTCCCTCCTCGTCTCTCGCAGTGCTTGGCGAAGCCCTGCTGGAGTGCCACGCTCCTCCACCACCACCACGCCATCGTGCTGCTGCTGGCCGAAGTCTTCCCCAAACTCTCCCTCTCCTTTGCTGGATCAAGGCGCGGGAGACGTCATGTAACGCCCATGATGCGGCTATATCTCCCACGTGTCGAGGCACGACTTAGAGGCATAACCGCATTGTGGTTTTGTCACAAGAAGGGTCATCTTTACACAATCCCGTGTAATGAACAAGAATGGGATAAAGAGTTGGCTTACAATCGCCACTTCACAAAATACATAGATAAATTCATACATCATTCAAGATACACATATAGGTCCGACTACGGAACCAAAAGAAAAGAAGACAACCCAACTGCTAGATCCCCGATCGTCCCAACTGGGCTCCACTACCGATCAATAGGAAAAGAAACATAGTAACGACCAAGGTCCTCATCGAACTCCCACTTGAGTTCGGTAGCATCGCCTGCACTGGTATCCTCGGCACCTGCAACTGTTTGGTAGAATATGTGAGTCACGAGGACTCAGCAATCTCACACCCGCGAGATCAAAACTATTTAAGCTTATAGGAAGGAAAGGGGTAGTGGAGGTGAGGTTGCAGCAGCGACTAAGCATATATGGTGGCTAACATACGTAAATAAGAGCGAGAAGAGAAGCAACGGAACGATCGTCAACTAGTAATGATCAAGAAGTGATCCTGAACTCCTACTTACGTCAAACATAACCCAAAAGCCGTGTTCACTTCCAGGACTCTGCCGAAAAGAGACCATCACGGCTACACACGCGGTTGATGCGTTTTAATTAAGTCAAGTGTCAAGTTCTCTACAACCAGATATTAACAAATTCCCATCTGCCACATAACCGCGGGCACGGCTCTCGAAAGTTTATACCCTGCAGGGATGTCCCAACTTAGCTCATTATAAGCTCTCACGATCAACGAAGGATATTCCTTCTCCCGGGAAGACCCGATCAGTCTCGGAATCCTGGTTACAAGACATTTCGACAATGGTAAAACAAGTCCAGCAAGACCACCCGAATGTGCCGACAAATCCCGATAGGAGCTGCACATATCTCGTTCTTAGGGCACACCGGATGAGCAGTCCGTACAACTAAAACCAGGCCTCAAGTACCCCCGAGGTGGCGCTGCAAAGGGCTCTAGTTTGGTCCATCACTCGGAGGAGCACTGGCCCGGGGGGGTTAAAATAAAGATGACCCTTGAGTCTGCAGAACCCAAGGGAAAAAGGCTTAGGTAGGCAAATGGTAAAATCAAGGTTGGGCCTTGCTGGAGGAGTTTTATTCAAAGCGAACTGTCAAGGGGGTCCCATAAATCACCCAACCGCGTAAGGAACGCAAAATCAAGGAACATAACACCGGTATGACGGAAAACTAGGGCGACAAGAGTGGAACAAAATACCAGGCATATGGCCGAGCCTTCCACCCTTTACCAAGTATATAGATGCATTAATTAAGACAAGAGATATTGTGATATCCCAACATAAACATGTTCCAACATGGAGCAATCTTCAACTTCACCTGCAACTAGCAACGCTATAAGAGGGGCTGAGCAAAAGCGGTAACATAGCCAAACAACGGTTTGCTAGGAAGGGTGACAAAGGTTAGAGGTTCATGGCAATATGGGAGGCTTGATAAGCAAGTGGTAGGTAGCGCAAGCATAGCGATAGAGCGAACAACTAGCAAAGCAAAGATAGAAGTGATTTCGAGGGTATGGTCATCTTGCCTGAGATCCCGCAAGGAAGAAGAACGAGTCCATGAAGAAGACAAACGGATGTAGTCGAACGAATCCTCACAACTCCGGAACGAAACCAAAGCTAACGAGAGAAGCAACCCGGAAAGAAACAAACAACATAGTAAACAACCATCACATAAACATGGCATGATGCACAATCAAGTATGATGCATGTCCGGTTTAATGAGCATGGCATGGCAAAGTGCAACAAACAACACTATAAATTAAGTGGAGCTCAATATGCAATGAGTTGCATATTGATGAAACACCACATCAATTATTTAGTTCTCTCTCGGTTATGTACCCAACAATATTAAATGTTGATTTAACATGGCAAGAGAAGAAGCATAAGTAAGCTAACTATTTAGGCAAGTTAAATGAGGCCGGAAATAACAAACAACAATTCCGGAAAATCCTCATGTCCATATTTTAGATTTGGTACTGTTCTGCCCTAAACCATATTTTAAAGTTGTTAAACAGCAAAATAAAGTGCACCATGTTAAACTAGGCATTTTTCTACTCCATTTACATATAAAGTTTATTTAAATCCGAGCTACGGTTATTTAGTTATGGAATAAATCATTTTAGCATGGCATTTAAGAAAATTAAATCAAACAGCACATTTAAACATTTTAAACATGGATGAAAGTGACATATTGTGAAACTAGATAAAATTCTAAGCATTTTACATATATTAGTTGTTTTAATCCGATGCATGGTTTGTGAGATATTAAATGCATGAACATGGAGGGTCAATCTGTAAATATGCAGTTTTTGGCTAATTAGACAAATTTGCAGCAGCGGAAAAAAAGACTGCGGGCCTAATCTGGCTGGCCCACTGGTGCACAGGAGCGGGCACTGGACGCTGCTCACCATGGGCCGAGGCCCGGTCGATGGAGGAGGCCCAAGAGGGGCGCATCCAGGCTGGCTGGAGGGAAGGCCGAGGTGGGCACTGGACCTTGCTGGCGCTGGAAGTGGCCCAGACGCGCGAGGCGGGGAGGCTACGGGCGCGTCGCCCTCTGTTCGACAGAAAACAGAGGAGCAGCGGCGCTGGACCGCGTGACGATGGCTCGCACGGGACTCCAGCGAGGCGGAGAGGCAGGGGACAGACACGGGAAAGTGAGGGAGGCCCGGATCCTCCAGATCCAGTGGCGCTTGGCTTGTGGAGGCTGGCGGCGAGCTACAAGGCCATGGAAGCTGCTGTTGTCTGAAGAAAAAGACAGAGAAATTCAGAGGGGAAACAAGGGAAGAAGAGAGACCGCAGCGAGATGGCAGGGGTGCGACGGCCTGAGGAGAACCTACGGTTCGGCAGCGAGGAGGCCAGGAAAAGAGCGGGTCCAGCGGCATCGGATCAAGGCGGAGATGAAGTGGGGCGGCCGCGCGGACGGACGGCAGCGGAGGCAGGAGCTCCATGGGCGGCGGCGCTGGGTTGCTGCGGAGGAAGGCGGCTGTTGGCGGCCGATCTGGAGCAGGGAAGCAGAGGCGGACGACGGGGATGGCCGTCAGCGACGAACCCCAAGGGCAGCGGTGCTGCATTTTCTCCATGGCCTCAACATGGTTCCCTGTGAGAGAGAGGCAGAGGCATGAGAGAGAGGGGGCGCATGACGGGGAGGAGGAGGCGCAAGAGAAGGCAAGGTCAGGGGCTCATCTGAGGCGGCGACGCGAGGTTGTTGCTGCTGCTGCTGGGACGGCAGGGGCACGGGCGCTCGTGTTCGTGGAGGCAGGGGAGCTTGGAGCCTCGGGCCTGGATCGAGGGATCGGCGCTGGATCGATGGATGGAATGGGTGGAGCTGCTGGCTAGATGGGTGGATCGAAGAGAGGCCGGGGTTGGCCCGACGGGGAATTCCAGGGAGAGGAGGCAGGTGGATCGGGATAGATCCCAAGGAAGATGGTGAGTGGCTGCGGGGGAGGACAAACCTCCTAGATTTTAGGGTTTGGACTGTTTAAATAGCTAGGTGGACTAGCTTAAGGCAAAACGGACCCTCCGACCAAAATTGAACGGTCGAGAAAAATAGGCTGTGGAGTCCAATAAAGAAAACGGAGATGTTTTATAGATGTTTGGGGATGATCCGGACCCAATGGTGATGACTGAGCGGGTCGGGTTCGGGACAGGTTTCGGACGCGCGCAAGAAGGGGTTTTGTGCATTGTGCAGAGAGGGTCAAACGGTCGGGCAACAAAAGAATGGTGGGTCTGAGAAAAGGTCAACGGAGGCGAGGAGGGACGCGGCAACTACGAACGGATGCAAACTTTAAGAAAACATGCAGATGCAATGCTCAGGATGACATGATGAAATGCATCAAACAAAATAAAACACACGGCGACAACGAAAAACATGGAAGGCGTCTGAAGCGTCGGTCTTGGGGCGTCACACGTCACCGGGCTGCATGTGTATTAAACACGGAGGCACCGTTGTTCGGTGCTTAGATCGGATTCGGCCGCGATCTGAATCGCTTCGTGTACGACTCCACCGACCACGTTCTTGCAACGCTTCCGCATCGCGATCTTCAAGGGTATGAAGATGCACTCCCCTCTCTCTCGTTGCTAGTTACTCCATAGATTGATCTTGGTGATGCGTAGAAAATTTTGAATTATTGCTACGTTCCCCAACAGTAGCATCATGAGCTAGGTCTATGCGTAGATTCTATGCACGAGTAGAACACAAAGTAGTTGTGGGCAATGATTTGTTCAATTTGCTTGCCGTTACTAGTCTTATCTTGATTCGGCGGCATTGTGGGATGAAGCGGCCCGGACTGACCTTACACGTACACTTACGTGAGACAGGTTCCACCGACTGACATGCACTTGATGCATAAGGTGGCTAGCGGGTGTCTGTCTCTCCCACTTTAGTCGGATCGAATTCGATGAAGAGGGTCCTTATGAAGGGTAAATAGCAATTGGCATATCACCATTGTGGCTTTTGCGTAGGTAAGAAACGTTCTTGCTAGAAACCCATAACAGCCACATAAAACATGCAACAACAATTAGAGGACGTCTAACTTGTTTTTGCAGGGTATGCTATGTGATGTGATATGGCCAAAAGGATGTGATGAATTATATATATATGATGTATGAGATTGATCATGTTCTTGTAATAGGAATCATGACTTGCATGTCGATGAGTATGACAACCGGCAGGAACCATAGGAGTTGTCTTAATTTATTGTATGATCTGCGTGTCAATGAAAAACGCCATGTAATTACTTTACTTTATTGCTAACCGTTAGCCATAGTAGTAGAAGTAATAGTTGGCGAGACAACTTCATGAAGACACGATGATGGAGATCGTGGTGTCATGCCGGTGATGAAGGTGATCATGCCGCGCCTCGAAGATGGAGATCAAAAGGCGCAAGATGATATTGGCCATATCATGTCACTTTATGATTTGCATGTGATGTTTGTCATGTTTACATCTTATTTTCTTAGAACGACGGTAGCATAAATAAGATGACCCCTCGCAATAATTTCAAGAAAGTGTTCGCCCTAACTGTGCACCGTTGCGAAGGTTCGTTGTTTCGAAGCACCACGTGATGATCGGGTGTGATAGATTCTAATGTTCGCATACAACGAGTGTAAGCCAGATTTACACATGCGAAATACTTAGGTTGACTTGACGAGCCTAGCATGTACAGACATGGCCTCGGAACACGAGAGACCGAAAGGTCGAACATGAGTCGTATGGTAGATGCGATCAACATGAAGATGTTCACCGATGATGACTAGTCCGTCTCACGTGATGATCGGGCACGGCCTAGTTGACTCGGATCATGTACCACTTAGATGACTAGAGGGATGTCTATCTAAGTGGGAGTTCATTAAATAATTAGATGAACTTAATTATCATGAACATAGTCAAAAGGTCTTTGCAAATTATGTCGTAGCTTACGCTTTAGTTCTACTATTTAAGATATGTTTCTAGAGAAAATTTAGTTGAAAGTTGATAGTAGCAATTATGCGGACTGGGTCCGTAAACTGAGGATTGTCCTCATTGCTGCACAGAAGGCTTATGTCCTTAATGCACCGCTCGGTGTGCTGAACCTCGAGCGTCATTTTTAGATGTTGCGAACATCTGACATACACGTTTTGATGACTACGTGATAGTTCAGTGCGTAATGTTAAAACGGTATAGAATTGAGGCACCGAAGATGTTTTGAAACGTCGCGGAACATATGAGATGTTTCAAGGGCTGAAATTGGGATTTCAGGCTTGTGCCCACGTCAAGAGGTGTGAGACCTCCGACAAGTTTCTTAAGCCTACAAAGTAAGGGAGAAAAGCTCAATCGTTGAGCATGTGCTCAGATTGTCTGAGTACTACAATCGCTTGACTCGAGTGGGAGTTGTCTTCCAGATGAGATAATGATGGTTCTCCAAAGTCACTGCCACCAAGCTACTGGAGCTTCGTGATGAACTATAACATATCAGGGATAGATATGATGATCCTTGAGCTATTCGCGATGTTTGACACCGCGAAAGTAGAAATCAAGTAGGAGCATCAATTGTTGATGGTTAGTAAAACCACTAGTTTCAAGAAGGGCAAGGGCGAGAAGGGATACTTCATGAAACGATAAATCAGTTACAGCTCTAGTGAAGAAACCCAAGGTTGAACCCAAACCCGAGACTAAGTGCTTCTGAAATGAGGGGAACGGTCACTGAAGCAGAACTGCCCTAGATACTTCGTAGATGAGAAGGCTGGCAAGGTCGACAGAAGTATATTGGATATAAATTATATTAATGTGTACTTTACTAGTACTCCTAGTAGCACCAGGGTATTAGATACCGGTTTGGTTCCTAAGTGTTAGTAACTCGAAATAAAAGCTGCGGAATAAACGGAGACTAGCTAAAGATGAGATGACGATTTGTGTTGGAAGTGTTTCCAAGGTTGATGTGATCAAGCATCGCATGCTCCCTCTACCATCGAGATTGGTGTTAAACCTAAATAATTGTTATTTGGTGTTTGCGTTGAGCATAGACATGATTGGATTATGTTTATCGCAATACGATTATTCATTTAAGGAGAATAATGGTTACTCTTTGAATAATACCTTCAATGGTCTTGCACCTAAAATGAATGGTTTATTGAATCTCGAACGTAGTGATACACATGTTCATGCCAAAAGATATAAGATAGTAATGATAGTACCACATACTTGTGGCACTGCTATTTGAGTCATATTGGGATAAAACGCATGAAGAAGCTCCATGTTGATGGATCTTTGGACCCACTCGTTTTTGAAAAGATTGAGACATGCGAACCATGTCTATTGGTATATATGCATGAAGAAACTCCATACAGATGGATCATTTGGACTCACTTGATTTTGAATCACTTGAGACATGCAAATCATACCACATGGGCAAGATGACTGAAAGACCTCGTTTTCAGTGAGATGGAACAAGAGATCAACTTGTTGGAAGTAATACATTTTTATGTGTGCAGTCCAATGAGTGCTGAGTTATGCAGTGGATATCGTTATGTTCTTACTTCACAGATGATTTGAGTAGATGCTAAGTATATTTACTTGATGAAACACAAGTCTGAATTATTGAAAGGTTCAAGTAATTTCAGAGTGAAGTTGAAGATCGTCGTGACAAGAGGATAAAATGTCTATGATATGATCATAGAGATGAATATCTGAGTTACGAGTTTGGCACACAATTAAGACATTGTGGAAATTGTTTCACGACCGATACCGCATGGAACACCATAGTGTGATGGTGTGTCCGAACATCATAACTGCACCCTATTGGATATAGTGCATACCATGATGTCTCTTATCGAATTACCACTATCGTCTATGGGTTAGGCATTAGAGACAACCGCATTCACTTTAAATAGGGCACCACACAATTCCGTTGAGACGACACCGTATGAACTATGGTTTAGAGAAACCTAAGCTGTCGTTTCTTAAGAGTTTGGGGCTGCGATGCTTATGTGAAAAAGTTTCAGGCTGATAAGCTCGAACCCAAAGTGGATAAATGCATCTTCATAGGACACCCAAAAATAGTTGGGTATACCTCCTGTCTCAGATCCGAAAGCAAAAGGGATTGTTCCTAGAATCGGGTCCTTTCTCGAGGAAAAGTTTCTCTCGAAAGAATTGAGTGGGAGGATGGTGGAGACTTCATGAGGTTATTGAACCGTCACTTCAACTAGTGTGCAGGATGGCACGGGAAGTTGTTCCTGTGGAGACTACACCAATTGAAGTGGAAGTTGATGATAGTGATCATGAAACTTCAGATCAAGTCACTACCAAACCTCGTAGGTTGACAAGGATGCGTACTACGTCATAATGGTACGGTAATCATGTCTTGGAAGTCATGTTTCTAGACAACAATGAACCTACGAACTATGGAGAAGCGATGGTGGGCCTGGATTCCGACGAATGGCTTGAGGCCATAAAATCCGAGAGGATCCATGTATGAAAACAAATTATAGACTTTGGAAGAACTACTTGATGGTCGTAAGGCTGTTGGGTACAGATGGATGTTAAAAGGAAGACGGACAATGATGGTAAGTGTCACCATTAAGAAAGCTCGACTTGTCGTTAAGATGTTTTCCGACAAGTTCAAGGAGTTGACTACGATGAGACTTTCTCACTCGTAGCGATGCTGAGAGTCTGTTGGGATTATATTAGCAGTTATTGCATTATTTATGAAATCTTGCAGATAGGATGTCAAAACATTGTTTCCTCGACGATTTTCATGAGGAATGGTTGTATGTCATACAACCAGAAGGTTTTGTCAATCCTGAAAGATGCTAACAAGTATGCAAAGCTCCAGCGATCCTTCTAAGGACTGGAGTAAGCATCTCAGAGTTGGAATATGCGCTTTGATGAGATGATCAAAGATTTTGGGTTTATACAAAGTTTATGAGAAACTTGTATTTCCAAAGAAGTGAGTGGGAGCACTATAGAATTTCTGATGAGTATATGTTGTTGACATATTGTTGATCGGAAATGATGTAGAATTTCTGGAAAGCATATAGGGTTGTTTGAAAAGTGTTTTTCAATGGAAAACCTGTATTAAGCTACTTGAACATTGAGCATCAAGATCTATAAGGATAGATCAAAGCGCTTAATAGTACTTTCAAATGAATACATACCGTGACAAGATTTTGAAGGAGTTCAAAATAGATTGGCAAAGAAGGAGTTCTTGGCTGTGTTATAAGGTGTGAGTATTGAGTAAGACTCAATGCCTGACCACGGCAGAAGAGAGAGAAAGGACGAAGGTCGTCCCCTATGCTTTAGACGTAGGCTCTACAGTATGCTATGATGTGTACCACGCTTGAAGTGTGCCTTGCCATGAGTCAGTCAAGGGGTACAAGAGTGATCCAGGAATGGATCATAGGACAGAGGTCAAGGTTATCCTTAGTACCTAGTGGACTAAGGAAATTTTCTCAATTATGGAGGTGGTAAAAGAGTTCGTCGTAAAGGGTTACGCCGATGCAAACTTTGACACTAATCTGGATGACTCTGAGTAGTAGAACAGATTCGTATAGTAGAGCAATTATTTGGAATAGTTCCAAATAGCGCATGGTAGCTGCATCTAGGAGATGACATAGAGATTTGTAAAGCACATACGGATCTGAAAGGTTCAGACCCGTTGACTAATAACCTCTCTCACAAGCGTGATATGATAAAACACCATGGGTGTTGGATTCATTGCAATCACATAGTGATGTGAACTAGATTATAGACTCTAGTGCAAGTGGGAGACTGTTGGAAATATGCCCTAGAGGCAATAATAAAATGGTTATTATTATATTTCCTTGTTCATGATAATTGTCTATTGTTCATGCTATAATTGTAATAACTGGAAACCGTAATACATGTGTGAATACATAGACCACAACATGTCCCTAGTGAGCCTCTAGTTGACTAGCTCGTTGATCAATAGGATCCAATCCTAAGCATAGCACAATATCGGGATCACATAGACATTGGATGTCATTGATAACGGGATCACATCATTAGGAGAATGATGTGATGGACAGGACCCAATCCTAAGCATAGCACAATATCGTGTAGTTCGTTTGCTAAGAGCTTTTCTAATGTCAAGTATCATTTCCTTAGACCATGAGATTGTGCAACTCCCGGATACCGTAGGAATGCTTTGGGTGTACCAAACGTCACAACGTAACTGGGTGGCTATAAAGGTACACTACAGGTATCTCCGAAAGTGTCTGTTGGGTTGGCACGAATCGAGACTGGGATTTGTCACTCCGTATGACGGAGAGGTATCTCTGGGCCCACTCGGTAATGCATCATCATAATGAGCTCAATGTGACTAAGTAGTTAGTCGCGGGATCATGCATTACAGAACGATTAAAGTGACTTGCCGGTAACGAGATTGAACGAGGTATTGGGATACCGACGATCGAATCTCGGGCAAGTAACATACCGATTGACAAAGGGAATTGTATACGGGATTGATTGAATCCCCGACATCGTAGTTCATCCGATGAGATCATCATGGAACATGTGGGAGCCAACATGGGTATCCAGATCCCGTTGTTGGTTATTGGCCGGAGAACGTCTCGGTCATGTCTGCATGGTTCCCGAACCCGTAGGGTCTACACACTTAAGGTTCGATGACGCTAGGGTTATAGGGAATAGATATACGTGGTTACCGAATGTTGTTCGGAGTCCCGGATGAGATCCCGGACGTCACGAGGAGTTCCGGAATGGTCCGGAGGTAAAGAATAATATATAGGAAGTGAGGTTTTGGCCACCAGAAGAGTTTCGGGCGTCACCGGTAATGTACCGGGACCACCGGAGGGTTCCGGGGGTCCACCGGGAGGGGCCACCAGCCCCGAAGGCTTGCATGGCCCAAGAGTGGGAAGGGACCAGCCCCTGAGTGGACTGGTGCACCTCCCACCAGGGCCAAAGGCGCAGCTTGGAGGGAAAAGGGGGAAACCCTAGGCGCAGATGGGCCTAAGGCCCACCCTAGGGCGCCCCCCCTCTCTCCCCCTCTTGGCCGCCCCCGTCCATCCCATCTAGGGCTGCCGCCCCCCTAGGGGTGGGAACCCTAGTGGGGGTGCACCCTCCTCCCCTCCTCCTATAAATAGTGGGGGTTTTGGGGCTGTAGAGGACATGAGTCTCCCTCTCTCTTGGCGCGGCCCTACTCCTCTCCCTCCTCGTCTCTCGCAGGCGAAGCCCTGCTGGAGTGCCATGCTCCTCCACCACCACCACGCCGTCGTGCTGCTGCTGGACAGAGTCTTCCCCAACCTCTCCCTCTCCTTTGCTGGATCAAGGCGCGGGAGACGTCACCGGGTTGCAGGTGTGTTGAACGCGGAGGCACCGTTGTTCGGTGCTTAGATCGGATTCGGCCGCGATCCGAATCGCTTCGTGTACGACTCCATCGACCGCGTTCTTGCAACGCTTCCGCATTGTGATCTTCAAGGGTATGAAGATGCACTCCCCTCTCTCTCGTTGCTAGTTACTCCATAGATTGATCTTGGTGATGCGTAGAAAATTTTGAATTATTGCTACGTTCCCCAACACGAGGAGCCTGAAAAAGAAGCAGCAGCAGCTTCAAGCTGATCAAGACCTGCTCAATGACAGATGGACCAATGTCCTGGCAGCCGAGGAATACGGCCTTAAACGCCCAGCTAAAAGTTACCCAAAACACAAATTGCTACCTCAGTTCGATGATGAGGCGCCAGAGCCTGCACCAGCATCACGCAATGCGGTTGATCAGCCACCGCGCGGTCGGGATAAAACGTTAACTCGAGCCAAAAACCAGACTGTCCCACATCATCGTAAAGGCAGGGATAAGATAGCTCGGGGCTATACATATGACCTTCGTCAAGACCTGGACAGTAGAGCAGGACATACAAGATCGATCTACGAATCGTGAGGACGTGCCTTGACACGCGAGGACGGCTATCTATTCGGACGTGACAAACCTAGTCACGCCCGGCCGAAAACCGCAGACGGACTCCATCGGAGCTACATCGCGATGCGGTCCGATATAGAGACACCACACACCCTCTTTACTTCACTGACGAAGTAATGGATCATGAATTCCCAGAAGGATTCAAACCCGTAAACATCGAATCATACGATGAAACAACCGATCCCGCGGTATGGATCAAGGATTTCATTCTCCACATCCACATGGCCCACCGGGACGATCTTCACGCCATCAAATACCTCCCACTAAAACTCAAAGGGCCAGCTCGGCACTGGCTAAACAGTCTGCCTGAAAATTCCATTCGCAGCTGGGAGGACTTGGAGGAAGCTTTCCTTGACAACTTCCAAGGTACTTATGTCCGGCCACCAGACGCCGATGACTTAAGTCACATAGTCAAGCAACCTCGAGAGTCAGCAAGGAAATTCTGGACTAGGTTCCTAACTAAAAAGAACCAGATCATCGACTGACCGGATGCCGAAGCCCTAGCGGCCTTCAAACATAGCATCCGGGACGAATGGCTCGCCCGCCACCTCGGCCAGGAAAAGACAAAATCCATGGCAGCCCTCACGTAACTCATGACCCATTTCTGTGCGGGAGAGGATAGTTGGCTGGCCCATAGAAAAAATACAGCAAGTGACACGGGCACCTCCGAGGCCAAAAATAGCAACGGCAAGCTCCGATGCAGCAGACACAAACGCCGAAGTAATGGCGACAACACCGATGACACGACAGTCAATGCCGGATTCAGTGGTTCCAAGTCCGGTCAGTGGAAGAAGCCATATAAAAGAAACAATCAGGGACCATCAAGCTTGGATCGCATACTCGATCGTCCGTGCCAAATCCATGGCACCTCTGATAAACCAGCCAATCATACCAATAGAGATTGCTAGGTTTTTAAACAGGCCGGCAAGTTAAATGCCGAGAACAAAGAAAAGGGATCGTAAAGCGAGGACGATGACGAGGAGCCCCGGCAACCGAACACAGGGGGACAGAAGAAGTCCCCCCCAGGTCAAACCGGTGAACATGATATACGCTACACACATCCCCAAGAGGGAGCGCAAGCGCGCGCTCAGGGACGTCTATGCGATAGAGCCAATCGCCTCAAAATTTAATCCATGGTCGTCGTGCCCGATCACTTCTGATCAACAGGACCATCCGACCAGTATCCGTCATGGCGGTTCAGCCGCATTGGTCCTTGACCTAATAATTGACGGATTCCACCTAACGCGAGTCCTTATGGACGGCGACAGCAGCCTGAACCTGCTCTATCAGGATACAGTGCGCAAAATGGGCATTAACCCATCACGGATCAAGCCCACAAAGACCACCTTTAAAGGAGTCATACCAGGTGTAGAGGCTCGCTGTACGGGCTCAATTACGCTCCAGGTTGTCTTCGGATCCCCGAACAACTTCAGAAGCGAGGAGTTAATCTTCGACATTGTCCCTTTTCGTAGCGGCTATCACGCCCTGCTCAGACGAACCGCATTTGCTCGACTCAATGCGGTGCCTCATTATGCCCACCTCAAGCTCAAGATGCTTGGGCCGCGCGGCATCATAACAGTTAATGGAAACATGGAACGCTACCTCCGTACAGAAGAGCACACCGCTGCCTTAGCAGCAGAAGTACAGAGCGGTCTTCTTAAGCAGAACCTTAATTCGGCGGCCAAGCTCTCGGACACTGTCAAGAAAGTTCGGACCATCCTGCAGCATGACAGCTCGGCTCGTCGGGAGCTTGATTAGCAATTCGGCCTCCATCCCAGTCCCGATCAGGTGGTGGCACTAGTACCGCTAACGCACTCAAAATACCATGGGCATAGACGGAGGCATAACTAGCCGGTAACCCACAATACGGCTCGACCGCTCCCGGAAACATATACTTCAATTGTTTCCTTTTTCAGGTTTCTTTTCCGCAGACCTTCCCTGATGGCTAGATCACCAGTCCTCTCGAAGGTCAAATACGCCAAGATGGCAAGAAGCACAAGCGTATTGGGGAATTTCAAGGTGGTTTCATTAACAATCACTCTACCTGTTTTCAGGACCCACATGCAGCTCTTCCTTGGTTTTTGGCATGTTAAATAGCCTGTTGCTTAACGCACTATTTGTATCAATGCGCTTTGACATATTAATAAAGTTGCAATGAAAATAGTTCGCGGCCCAAATTCTGCGGCCCTAGCTCATTACCATTGCTCCTTTTCTGTTTTCCTTTATTCTTTGTTAACAAACCTTACCAGATAGCACCCGTACCAGAGTGTACATTTGCCAGGGGCTTTATAGCGCCCCGTAATACAACAACAAAGTCCGAACACTTTTTACAGTATAGTTCGGCACCCCGAATTTAGCATTATATGCATTGGCTCCGAATCATGTCTTTGGTCAATAGTTGGGTTGCCCGGCTCCTGTGCTTACTACCTTATGTTCCGCTATATCGGCTAGGGTAGTAAAGTGAGAACTATTGCGATTGTGCCCTGGTTCATCCGGATGAGCACCTTAGCAGAGAAAGCCGAAAACTGACTGTCATGATGCGGCGAGAGCCGGTCAGCTCTTCGGAGGTTTCAAATCGCTAGAGGTTTTTTCCGCATTATGCGATGAATCGGTTTTTATCCGATCAGGTGTTTACAGAATCCCCCAATTCGGACTTCCGAATACCAGGGGCTGCGCCTAAAACTTTATTATTGAACTATTATGGCTAAGTGAGAGTGATAAAGCATTATAGTCCGATTGGCTTGTTCGTTGCGCTAAACACCTCCTTCAAGGACCAAATAATTGGATCAAGAGTGTTTAGATTCCATCCAGAACACCCTCATATTTCCTACGTGGGGGCTGAAGCCGACGACTGGCCAACTCTTAGATTTAATACAAACGGCCGCACAGGAGGTAAAAATCTAACACAAACATTATATTACACAAACAGTCTTTGTTTTCATAATACAAGGCGAGACAAAATATGAATGTATTCATTCAAAGATCACGTCTTTCGCACACTGCTCCGCAACAATGCGGGACCCCTCCAGGACATCTCCAAAATATCGCTCGGGTGTGCGGTGCTCCTTGCCCTCCGGTGGCCCTTCGGTCACTAGCTTGACGGCGTCCATCTTCGCCACCACACATTGACATAGGAGAAGGCCAGGCACGCGCCCTCGATGCGGACGGACCGCTTGATGGAGTCCAGCCGAGGATAGGCATCCACCAGCCGCTTCACGAGGCCGAAGTAACTGCTGGGTATAGCTTCGGCTGGCCACAGCTGGATTATTAAATCCTTCATGGCCAGTTTGGCCACCCTGTGCAGCTCGACCAACTGTTTTAGCTGATCGCTGAAGGGCACCGGATGCTCTGGCGCAAGATATTGCGACCAGAACAGCTTCTCCGTAGAGCTCCCTTCTTCGGCTCGGAAGAACTCCGCGGCGTCGGACACACTACGTGGCAGATCAGCAAAAGCCCCTGGAGAACTCCGAATCTGGGTTAGTAAAAGATACTTCCTCTTCACATACTTGCTTTGCATACTAATTGCCTTACCCGCCGCGATCTTTCTGGCCTCTTGATTTCCTGGAGGGCACCCTGGGCTTCAACCCAGGCCTCTTCTGCGCCTTGGCGAGTTCAGCATCTCATGCTGACACATCACCCTCCAAGGTCTCGCATTTTTAACAGCATCCTGGAGCTCTTGCTGAACCTCGTTAAGCCTGGCCTTGAGCTTCTTACGGGCAGCTTGCTCCTTGACAGATTTCTCCTCGGCTTCGGCCAGGGCCTTTTGCAGGGCCTTGACCTTGGTCGTCGCTCCTACACAAATCATGACATCACAGTCAATACACATCATTTATTCTTTCCGAAATAATATAGCAAGTCATTGCATACCTTGCTGCTGTTCCAGCTGTTTCCTCGCCTAGCCGAGCTCTCCCTCGGCCCGCTCCAGCTTCCGCTTCAGTTCGGAAACTTTGGCAGTGTGCGTGGTCGCGGCCAACAAAGACGCCTGCTTATTACCATAAAGACACATTTAGTTTGTTCCCTGTAAAAATTAATTGATCCTCTATCTGGTTTTTCTTTCCGAACACCGGACAGTGTCTCAGGGGCTACTGTCTATATATGGGGGCTATTTATTTTGCGTCGCTTACCTCAAAGCCGGTCAGCAGATTGCTGCAGGCTTTGGTCAGTCCGCTCTTAGCGGACTAAACCATCTCAATGACCATACCCATAAGGATACGGTGTTCATCCACAATGGAAGCGCCTCGCAGCGCTTCCAGCAGATTATTCGGTGCCTCTGGTTGGACAGAGGTCACCGGTGGAACAGGCACGCCTCCTCCTTTCGAGGAAGGCTTCTCGCTTGTCTCCGGAGCCGTGTAGGTCTCCGGAAGGGTATTCGGCTGGGGGCCGGATTGGACATGGCCCCCATCGCCAGTCTCCATGGGGGCTTTCTCCCCCATGTGTCCGACGGCCGAGGAGTCATCCTCGGGCACTGCCCTGACGGTCTCCTGGACCCCTCCCTGGTCTGGGAAGGTCCTCTGGGACACCACCTCGTCGTCGCCCTTGGGCGGGGGAGAGTGAGCGGCCGGCGGTGACTCGTTAGCCATCGCGTTTGAATCTAGCGAACCTCCTGATGAGGATCGCAGGGAGCTGTCGTGGGCCGGACTGCAACAGCATAACTCAGCATATTAATACCATGAAACCGATATGTGGACGCATACGGGCTTTAGTACTCATGATGCGGCCAAGGGCTTGTTTCGGGGACGCCGCTCTGGGCTGCTTTTGACATCCCACGCGGAGTTATCCGCGAGAGGGCCTTTCCCCCTCTTGAACGCTTCCGCCTCAAAATTCGTGGAGGCCGCCCTCTTCTTCCTTCCCCCCTCAAGGGGGGGGTTGCTTTCTTCCTCCTCCTCGTCGTCGTCTTCGGCGGCCGAGGAGTGAGTTTGGTCTTCGGACGACATGTCCGAGGTTCCCTTGCGACGGGGGCCACTTCGGACCCCCTTGGCCTTTTTCTTGGCATTCTTCTCCGGCACCTTGTATGGCGCTGGAACCAGCATCTTCTCCAGTAGTGGGATGACTAGTTCCTGGGCAGCAGAGCCGGACATTGAATCCGCTCCGTTGTCTCTGTCCATGCGTGAAACGCGAACAGTAAAGTTTTTAGATATCTTCCTTAAATAACTAAGGGGAGGATGCACCTTGAGACATGAAGGACTTACCGCATTGGCGGGACGGGCAAGTTTGTGCCTGCGGTCCGAATTCATGGCCGGCGGCTCCTCGTTGCCCTTGAAGAGCAACTTCCAGGCATCTTCGTGAGTGGTTCCGAAGAGCCTCTCCAGGGTTTGGTGCTTCCCCGGATCAAATTCCCATAAAGGGGAACTTCGGCTTTGGCAGGGGAGGATCCAGCGAACGAGCATCACCTGGATTACGTCGACGAGCTTGACGTTCTTAGCCACCATGCTCTGAATACGCGTTTGCAGCGCAGTCAGTTCGTTTGACGAAGACCAGTTGGGGCCCTTCTTTATCCAGGAGGTGAGCCGCATTGGAGCTCCAGACTTGAATTCCGGAGCCGCCGCCCAACTGCGTCGCGTGGCTCATTGATGTAGAACCACTGCTTCTGCCACTCCTTGACAGTCTCCACAAAAGTACCTTTGGGCCATGTGACATTGGGCATCTTGCTCACCATGGCTCCTCCGCACTCCGCGTGTTGGCCGTCCACCACCTTCGGCTTCACGTTGAAAATCTTGAGCCACAGCCCGAAGTGGGGCTGGATGCGGAGGAAAGCCTCACACACGACAATGAATGCCGAGATGTTGAGGAAAGAGTTCGGGGCTAGATCGTGGAAATCTAGCCCATAATAGAACATCAGTCCGCGGACGAAAGGGTGGAGTGGAAACTCTAACCCGCGGACGAAATGGGGGATGAACACCACCCTTTCGTTGGGCTTCGGGGTGGGGACGATTTGCTCCTTGGCTGGAAGACGGTGGGTGATTTCCTTCACCAGGTACCCGGCCGCCCGAAGCCCGGTGATGTCCTTCTCCTTGACGGAGGAGGCCATCCATTTACCTTTCCCTCCGGATCCGGACATGGTTGAATGCTTGCTTGAGGCGGAAAAGTTGAGAGCTTGGGCGTTGGAGCTCGGGGATGGGAGGGCGGAAAGAGAGAGAGAAGGCGTGGGTGAAGAAAGGGAATCCTTATCCCCTTATAAAGGCAGTGAATATCAAGCGCCTCCCCACTCGCCTTAAAACTCGCCTATTCCCAAGGGCTGTGCAAATGGCACGGTTGGGTTACCCACGCCCGTATTGATGAGAATCCCGCAATAAGGGGACACGATCTCTGCTTTGACAAGACGTGCCAATGGAAACCGCATCTCGAAACATGGAACGACAGACGAAAATGGTTCGAAATAATGACCGGGTGGATGTGACTCGTGGAATATTATACTCTCTGCGGCTGTGTGTGGTGCTTGTGTTACAGGTCCGGATACATTCTTCGCATCCGAAGACTATCTTGGAGTAGTCGGGAAGGGGAACCCGCCTTGCAATGCCGAAGACAATCTGCGCGCCGGACACCTCGTCATTGAAGCCTGGTTCAGGGGCTACTGAGGGAGTCCTGTACTAAGGGGTCCTGGGGCGTCCGGCCTGTTAGCCATGGGTCGGACTGATGGGCTGTGAAGATACGAAGACAGAAGACTCCACCCGCGTCCGGATAGGGCTCACCTTGGCGTGGAAGGAAAGCTTGGTGACCAAATATGTAGATTCCTTTCTTTGTAACCAACCCTATGTAACCCTAGATCCTCCCGGTGTCTATATAAACCGGAGGACTTAGTCCGAAGTGGATACATTCATTACCATAGTCATACAGGCTAGGCTCTTAGGGTTTAGCCATTACGATCTCGTGGTAGGTCAACTCTTGTAATACTCATATTCATCAAGATCAATCAAGCAGGAAGTAGGGTATTACCTCAATAGAGAGGGCCCGGACCTGGGTAAACATCGTGTCCCCTGTCTCCTGTTACCATCGACCTTAGACGCACAGTTCGGGACCCCCTACCCGAGATCCGCCGGTTTTGACACCAACACCCGGGGCGGCGGCCGGTGGCTGGAGAGGGGGCCTGGGCACCCGGGGCCAAGGGGCCGGGCACCCGGAGTGCGGAGGCTGGCGGCTCCCGGCGAGGGGCCGGGCACCCGGGGAGCTCAGGGGCGCCACCCAGGCAGCGGCCGAAGGCCCGGGCACCCGGGGCATGTAGGGCCGGGCACCCGGGGGGTCCAGCGCCTCCGTGTCTTCGCGCTTCGACCGCTCTCCTTCTCCTTCTTCTAGGTTGCTTGTGGCTCCCTCCTAGCTTCTTCACGATCATGTCCTTGGTACCTGAGAATGCACAATGTATCCATTTGAGGTAGAACCCGACTCTCGTGTGAATCCGAATGAAACTCGAAGAGGAAAGAATTCACCTCGGTTCCGACGGCGCGTGCGCGAGCTCTCATCGTAGGTCCTGTGCGTGCTTGCGGTGGTGGTGTGACGTCCATGGTGATGGTCGAAGGATGCTCCGCATCACAGTCTGCAACAAAACACATTTCGCACCCAAATATACAAGGTCCGGAGAAAGTGTGCTAAACCTTATTTCATGAATGTTTTCTCTGCCAAAATGACCAGCACGCAGCAGAGTGAAAAGTGCAAACCATTTGCTCAAATCTGAACAAGGAATACGTGCATCCGAAATTTACACGACGACTATGTTTGAAAAGTTTGGTGAGATGCTATAAGAGGGTGGGTTATATGTTCTAATTGAAGTTGTGCCTCGTCGTGAAAACATAGCTAGGCATGTAAAGAAGGATTCCAGGGACAAGTGGTGTAAAAATGAGTTCCTTGTTCAGGTGAATGAGCTTGCTGATAAATTCAAGTGTGAGTGTGGAATGTTTGAGCATTTTGGCATGGTGTGCGGCCATGCACTAAAGGTATCACATTCTTGTTGTTCTGTTATGCATGTCGAATGAATTATTACTGAACAACACAAGAGGAAAGAGGATACATTTTGAGATTTCACTGTTTTGTTCTCAGGTGATGGTCCGGCTTGGCCGAAAGAAGTTCCAACCAAACACTTGCTAAAACGTTGGACAAGGGTTGTAAGGGATATACTCCCACCAAAGTTTCTAGCACTACCAGAAGGACCAGGGTCCTCTCAAATACTCCTCGCGGCGACATAACAATCTGCATATGCTTTGCCTTGAAATTGTTAGACTGGGTGACAGCAACGTGGATGCATATACTCTTGCTATGGACCAAGTAAGAAATGTGTAAACAGTACTGGAGCCAGTGGCTGCCGTACGCGACGATATGGGGTTGTCCGACAGAGAGATGGCAGGTGATTCTGCTGGTTCAACTATAGCACTCAAGCAACATTTTGGTCCAACGAATCAGATGCAAACTGCCTCGCAATGTTCAGATAGCTTTGCAGCACCATCAAAGAAGAGACCAGCAGGGAGCCCTACCACAAGCCGCGACAAAAGCGCCTTTCGAATAGCCAGCTAAGAGGACTAGGTTCTGTTCAATATGCAAGGGGCAAGCTCACAAAAGTAATACATGTCCTGATGTCCACAGCGTGGTTATCTTCCAAAGGCGCCCAGAAAGCCACCTCGCTGCTCCAGGTGCAGCCTGAGGGGCCACAGAAGAAACACCTGCACCAACCCACCCAAAGCGGATTTCAACGACTGATTTCATTTGGATTTTATGTTTGAAAAATCGAACTTCAGACTGAAAAATTAGATGTTCGTTGCCTGAAAAATACAGTGCATGTATCTGTGTTTCTGTGGTTGTCGGACTGCTAGCATCTGTTCAGAGTTTTAGTAAAACTATGACTGTCTGAATCGCTAGTGTCGTTGTTGTCAGTAAATCATTTGGAGTGGTTGTGTACGCTATGAGAAACGAGAAGGTTTTTTGTGTTTTGGTTGATTTTTTTGTTTGGTTGATTCGTCGAGACAATGCGTTCCTGTCATTATATCACTTAATTTGCAGGATTTTCTTTCCTACCAATGTGCTGGAATAAGGTTGGGGCCTGGTATCCCGCTGATATTGTATCCACTTGAACCTCGCCGCGGTCTGGGCAAATGATGAGCGGCAGGAGCTGTCGCCTATCCCTGGAACGGACCGAGGAAGAAGATGAAGCCATGGCGAGTGTGTCTGAGATGGGTCTGGCTGTGATGCACAAGGATCTCTCCTATAGATAGCCGGTGAGGCGACGACAACAGCTGGATGCCCAACATTCGACTCAAACGGCTCCCTGTCTTGGCACATGTTGACGGAGTCAAACCCAGACGTGTGCATGCGACAATGTCATGCCCGCGCCAGACAGGTGTGCACGCACTGCTCCGCCTACCAGTACACGTGAGCCGGCATTGTTTAATTGCTAGCAAATATGGGCGATGTGCGACAGCCTCTACCAAAAATACAGTAGCGGCATACATGCTTGGCACTCATCACGACAAGCGCTGACAGGCCAGATACCCGCCTGCAAGTAGCTCGGCCACCAAAACGCATTTTCGAACTAATCTGCCCTTTTTTTATCCGAATTTTGTAGGACTTAGTTCCACGTGACTAGCAGCAAAGGCAACTTTGCAACCAAAATTTCTTTCCTTATTCTTTTCTTCCAACTCATTCTCTCTCTTGCCAAGTCAAACTCGCAACACGTATGGATCTCTTCCCGACAACCGAAATCTCTTTCCTTGGATACTGTTACAGCCTTTCAAACTTGTGCGCGTGACATCTCTCTCTTCCCAAAAAATGGGTCCAGCCCAAGGCAACTCTGATCTGCCTAGTTTAATGCGAACAACTGCACCTTTTTTCCTAAAAAAAATTAGGGATATATGAAACAGGTCAGCGCTTCTCCTATTTTCACGTTGGCTGCTCCCTTATTCTTAGGAAACCGAGTCAAACTTCCCTTTTTATCTCCATGTTGGCTGCTCCCTTTTTCTAGTCAATCTCCAATAGATCCAAACTGTCCAGCCGAAGGAAGGAAACAAATCTGTTTTTTATTCTTTCTCGTGTATCTTTGCAAACCGAACAACGAACTCCAATCCAAGTACAGTAGTACTTCATGGGAAAGTACTATTCTGATTTTTTTTTCCTCTTTTCAATTATCTCTCTCTTAGAGAACCTACGGGATCAACACTTCCCTTCTTTTTATTTTGGCTGATCTAACCTTGCCTCAAAAGGTTTCTTTTTCTTTGGATCTTTTCTCAAGTTTTTCTATCCACAAGATGAATGATGCTCCAAGACGGCGACAAATGGCAGGAGTGGATGAATGTTGGTGATGGCGGCAGCGGTGGTGAAGAAAATAAGTGGCAAAGAAAGATCACAATGAAGTGGATGATGGTGTGAGCGGACACGACGTGAACAAAACATGACTAAAACTTGAAACTTTAAAAGACTAAACACTAAAACCAGCTATTCGACACACGATGTAAAAAAAAATTCAACAATGCAACACCTAGGTGGCAATGGCGAAAATGGTCAGACTGCTATTATGTTTAGTTACGAAATACGAGATAGATTAGGATATGTTCGGGCTTGTCTTGTACTCCAAGTTAGTCATTGTACTCCTATATATATGCCCACGAGACTCAAACAATAAAATAACGATTCCACCAAATCCATCATATTCCGCAACAATCTCTCTCTCCCTTCTAACATGGTATGAGCCTAATAATCCTAAACCCTCGTCGTCGCCGCCTCCGCACGCGCGCGCCGCCACCGGGGCGGTCGGCCTCCACGACCGCCAACGGGGGCCGCCCCACCCGTACCTAGGGTTCGTCCGCCGGCCGTGTTGACCGGCTGCCCTAGAGAGTCTTTAAGCCCTTTCTTCGGGTTTTTTCGCTCTCTCGCCGGTCGTTTTGATCGGCGTTTTTCCTTTTGGTTTTCCAATCGAATCTTGATCGGTTTGCGTCGCCAGCAGCCGCCGTCGACCCCCGAGCGCCTCTACTCCAACACCGGTGCGACCGGCCAGCCTCTCCTTCGACCCGGCGGACTCGCGCGCCGAGGCGGCTCGTTAGGGCCAGCCGCCGTCCGCGCATCGGTCCGCCCGTCGCCCTGCGCCGGTCGTCACCGCCTGCTCCGACCGGGACACCTGCATCGCCCCTACCCGGCGGCCTCTCACCATGCGAAGGCCAGTCATAGCTGCCCTTCGCACGCCGGCCCGCCCATCGAGCCACGTCACCGCCTCCGCTGCGTTTACACGGCGGCCCTACAGTCTTGTCCCCGGCTGCATCGGGCCGGCTGCGCCAGGCTCGTCGGCTGGCTCAACTCGAGCGCCGCTGCTACGTTGGTCGCTCGAGCCTCGCTGCCCGGGCACCGGCGCTGCTATGGCAGCCTAGGTGTCGGTGCTGACACGCTCGTCCGCACGACATCCCACGCCGTCCATTATCGCCGGCTTCATCTCGAACTCCGCCGCCACCACGCCTCCACCGAGCGGCATCCTCGACCTCGCGCGCGATCGGGCGGCGAGCCGCCTCATCTACACCGCGCGGCCGACCTGGCCCGTTGGTTACGCATGCCTCCGTAGGTTCCATGAAGATCGTCCCCGAGTTCAGCGCGACCCTCCACCAATCAAGCAATGGGCTGCCGTTGCGCCGCCCCATGGTTCTCCTCGCGGCTGCATTGACTCATGCGTCGCCGCTGCGTCGCCCCTATGGGCCATAGTGCCGCGATACACGGTCCCAGCCGCCGCTCCAAGGCCGTCCCCGCGGTTGCACCGACACGCGCTCCGCCGTTGTACAGCCCCTTCACACCGTAGCGCCGCGGCCCCGCTATCCCCGTCGCCGCCCCGAGGTCTTCCTGACGTCGCCCCGACCTGCCCGCCGCCGCTACATCGCCCCTTCGGGCTCGTGCCGCGGCCCTCTCCACTGTCACTGCGCGTCGACCTCCCGTGGTATGCGCCGCGCCATCTCCCTTGGCGCGGGAAAGCCACCGTCCGCGCTGGTCTACGCCACGCTGTGAGGGTTCTTTGCCTACTTCGAGCACTGCCACCGTGCTCCTGACCTAGCAGCAGCCGCCGCCGCCGCTCTTCTTTAGCTGCCGCCGCCGCTACCCACGTAGCCGCCGCCGCCCGTCCACCTCCTTCGTATTCGTCTAGCACTAGCCCGTTGCCAGCGTCACCGTCATCGATCCCGACCATTTCGTCTACTCCGACAATCGCGGGCGACATCGGCCTCGCGCCGATTGGCGCCGCAACCGTCGTCGAGTTCTTCTCTGCTGGGTCATCCGACTTCTCTGACAAGGCGTACAGCTCGTGCAGGTCCCTCATCTATGCATGCCCTGTGCTGGCAACACAGATGCGTGCCTTCGTCCATGACGTCTCCCCAAGGCCTGGCAAGCTTGGTGCGGCGCTTCGTCTACATCTTCTTCGTCCGTCTACGCATGCCCGGTGCTTGCAACACCGACGCGTGTCTTCGTCCACGACGTGTCCTCAAGCTTGGCACACCCGACGCGACACCTCGTCAACACTGTCTTCTCTCCGGCACACCCCTACTTCGACACCACTGCGCCCATGCTAACTCGGTGCCTCCTTGCGCCCGCGGCTCCACGGCGACTTCTCGACACCGGCCACCCTGACTCGACATCGACCACGGAATTCTTCGCATGGCTAGCTCAACCACGGCTACACCACCTACGCTCCCAGCTACCTTGATAAACGGCACAAAGGGCTACCGCCTTGCTTGAGCAACCTCGTCGGTTTCCACTCCAGCAATGACTTCCGCGATGCATCGACCGTTACGACTGTGGGGGGTGTCCGTCGGCTTGCCTTTGGATTCTTCTCCAGTCTCACCATCTGCATCGCTACCGTTGTGACTGCGGGGGGATGTTGAGTATTATGTTTAGTTAGGAAATACGAGATAGATTAGGATATGTTCCGGCTTGTCTTGTACTCCAAGTTAGTCATTGTACTCCTATATATATGCCCACGAGGCTCAAGCAATAAAACAACGATTCCACCAAATCCATCATATTCCGCAATAATCTCTCTCTCTCCCTTTTAACATGTATGAACTAATCTATCTTTTTTGTGTGGCTTTTTCTCAGACTCTAGGTATGAATAACACATGTAATCTAGACTATGAAAACTGGAAAATCTCACCAAGCAACCTAAAAATTGATACCACTTGATAGAGGCGAGGGGCCCGATCTTTCGATGAGATGATAAATATCGATTTGGTGGAGACGACTTTGATGATCCGACTACAAACGTGCATGATGTTGTGCCTTAGCAATCGCTAAACCAACTCCGAGAGGTTATTGACCACACTAGACACTACTAGAAAAAGGCTTACTAGTGGCGCACCAGTTTTGCCTACTAATGGCGCACTACTGGTGCGCCACTAGCACCACGCCACTAGTATTTTTTACTAATGGCGCACCACTAGTGCGCCATTAGTATCTGGTATACTAATGGCGCACCAGGCAGTGCGCCATTAGTATAGGCCACGGTGCGCCATTAGTATGCCTCCCAGGGGGCCATATTTACCCATGTGCCTAGCCATACTAATGGCGCACCGCGTGGTGATGCGCCATTAATATCCTTTGGCATACTAATGGCGCACTACGGGGTGATGCGCCATTAGTATCCTTTGGCATACTAATGGCACACTGCGGTGTGATGCGCCATTAGTATGTATATTAGGGATTATTTTTTTCTTTTCTGATTTTTGCACAGATTACAAAATATATTATTGGACAGAATATAAGCAGCACCACACAGCAACAGCAGATTCATCGAATACAATAGAAGATTAGTCTCCGAATACAATTCATCATATTAGTCTCCGAATTCAAAAGACCGAACAAAGATAGAACATTACAAGTCTCGAGACCGCGAGTAGCGAGTTTGTCGAAAGTAATACTAATCCTAACAAGT
Source organism: Triticum aestivum (assembly GCF_018294505.1). Taxonomy (NCBI): domain Eukaryota; kingdom Viridiplantae; phylum Streptophyta; class Magnoliopsida; order Poales; family Poaceae; genus Triticum; species Triticum aestivum. The sequence continues at coordinate 261,653,951 of NC_057805.1, forward strand.
CCTACTAATCATCATCATACAACTTCTACTCGTTATTAATAACAAGTCATACGATCATCATCCTGATAGTCATCCAACCAACCCTACTTAATTGTTCTTAGCACATGATCATCAATATTAGGCAGGACCTAAATACCCTATTTAAGGTAAAATAGCATAAAACAATATAGACCCTGACTCTCCATTATGGAGAATGGAGATCATCCTGTCTCCAATTCTTGCGCGGCGCTTCCTTTTGCTTCCAAGAACCTCCTTACGACTGTCCATACATTTTTTCCATTCTCTGATTAGCATGTCTCCACTTCTTCTAGAAATCCGGTATGGACAGTTGAGATTCGTAGGATGACCTGGATATAAGTTGAAAACACGAAGACTGCCATTCTGATACATCAAATGAGGCACACAATCCTCAGGGATTCTCTGTTGAAAAACATAGTAATAACTTCATAGTTAGCAATGATGTACTAGTTTTAGAAGTATGCAAAAGATGCACGGATGTCGTAATAGTAAAAAATCTTACCAGGGTATCTCCATGGTAGTTACCGTAGTTCAACACGTGCACTAGTGGCACGTATTGACCATAATGTTGAGGAGTTTGATTGTAGATATTGTAATTCTCAAGATCAGTACAAAATCCGACCAGATGATTTTTCTCCTGATAAGTTAACTCGGAGCCATCGGTGTAGTGGGTTTTGTCTACCATGTTCCGCACATTTTTCGAACAATCAAAATAAGCTGTCAATGGAAATAAGTTGTCAACTATTTTGAAATAAACAATATAAATTAGTTAATAATTAACTATGTTTGAGAAACTCACATAGCGGTAGAACTGGAGGCGTATCAACAAGGACCCAAATGTCCATATTGTCATGGTCGGTGTCAGGATCACCAAGATCCATGGTGACAAGCATACCCTCATCAAAACCATACATCTTGCAAAATGCTTCCCAATTTTTGCAACCAAAATGGGTTACGCTCTCAGCATTATACAGATTTACTTCAAAATCCACATCATGATGTGTCCTTAGGTGAATTTTCTTCGTTTCAAAATTTTCATGATCTTCAAAATCCATCCTCTCCAAGACATAGCGTCTTGCATGGCATGGGATAAACTATACTCGAATTGTAAAAGATGAAATTACACGTTGAAATAGTTGAAGTCATGCTTAATTATGAAAAAAACACTTGTCGTCGTTGCGTACCGTTTCAACTTCGAAGGTCTCCTCGAGCTTAATGCTGAAGCGCCGATCATCGTCCAGGTGAGGCCTGTCGCACAGACCTCGACCGTCGTGGCACCAGTCGCACTCCCCCGGGAGACTTTCGTCGTCCGATGACGACATTTCCTATGTTCATAATTCAAAACTACATCATCTCTGTTGGGTCCAATAAGATAATCCACAGTGTGGTGAAAACACGCCCTTCGAACTGGTTTGAGCAATTGGTGAATGGAGATGGTCTAAGATTTTCAGTAGTAAGAAGTGAAGTGGTAATTTTGAGAGCAAATGGTTAGGATGAGTGGTTCCTACTTAATTAAGTACTAAGACCCCGGCCCATGCATTAGTCACAAGTACCCCATATGTCCTATTTCATGGAAAAGTCATGCTAAAATTCATGGAAAATTTCAGCATGACCTTTGCTGAAAATAGGACATATGGAGTACCCGAATTTGCCGGAACGGAAGTTAATCGACATTCCAGCAAACTCAAGGGCCTCTCGGGGTACAGCAGCAGCATCACAAGTTGACAAAATTTCAGTATTACAGACTTGCTGTCAGCATCACAAGTAGTACCAATGGAAGTGGAGCATTACTACTCTACAGAAAGATAACGCAATGTAACAAAAGTGTAACTCTATCTATCTACAATGAGTGGAAATGGCCAAGCCTAAACAACTTACTACTCGATTGATTAAGCATGTGGATTTGTCAATGATTAATATGATATAAGTGTAACTCTGAAATGAAAGACCATATAGATAAAACAATGCAACAGAAATGAAAGACCATGTGGATTTTCTCAGAACTTTAAGCGCAAATGTCAAGAGCACAGAGTACACATTCTCAAAGAGAAGTTCAGTTCTGCAATCGACAAACCAGACACTTTAATTTTTATCAAGGAAGGGTTTACCCCTCCGATTTCCATTAAGAGAAACCAACAGCAAACTACAAGAACCAGTTATCTTACAAAGATAAAACCAAAAGCTACTTACTACAGGAGCTTATGTCTGGACCTGATGACAACACTGCTTATGGACCCTTATAACTTGGTGCACTTGCATTCAGTCACCACCACCAAATCCTAGTGCAGCTGTGGTTCTAAAATCCTAGTGCACTTGCACTTGGTGCACTTGGAGAACATGATTGGGCATTCTGAAACATAATTGCTCTAGTGCAGCTGTGGTTCCAATTGAGGTGTGCTCTATGGTCTTATACATAAGCCAAACAAACTAATTAGGGTTCAGCAGCAAGCAGCTGCACAACTGCATCACTCCCTGTCTCCCTCCCTTCAGATACAGCGGCTCAAAAGTCAAGTAAACTGAAGATTAATCTAACAAGCCTAACAGTAGCTAACTGTAGCTAACTGTACCTAACTGATGCTAACTGTACCTAACTGAATTTTTTGACAGTAGCTAACTGTATTTAGTAATTTTTCTGTAACAGTCTTGCCCCTATTTGAAGGACAAGCAAATAGATACCTAAAATCCACTAGTATTGCCTCTAAAAAAGCCTAACTGGATTTTTCTGTAACTGTACCTAACTGAATTTTTCTGTACCTAACTGAACTGTAAGGAGTTAACTGAAATTCACTAGTATTGCCTCTAAAAAAGCCTAAAGTCCACTATTATCTACTTTAGGCACAATCATACACAATTCTGATTGTACTGTAACAATTGTACTCTATCAAAATGTTGAAATTTTGACATTCGGAGGGTCACCTGCGTGGTGGTGCCCTGCACAGCGGTCGTTGAGCTCGCGCGGTGTGGTGAGCTCGCCGGAGATGGACGGGCCCTGCACAGCGATCGAGACTCAGAGCAGAGGTTGAGGGCAAGAGGAAGAAGAAGAGAAGGAAGTGGAGGGGAGGGGCTCACCTGCAGTCGAGGGCGTACACGGCGCCGGCCGGCTGCAGTGGTGGGGGGCGCGGGGGGCGGCGGGGGTGGAGTCCGGCGGGGGAGAATCACGCAGGCGACGGGGTCGTTGCGGTCGCCACTCCTTGTCGCCGCCGAGCTCACGCCGGGGGGGTGAAGAAGAGGAAGATGGCGGCGGTCCTCCTGGGCAGGCCGCGCGGTGTTGGACGGCGAGCACGAGGTTGACGCAGGTGGGGCCGCGGGGGAGGGGGACGGTGAGGGCGCGGGCGCGGGCGGAGGGGGCGGTTGGGCGGGAGGACGTCGAGGGCGCGGGCGCGGGCGGAGGGGGGACGGCGAGGGAGGCGGCGCTCGGCTCGGGGAGGGGGCGTTGGGGGCGGTGGTGGTCGGGTGCGGCGGGGGCAGCTTAGTGTGGGGGGAAGCTTACTAATGGCGCACCACGAAGCGGTGCGCCATTAGAATGTTTTTTTACATAGCAATGGCGCACCAGCCAGAGGTGCGCCATTAGTAATATTTTTTTTATTTTTTTGTTGCATCTAATAATTTTTTAGAAAATGAATATGAATATGAAACAGTAATATTTTTTAATAAAAACAGTAATAATATTTATGAATATGAAAAAAATCATCAAATTTATTATTTGAAAATATAATCAAATTTTGTTTTTTTGAAATTTTAGTTGCATTCATTAGTAGTTTTGCAAAAAAAAGACACTAATGGCGCAGCAGGGAACAGTGCGCCATTACTAGTTTAAACTAGTAATGGCGCACTGTTCTCCGGTGCGCCATTAGTAGTTTTGCAAAAAAATAAAAAATAAAAAAAATATAGTAGTGGCGCACTATGTGGCTGGTGCGCCATTACTAGTTAGAACTAGTAATGGCGCACTGTGCCCCGGTGCCACCATTAGTATGTTTGGAAAAATAAAATAAAAAATTTGTTACTAATGGCGCACCGTGTGTCTGGTGCGCCATTAGTGTCTTTCACACTAATGGCGCACCAGCACATGGTGCGCCACTGCTATATAGCAATGGCGCACCACATGTCTGGTGCGCCATTAGTGGCCATTCCATCTATAGCCCTTTTCCTAGTAGTGAGAGCACGATCAACCTGATCATGAAGGTCTATTCCTGCAAGCCATCGAAGAACAAGCAAGAATATGATAAAGCAATCTGAATATTGCGAATATATATATGAAGTGTTGATATAAGTGGGGATCCCGAAGCGGTCTTAGTCTGGTCGTTGGACACAAACGAAGTACGCGAAGTTGCAATGGCTAACTTTTAACTAAACAAATCCCAAGTATAAAGGATGCCTTAAGGGCTGTATTTATAGGGGAAAAGAGAGGGGATTTCGTCCACCCTTGGCAAGGTGGGATGAAAACACCTCCCGGTTCGTTTCCCCTACAGTATGGACTCTAAAAACAGCCTATGAAGTAGTATTTCGAAATTACATGAGTCTGGCCCAAAAATAAGGTGGTGCAGCACCAATAATAAGCTATGGACAAAATTTATAAAAGGCCATCTTGTATATTTCGTCCATCTTCTTGTATGTCATCATGGTGGCTTCAAAGTGCGGAAATCTCCACTACAAACTTGGTTCTTGTTCTCTTCCCACACGCCTTCATCTTCATGCTTGATCATTCTCCAATGTTCATCCTTCTTGTCCATGCTAGGTCCTTCAATTTTAAGCAACAAAATGTATCAAACTTAGGTAGCATCATATTCTCATGAACTTCAGAAACATTACCAAGAAACGAAAGTACCTGATAATATAACTGGCATGCGCAATCTATACTAATAGATCCAGTAGGTATAGTTGTAGGGGCTATGGGTGTAACTATGGCCTACATGTACTCATCACCTGGGCTGGGTGAGCTATCGCTTTCTTTGTCTAAAATAGCCCATCCCCAAGTGAGCGGGCGCATCCCCACCCAGTAGCCGCCGCTGTTCCCGTAGCAGTGCTGCCGCCGCCATGCCCTAGTAGCCCCGCCGCCCACTCTGACCATTTGTCTGAGCTCCCCTGGTGAAGCAACCTAGTGATACGTCGTAGCCAAAAGGAACCATCCGATATAGCTGGGCGACAAATACATTTCTAATATAAACCCTAGCAATTAGGATTAGTCGATTGACTGGGCGATTGGGCGATTGAATTGTTGTTCGTTGAGCTGCTCCAGTTTCCAAATAGTATGGAAGTTTATGTAGGATTGGATTCCTGATAGTGGTAACTAGTTTGACAAAAAGAAAACCCTAGAAATTAGGATGGTTCATAGGAGCCCATTTTATATTTTGTGGTAATTTTGATCCTTATAATCGAGTTCTTTTTTAATAATTTTATTTGGAAATTTTGTATTTAATTGATTGCTAGCTCTACCTGGATGGAAGAGGGCTATGGAAGAGTTTTGCGCCGTAGACGAGCAGTTGTTGGCCAAGTGCAAGGAAATATGGCCCTCGTTTCCGGGCGAGAAAGATCTCGAGTTGCACTCACTGGGCCTGACCTGGGAAGTGACATCAAATGAATTGAAGTGAATGCTTCCTAAGGACAAGGGGGCAATCTCAATGGAGATTCTCCTTTGGGCAACGACAGAGGTGATGGAGTCGTCGGATCCTCGACAACGAGCTTGCTGGTATGAGTACCGCTCTCGCCTCTCATTGCTGAATCCACAGCTAGAAGGGCCAGTGAATTTGCACATTATTGACATTGTCAACGAGGAAACATAAGAGGAGGATGCAGACAATAAGGAGGAGGAGGAAGAGGAGTCTGACAAGGAAGAGGAGGGAGAGGATTCTAATGAGGAGGAGGAGGAAGAGGATTCTGACGAGGAGTAGGAGGAGGATTCTGACGAGGAGCAGGAGGAAGCAGAAGATGGCAGCTACCAGGGGGTTTGAAGAACATCGCCCAAAAGGAGGTTGTAGAGGAGGTGGGCTATCAGGGTGTGACGCCCCAAGACCGACGCTTCAGATGCCTTCCATCGCCATGTGTTTTATTTGTCTGTTGCATTTCATCATGGTATCATCCGCATTGCATTGGCACTCGTTGCCGTCATTGTTTTTAAAACTTGCATCCGCTCGTAGTTGCCGCGTCCCCTTGCTTTTGTTGACCGTTTCGAGACCAAGCTTGTTCTTCGTTTTTCCCTCTTGCCAAACAGGAGTCTCTTTGCACAGTGCATCGACCCCTCGCCCGTGTCCGAAACTTCCCCGAACCCGACCCGCTCAGTCATCACCGTTGGATTCGGATCATCCCCAAACATCTATAAAACATCTTCATTTTCTTAATTGGACTTCCTAATCTATATTTTCTCAGCCGTCCGATTTTAATCGAATGATCCAAATACCCCTTCCCCTAATCCAAATATGGACAAACCCTAACTTCTAGGGAGATGTCCCATCCCGCCGCCACTCCACCAAATCCCCTCGGGATCCCCCTCCCTTGATCCCTGTAGCCTCCTCCTTGCTCGTTCCCGAGCAGGAGAGCAGCCCTCCGGCCAGTCAGGCCACCGGAGCTCCGTCCGCCATCGAGCATCACGAGCAGATGAGCCCCGCGCCGCCCCTTCCTTCCTTTCCCGCTCCTCTCTTCGCCCTCTCACATCTCTGTCTTGTTTTTTTTCTCGGACATAGAACCTCCATGGACAGCCGCTGCCTCGTCCAAGTCGCGTCCTCGCCAGATCTCGCCGTTGCCGCCGCACCTTGACGCCGGCGCGTCTCCGCGGTCGGACCTCCCCGCAGGTCGCCGACCTTTTCTTTCCGTCCTCCGGTCCTCCTCTGTTCCCCCTCTCTCAATCGCTCTCGCTCTCTTTCTCTCTCAGGGACGAACAAGGACGCCGCCGCCCATGGAACCTTCTCCGCCTGGAGCTTCGTCACCTCCACCCGTGCACCAGATCCGGCGCTGCCCCACCGCCTTCGACCTTCCTCTGCGTGCCCGCAAGGTCCACCGCCGCCAGGTCCATGCCATGCCCCGCCTCCGTTCTTCTTTCTTTTTCCTCCCCCTGCCGCTACTCACTCCCGATCTCTCTCTCTGGTTCTCTGTAACAGCAGTCGTCGCCGCCAGCCTGCTACCTCCACCGCCCGGATCCGTGCCTCTCATGCCGCCAACTTTCGCATCTGCTTCCGCTACCCCACGCCGGCGCGCCGCCCTTCGCCAAGTCCACCGTCGCCGGCCTCTGCTCGCTCTGCTTCAAGCAGAGGAGCTTCGCTCGTCCCACACGAGCACCTTGACCCTGCCTCGCTCGCGTTGACCGCGCCTCTAGCGCGCCAGGCCGCTACCCAGCAGCGCCCCAAGCCCTCTGGTGAGAAGCCCAGATCCAGTGCCCCGCCTTGCACTAATGGGCCAACCAGTTTTAGCCCATGGACGTTTTTTTTCCAATTCTGGATGATTTGTTTATTCTTCCAGAGAGTGCAGTTTTACAGAAAAACCCCTAGTGTTCATGCATCTAATAACTAATTAATCATGCATCATATGTAAATAATTTATATATGCAAAATGCTTAGAATTTTATCTAGTTTCATAATATGCTGCTCTCATCCATGTTAAAAATGTTTAAACTTGTTGTTTGTTTAAATTTGCTTAAATGCCATGTTAAAATGATTTATTTCATAACTAATTAACCGTAGCTCCAAATTTAATAAACTTTATATGTAAATGGGGTGGGAAAATGCATAGTTTAACTTGGTTAACTTCATTTTGCTGTTTAACAACATTAAATTGTGTTTAGGGCAGAACAGTACCAAATCCAAAACATGCATATGAGGATTTTCCGGAATTGTTGTTTGTTGTTCCGGCCTCATTTAAACTTGCCTAAATAGTTAGTTTTCTTATGCTTCACCTCTTGCCACGTTAATCAACATTTAATATTTTTGGGTACATAAACAAGAGTGAACTAAATAAATGTTGTGAAGTTTCGTCAATATGCAACTCGTTGCTATTGAGCTCCACTTAACTTGTAGTGTTGTTTGTTGCATTTTGCCATGCCATGCCTCTTTAATCCGGACATGCATCATACTTGATTGTGCATCATGCCATGTTTATGTAATGGTTGTTTACCATGTTGTTTGCTTCTTTCCGGTGTTCCTTCCTCGGGTTAGTTCCGATAACGTCGCGTTTGTGAGGATTCGTTCGACTTCGTCCGTTTGTCTTCTTCATGGACTCGTTCTTCTTCCTAGCGGGATTTCAGGCAAGATGACCATTACCCTCGATATCACTTCTATCTTTGCTTGCTAGTTGTTTGCTCTATCGCTATGTTGCGCTACCTACCACCTGTTTATCATGCCTCCCATATTGCCATGTCAAGCCTCTAACCCACCTTCCTAACAAACCGTTGTTTGGCTATGTTACCGCTTTGCTCAGCCCCTCTTATAGTGTTGGTAGTTGCAGGTGAAGTTGAAGATTGCTCCATGTTGGAACATGATTATGTTGGGATATCACAATATCTCTTATTTTAATTAATGCATCTATATACTTGGTAAAGGGTGGAAGGCTCGGCCTTATGCCTGGTGTTTTGTTCCACTCTTGCCGCCCTAGTTTCCGTCATATCGGTGTTATGTTCCTTGATTTTGCATTCCTTACGCGGTTGGGGTTGTGGGACCCCTTGACAGTTCGCTTTGAATAAAACTCCTCCAGCAAGGCCCAACCTTGGTTTTAACATTTGCCACCTAAGCCTTTTTTCCCTTGGGTTCTGGAGACTCAAGGGTCATCTTTATTTTAACCCCCCGGGCCAGTGCTCCTCTGAGTGTTGGTCCAAACTAGAGCCCTTTGCTACGCCACCTTGGGTAACTTGAGGTCTGGTTTTAGTTGTACGGATTGTCATCCGGTGTGCCCTGAGAATGAGATATGTGCAGCTCCTATCGGGATTTGTCGGCACATTCGGGTGGCTTTACTGGTCTTGTTTTACCATTGTCGAAATGTCTTGTAACCACTACTGGAATCAGCTAATTTGCCATCTGCCAGCTCTTTGCTGTCTGCTAGCTGACGGCAAAGAAGCTCTTTGCCATCAGCTACACATAAGCAGACGGCAAAGAAAAGGCTGACGGCAAAGAAGCTCTTTGCCATCAGCCAGCTCTTTGCCGTCTGCCAGCAGACGGCAAAGAATCTTTGCCGTCCGCTGGCAGACGGCAAAGAGTGTGGTGGCCCCCACCCCCCGCTCGTTTGAAAAAATCTTAACGACCCACCTCTTTGCCGTCCGCTAGCAGACGGCAAAGAGGCAAAAAGGCGGACGACAAAGGCTGGCTGACGGCAAAGAGGGCACTTGACTAACGGCCGGTACCCCCCCCGCCCGTTACTCACTTCGTCCTTGCCCTTCTCCTCCCACCCCGCCGCCGCTCGCCGCCCCGTCGCCCCCGCCGCCCCGTCGCCCCGGCGCCCCACCGCCCCGTCGCCCCGCCGCCCCACCGCCCCGTCGCCCCACCGCCCCGTCCCCCCGCCGCCCCGCGCCCCACCGCCGCCCCGGCCCACAGCCGCCCCGGCCCCACCGCCGCCCCGGCCCACAGCCGCCCCGGCCCCCCGCCGCCCCGCGCCCCCCGCCGCCTCCTCCACCGCCCGCCCCCCGCCGCCCGGCCGCCCGGCCGCCCCGGCCCCCAGCCGCCTGGGCCCCCGCCGCCCCGCCTACTCCACCGCCCCGCCCCGGCCCCCCGCCGGCCGGGCCCCCGCCGCCCCGCCTCCTCCACCGCCCCGCCCCGGCCCCCCGTCGCCGGCCCCTCCCCGACCCGTCGCGCCCACCACAGTGAGCCCCTCCCATTTTTTTTTCTGTTTTTTTGTTTTTTTCTGTTTAGATAAGGTTTTTTAGTTTATGTTTTTTTAGTTTAGAATTAATTAGTTTAGGTTATTTAGTTTAATTAGTTTAGGTTTAATTAGTTTAAATAGTTTAGTTTTAATTAGTTTAGTTTTTTAGTTTAGGTTTAGGTTAAGTAGAAGGGGGAAGAAGAAGAAGAAGAAGAAGAAGAAGAAGAAGAAGAAGAGGAAGAGGAGGAGGAGGAGGAGAAAGAAGAAGAAGAAGAAGAAGAAGAAGAAGAAGAGGAGGAGGAGGAGGAGGAGGAGGAGGAGAAAGAAGAAGAAGAAGAAGAAGAAGAAGAAGAGGAGGAGGAGGAGGAGGAGGAGGAGGAGAAAGAAGAAGAAGAAGACGGGGGATGAGAAGAAGTAGAAGAATGAGAAGAAGTAGAAGTAGTAGAAGAATGAGAAGACCCCCTGACCCCCCAACCCCGACACCACACCCCGACACCCGACCCCGACCCCGACTCCACCCCGACACCCGACCCCCTAACCCCCTGACCCCGACACGACACCCCGACCCCCCGACCCCCTAACCCCCTGACCCCAACACGACACCCCGACCCCCCGATCCCGAAACAGCACCCCGACCCCGACACGGCACCCCGACACCGACACGGCACCCCGACACCGACACGACACCCCGACCCCCGACACGACACCCCCGAGACCCCGACACCCCGACCCCGAGACCCCGACCCCGACCCCGACCCCGAGACCCCGACCCCGACCCCGACCCCGACCACGACCCCGACCCCGACCCCGACCCCGACCCCGACACCCCGACCCCGAGCCTGACCCGACACCCCGACCCCGACACCGACACGGCACCCCGACCCCGACCCGACACCCCGACCCCGAGACCCCGACCCCGACACGGCACCCCGAGACCGACACGACACCCCGACCCCCGACACCTCCCGAAAAGGTGTTCTTTGGCCTTCCAGAAGCCGACGGGGTCATATATTTGTGAATTATTAGTTAGGTCATATATCTTTCGATTTTGTTATGAAAAACATCATATATAATTGTGTTGATCGGGTAGTTTTAAATGTGCAGTTGTTTCATCGCTGCGAGGTTTGGTGTTCGACGACCTCGCCGTGCGTTTGACGAGCTCTGCCCTTCGTTCGTGGGTGAGCACAAATGACATGTCCTCCTCCCCCATTAATTATTTGATCTATTCCGATGAAACTTGATAGCTAGATATATATGTGTCTTGAATCATCAGTATGCGTAACCAATATGTGTCTCCCGTTCGAAAGCGTCATAGTTATAAATATGCATGCATTTGCATATTTATAACCTTGATTCTTTCGAATTGTCCAACGCTATCCATGGACAGCCCGAGTATGTTTAGATTGGGTTCGTTTTCCCATATGCTTTGCTCCGGATCCGACGCATAAATTTCGTCAGTGCCTCCCCTGTTGTTCTCCGGGTACACATCCTCTCTGTTTATTGCAGAGACGTGTATCAGGAGAACAGCGGGGAGGTGCTGCCGAAATTTTGCGTAGGATCCGGGGCATAGCATGGGAAAATGAACCCAATCTAAACATACTCGGGTGGGATTAGGACCTATCATTACCTATTAGAGTGTAGGTTGCATGGACGTAATAAAATTGACAAAGTAGATCAACTGATGAATACATACATGGTGAATTATATATATATATTTGTTGTGTGTCTAGTAGCTCTGAAAGTCAAGATGAGTGATCGTGCGTGGATGTACACCGGTCACACTGGTCAGAACAAATGGAGCACTGAATGGTTCACAAAAACCAAGGGGTTTGTGCGAGCCGCATTTGCAAATGGCCAGAGGAAAACCTGGTGCCCCTGTTTACGGTGCGGCAATTGGGAAAAGAGGACAGAGGCTGAAATGGGCAAACACCTGCAGAAGAGTGGTTTTACGCCCGATTATACGGTGTGGACATTTCATGGTGAGTCTGCCCAACGTGACCGAGCTGAGGTGGATCGTCGTCGCACCGACGAGCATGGTACCGGGATGGAAAACATGGTGCAAGACTTTGATGATGCTCGGGATTCGGACGAGGAGATGGAGGAATCTGCAAAGGCCTTCAATGAAATGTTGGAGTCTTCAAAACGTCCGCTCCATGAGCACACTGAGCTTTGTCAGTTGGATGCCATCTCACAAGTAATGGCTCTGAAGGCTCAGTTCAACTTGGGCAGAGAATGCTACGATGCAATGATGACAGTATTTGGACGCTTTCTACCCAAAGGCCATGTAATGCCTGCAAACCTGTACCAGTCGGACAAAATCCTCCGTGCACTGAAGATGCCCTATGATAAGATACATGCCTGTGAGAAAGGATGTGTCTTGTTTAGGCTTGACTATGCGGACTTGAACTATTGTCCCATTTGCAAGTCTTCCAGGTATGTTGTGGTAGACAACGGTATGGGTGAGAAGACACAGACCAAAATCCCCGTTAGTGTTCTTCGGTATATGCCAATCGTACCAAGACTTCAACGTCTTTTCATGGTCGAAGAGACGGCCAGACAGATGACATGGCACAAAACGGGCAAAAGAACCGAACTAGATGCAGATGGGAATCTGATGATTGTACACACATCGGATGGTGTTGCGTGGAAAAAGTTTGATGAATTACATGGTGACAAAGCGGCAGATCCGAGGCATCCTCGAGTCGGCATCAGCACGGATGGGTTCAGTGTGTTTGGTATGACGGCAGCCCAATACAGTTGTTGGCCCGTATTTGTCTTTCCACTCAATCTCCCCCCGGACAGATTATGCAAAGAAAGAACATTTTCCTGACGTTGATAATTCCAGGGCCCAACTATCCGGGGAAAAATATGAATGTGTACATGCAACCGCTTAAGGACGAATTGCAAGAAGCCTGGGATAATGGGTTCAAGACATACGATGCCTATAGCAAACGGAACTTCATAATGCGTGTCTGGTACATGTACTCGACGCATGACTTGCCGGCGTATGCGCTATTCGTTGGCTGGTGTGTGCATGGAAGGTTCCCGTGCCCCACATGCAAGGGAGCTCTTGAGTTTCGTTGGCTTCAGGCCGGTCGCAAGTTTTCTTGCTTCGACATGCATAGACAGTTCCTGAATCCTCGCCATAAGTTCAGGAAAGACAAGAAGAACTTCATCAGAGGTAGAGTTGTCAAAAACTCTGCACCACCTGCATTGACAGGCCAACAGACCCTGGATCAGTTAAACGCTCTCGAGCCAGATCCAGAGCGTCCAGGGTACTTCAAGGGGTATAATTCTAAGCACGCCTGGACTCACAAAACATGCTTATGGGATCTGCCTTACTTCAAAGACCTCCTTTGCCCACACAACATCGACGTGATGCACACTGAGAAGAATATCGCCGAGGCACTTTTTGGTACATTGTTCGGCATAGATGGGAAGTCAAAGGATAATACTAAGGCTAGAGTCGATCTGGAGGCGCTATGTGATAGGCCGTTACAAAACATGAAAGAACCGAAAGGAAAGCAGAACTGGACGAAGCCAAAGGCATGGTTCAATCTTGGAAGGCCAGCTATGAGGGAAATTATCTTGTGGGTGAAAATGCAGTTGATGTTCCCCGATGGGTATGCAGCGAATCTACAGAGGGGAGCCAGTCTTGATAAATTGAAGATATTTGGTCTCAAGAGTCATGATTGGCACATATGGATTGAGCGGGTAATGCCGGTGATGTTGCGTGGCTTCATCCCTGAGGATGAATGGCTAGTACTGGCAGAACTCAGCTATTTCTTCCGTGTTCTTTGTGCGAAAGAACTATCGCCTGGCGTGCTAGAAGAAATGGAAGAGTTGGCGCCGGAGTTGATCTGCAAGTTAGAGAAGATCTTTCCACCGGGCTTCTTTAATCCAATGCAACATTTGATTTTGCATCTCCCGACCGAGGCAAGATTGGGGGGGCCCGTGCAAAATCGTTGGTGCTACCCAACTGAGAGGATGCAGAAGACGCTTCGACAAAAATGTAAAAATAAACGTAGAATTGAAGCATCGATGGCTGAGGCATTCATCACTGAGGAGGCGGCAAACTTCGTGACAGCACACTACGAAGCCAAAAATCGTCATTTGCATAATCCGAAGCCTCGGTACAATGCTGACGACCCTAAAAAGGGTGGATCCAACCTCAGCCTATTCAAAGGGAATCTCGCACCAGCCAGTGTTTCAAATCCAGTATCTTTGGATAACGAACAATGGCGGACCATTTCGTTGTATATCTTCAACAACCTGATAGAAGTGCGGCCGTACATCGAGTAAGTTCTCGGTACATAGTTTCGCAACTTCTATTTCCTTTGAACTGCTCTTATTCCTGGATATTTCATACAGTCGATACGTCGCCTTATTCTCGTATGGAGCGGTGATCCAAAAGGATTCTGTCGAAGAGTATGAGCTTCTCGCAAAGCAAGGAGGCGGCTATCCCGGTTTCATCTCTTGGTTCAAACAAACGGTAATTTCTATTAGACTTGTAGGCTAATTTGTAGGCGGCTATCCCGGTTTCATTCGCTAATTTGTGCGTAATGCAACAATCCTTTCATATTAAACTTGTAGGCTAATTCAGAGTCTATGGACGCCGAATTGAGACAAGTCGCTAATGGTTTTGACTATAAGGTCCGTTCATTTGACAAATACGACATCAACGGGTATCGCTTTCGTACCTATGGCAAAGAGCTATCTATGGCCGACCGAAAGTCTACAAATTGTTGTGTATCTGCTATCGGCGAAGGAGGTACCGAGTATTATGGGAGAGTTGAAGCAATTTATGAACTTCTATTCTATGGTGAAAACCCACCGAATGTCGTAGTCTTCAAATGTTATTGGTTTCAGCCGAAGGAGACTAGAAGGACTCATGAACATATAGGGCTAGTTGAAATCAACCAAAGCACCCATTTAGATGTTCCTGATGTCTATATTACGGCTCAACAGGCGACCCAAGTATTCTATCTACCGTGGGCCTGCCAAACTAATCCAAATCTGAAAGGTTGGGATGTCGTTTATGAAGTGCCGCCACGTGCTAGACTATCTCCCCCAAAGGAAGAGGATTATGAACCTCACATTAACCCAGACACATATGAAGGAGAATTCTTCCAAGAGACACGTCTTTCCAAAAAGCGTTTCAAGAACCGCTATACTTCACCCCAAAACATTGAAGTAGACAGCGACAGTGAATCCGACATCACCCCAGAGGAGGAACAAGAAGAGCCGGAACAAGAAGAGGTTACTGCTGCGGATGACCTGTCATTGCTTGACCGATTACGTCAAGGTGGCCTTGCACATGTTGATGCCACTGAACCCTATGAGCCCGTCATTGATTATAGTGATGATGATGATTATGCATTTATTGATGATACTGATCGAGATTATTAGTAGTGTCAGGTATTAAATTTTGTAATGTTGTACTTGATGATGATACACTTAAGTGATACACATATTATTATTCATGTCGGTCTTTTTTTTATGTTGTACTAATTTCGTTTACTGTTTGTCATGGCAGGTGTTGAAAGATGGTGGGCGCTGGTCGGGAGCGCGCCAAGGCCCCTTCTTCGTCGGCGCGTGGTCTGAGGTCTTCGATTCCAGACGCACCTCTCCGCCGAGCGTTGCTGGACAGTATGTCCACACCGCCGGGCCCTTCTTCGTCGACCGCGGTGCCCAGCAGGGGACGAGGTAGGAAGAGAGGAGGTGGGGCACGTGGTCGCGGGAGAGGAGGTAGGGTGACTGCTACGGCGCCTTCCTCGCCGCCACCCCCAGCTGTTTCACCCGAGCACGTGACTGCTAGGGTGGACTCGTCCGAGGAGGAGGCTACACGGACTCCGGTCCACGAGCCTCCGGTCCACGGGTCTTGGGCCCA
Organism: Triticum aestivum; assembly: GCF_018294505.1. Lineage (NCBI taxonomy): Eukaryota > Viridiplantae > Streptophyta > Magnoliopsida > Poales > Poaceae > Triticum > Triticum aestivum. The sequence goes on from NC_057805.1 coordinate 261,669,633, forward strand.
CGAGCCTCGGGTCGACTGGCCTTCGGCCCACGAGAGTTCGGCCCACGAGACCCCGGAGGAGCACACGTCCGGATGGGGTACCTGGCCGGATCAGCCCGAGGAGCCGAGTGGCCATGCTGATGATGGCGGGGAGCCGACTGATCTTGAGGAGGAGGGTGGCACCGTCTACCAGCGTGGTGCTACACGGCTCCCGTCCGTGCCGGCGACCCGCGAGCAGAGGTGGTTGATCTTCCCTGATGGGGAGAGGTACGTAAGTGCATTTAATATTTTTGTACCTTCTGCATTCACGTTTCTTCAAATAACTAATGCGTTGGCCTTGTCATGCTGCAGGGGTTGGGACCACCATCATAGTGTCCGCCGGCCCAACTCCGTCCTTGGAGTTCTTTGCCGGCAAAACTTCCCGGGGTTTGTCACGTTGCCTGGTGAGGGTCGGCTTCCAGAGCTTGGGTTGAGCTGGGAGCACTACGTGGCTGCCCCGGCCCCGCCGGATGTCATTATCGACGGTGTCGTGTGCGACACGAGGGCAGACATGGTGATCAGGACGTTCTGGGTAATTTCTCCTTTACACATTTCAAAATCTTCAACTAGCTAGTTATTAATTGTACTAATCAATATTGTCTCATTTGATTGCAGACATTCTACAGGTGTGAGGAGGGATACGAGGAGGACGCGGCAAATGTTATCCAGAACGTCTGCAAGCGCCTACTCCAGAACTTACGGCACGAGGCTCGGGTGCAGGCTGTTCGAGACTACTACGCCTTGCGTGGTATCAAGAAGACCAAGCCGGCGTGCCGCGATAAGTTCCTGAGTAAGGAGCAGTACATGAAGGTAATTCTTAAGGCCTTCTACTTAAGTTCCTTCATTTAGTAATTCTTAGCCGTAGCGCTCAAGTTTCTATTTGCTAACTTAGGCGCCTCCGAGATGGTGTGCGGATCGGATGGATTGTTGGGAGGTGTTGGTCGATGAGTGGTGCTCACAAGAATGGCTAGCCCTCCACAACCAGGCCAAGGACAAACGTGCCCAAATGGAAGGTGTGCCACACCATCAAGGCAGCTCCAACTTATATCAGTTCGGGCGCAACTGGGTATGTGGTTTGCTTCATGATTCATGCAATTCATTCATCATGCTAGCTTGAGCCCTTTAATTACTAATTTTCATTGTTTCTCTCTTTCAGGCACGCCACAATAAGGCGGATAAGGTGCCAGAGGTGTACGACCTGTATGCCATGGCCCACACTGGCTCTTTCAAGAAAGTCAAGGCTTTCTCTCAGTCTGACCTCGACGATGCAAACAACTTCACCAACATCTCCTCCCACAACAAGCTCGTGAGATATAGAGATGAGGGGAAGGCGAGGAAAGGGGAGGACTTTAACCCGAGCCAGGGTCCCATTGATCCAGAGCTGGTGATGATATCTGGTGGCGGGAGGTCCCATGGCTCCATAGCCATTGGAGATGGACTTATCCGTTGTCCTAGCACTCTCCCGGAGATCAAGGCGCGCCAGTCGAGCTCCGCTCCTGAGATAAGGCCTCGTGAACGGCCAGTGCAACTCGCCATCAAGGTTAGTGATACGTACTCAGTTATCTTTCTCCATTACATTGTGTGCGCTTCCATCAATGATTACAAATGGTCATGTGAGTGGTGTTGCAGGCTGCTATACAGACTGAGAGAGATAGAACGGAGAAACTTCTGGCGAAGGCGGCGGAGAGGCAGCGGGAGATGGAGGAGAGGACGAGAAAGATGATGGAGGAGGAGAGGGCACGGAATGACATGCAGGCAAGGGCCATGTACGAGCTCCTTGTGGTAAGTTTCTTCTGCAGATTACTTGCTAGTCTTAACATTTGAGTCTCATTACTAACTAATATGACTCTGTTCTGAAAACCAAATGTGCAGTCTGTGTGCGAGAAGTCCGGTCAGCCCGCTCCGCCGATGCCAGTGATTGCTCCTGGGAGCACGGTGAGTTTAGTTTGAATGGACATTACTTGGTAGTCTTAACATTTGAGTGTCGTAATGCTAACGAGACATTGGAAATGATCTTTGGTGCAGCTTAACTCCAGAAACGCATCGCACGATCCTTCTCCAGGTAGCGGCACTAGCCACCCCGCTCCTACACCTCCCTGATCACGGTAAGTTTCTCTAGTGTTTTGCTTAACAAATGCATAAAGACCTAGACTTAGCTTTATTTCCTCCAATATGCTTACCATAATGACCTAGAGTTAGCTTATTTTCCTCCAAAATGACCCATTTTACCTAGGTTAGCTTATAAATGATGCAGTTCATCCAAGTTAGCTCAAAAATGACCCATTTTACCAAGATTAGCTCCTAAATGATCCATTTTACCTACGTTAGCTTTAAAATGGCCCATTTCACCTAGGTTAACTCCAAAATGACCCATCTTACCTAGGTTATCTCATAAACGATCCATTTCAACTAATTTAGCTCATAAACGATCCATTTGACCTAAGTGAGATAAAAAACGATCCATTTCACCTAAATTAGCTCTTAAATGATCCATTTCACCTAAGTTAGCTCAAAAAGATCCATTTCAACTAAATTAGCTCTAAAATGACCCATTTTACGTAGATGAGCTCCTAAATGATCCATTTTACCTACGTTAGCTTTAAAATGACTTTTCACCTAGGTTAGCTCCAAAATGACCCATTTCACCTAGATTAGCTCCAAAATGACCCATTTCACCTAGGTTAGCTCCAAAATGACCCATTTCACCTTACTTAGCTCAAAAACGATGCCCTTCACCTTAGTTAGCTCATAAACGACCCATTTCAACTAAGTTAGCTCATAAATGATCCATTTCAACTAAGTTAGATCATAAACAACCCATTTCAACTTAGTTAGCTCATATATGATCCATTTCACCTAAGTTAGCTCATAAATGACATATAATTCTTGTTCTAGTCTTCTTCTTGTTCTAGTCACCTATTTCTAACTTTCTTATTTACCATTTTGCAGATTTCATTCACTTCATGGAAGCTAGCTTGCTATGATGGAGTGCTTGCTTTTCCTTTGATGAAACTTTGCATTGTATCTAGCTTGTTATGATGGATGGAACTATGTGATATGGATCATTGCATCTAACTTGCTATGTTGATGAAACTTTGCATTGTAATATATATATGGATGGAACTATGTGTATGGATGGAACTTGCTTATGTATGAACAATGTGTATGGATGAAACTGATGTGATATGTGATATGAAACTTATGTGCTGGATATGTGCTGGATATGTGCTGGATATGTGATATGAAACTTATATATTTTCTGTGCAAATTGTGGGATTTAATAAAAAACAGAAAAAACAGACAATATGCAGGCTCTTTGCCGTCTGCCACCGACGGCAAAGAGCTCTTTGCCGTCTGCCGCGGACGGCAAAGAAGCCACGTGGCAGCCAACTGTGCTTCCTGGGAGCTGACCCATTTGGTCAGTTTGCCTACAATGGCAGACGGCAAAGACTTTGCCGTCCGTGGCAGACGGCAAAGAACCTGCACTTTGCCATCAGTGGCAGACGACAAAGAACCTGCCATCTAGTGACGTGTAGATGACATCATAAGGCGGACGACAAAGACCAGAGAAATTTTGCCGTCCGCGGCGGACGGCAAAGGTCTGCCGTTAGCCACTTAACGGACTGACAGCGCAATTATTGCCGTCCGCCCTCTTGGCCGTCCGCCGCAGACGGCAAAGAGCCTTTGCCGTCCGCCGCCAGGAAGCAGACGGCAAAGCAGCTGTTTACCGTAGCCTTCTTTGCCGGAGCCTTTTGCCGTCCGCGGCTGACGGCAAAGGTCTTTGCCGTCCGCCTTTCGAGCCTTTGCCGTCCGCCGTGGCAGACGGCAAAGTAGCTGTTTCCTGTAGTGAACTGGGATTCCGAGTCTGATCGGGTCTTCCTGGGAGAAGGAATATCCTTCGTTGATCGTGAGAGCTTGTGATGGGCTAAGTTGGGACACCCCTGCAGGGTATAATCTTTCGAAAGTTGTGCCCCCGGTTATGTGGCTGATGGGAATTTGTTAATGTGCGGTTGTAGAGAACTTGACACTTGACTTAACTAAAATGCATCAACTGCGTGTGTAGCCGTGATGGTCTCTTTTCGGCGGAGTCCGGGAAGTGAACACGGTTTTGGGTTATGTATGAACGTAAGTAGTTTCAGGATCACTTCTTGATCACTTCTAGCTTCTCGACCGTTGCGTTGCTTCTCTTCTCGCTCTTATTTGCACATGTTAGCCACCATATATGATTACTGCTTGCTGCAGCTCCACCCCATCCTACCCATAAGCTTAAATAGTCTTGATCTCGCGGGTTTTGAGATTGCTGAGTACTCGTGACTCACAGATACTATCAAAACAGTTGCAGGTGCCGATGAGTCCAGTGCAGGTGACACAACCGAACTCAAGTGGGAGTTCGACGAGGACTTGGTCGTTACTATATTTCGTTTCCAGATGATCAGTAGTGGAGCCCAGTTGGGACGATCGGGGATCTAGCATTTGGGATTATCTTCCTTTTCTTTTGGATTTGACCGTAGTCGGTCTATGTGTGTACTCTGATGATGTATGATTTACTTAACTATTGTGTGAAGTGGCGGTTGTAAGCCAACTCTCTATCCCATTCTTGTTCATTACATGGATTGTGTGAAGATGACACTTCTTGCGACAAAACCACCATGCTGTTATGCCTCCAAGTCGTGCCTCGACACGTGGGAGATATAGCCGCATCGTGGGTGTTACAAGTTGGTAATCAGAGCCAGCCCCGACTTAGGAGCCCCCTGCTTGATCGAATCGCAGACGTTGTTGAGTTTAGAACAAAAATGTCTTGAGTCTTAGGATTATATATATTGGAGAGTAGGATTCTTTTCACTCCTCAGTCCCGTCGTCGCTCTGGTGAGGCCTCCTCACGTAGATGTTTTGTCTTTCCTCTCCTCAAATTTCACTAAAAAAAATTTAGGATCACGCGGGTATCTTGGGATCGTTCCGATATTCTTGTGACGAGAACATTGTTCTTGGTGCCTCCTGACATTTAGTGGTTGTGGCAGTGTCCCGGGGAGTTGAGCTCCGAGGTGTTGTCGTCATAATTTTATCGTTGCAGTTCTGGAATACCTGAGTTTTGCTGACATAAAAAATCTCTTTTATGCAATTGTTGGTCAGATAACGGCGACGCCACCCAGTACTGGGGAGGGAGTTCGGGAGTATTGCCATAACTTGTATAACGGATGCTTTTTGAAGGTTGAGGTACACGATTTCCGGAGTTTTCTTGGTTATGTGTTGACGGATGGATACAGCTGGATGTAGGGATTGTTAGTTTGGGTGAGATATATTGCTTCTCCTGTGTCCCCAACACCAGTTTGCATAACCAGAAAGTTTCTGGAGTTTATAAGTGGGAATTCAAGTATCTCATAGGATATCTTTCCAACAAACACATGATACGATATGAGATTTATCATATGTTTGTTTCCGGCTTATTCTGCAAGCCAAATCCTTTGTTTGGTTTTGAGTTGTGGTATTCGAGTTGCTTCCATGTCAAGTGTGGATTCCATACCTTTTCTAAGTGGTGTTCTCATATTCCTATGTGGATACTAATCCTTCTTGATCATCGAGATTGCCATCTTAATTCTATTTCCAACCGGTGTGTTTCTCTTCGAGATGATCCCATCATTCTCCCCATCCGCAAGATCAATTCTAAGTTTTCTCTACGGTGTTTATTCTATCTGCCCCAAGTTGCCTTTGTTTTTCCCGCCCTCCCACCCTTTTCTTCAAGGACTCAGATTTCTCAATCATGTATCCTTTTATTGATGGGAAGCCTCTCTATTCTTTTCCGTCAATGTTCTTATCTGGTGATTTCCCATGAAGATAATAACGGAGCTTGAAATTTATCATTTTGTTCTCTTTTCTTCTTCGTTGGATTCAATTCAAGCTTTGTCGATCATATTCTTTCCTTGTTTCAAATGTTTTCTCAAGCTGGTGCATCTCTTAATCATCCACCTCTTGCTATTCATATTATCTGGAGTGCTGAAGATATCCTAGAAGATTCAAGCTTCCATTCTTATTCCTTTCAAGCTATTTCGAGGTTGTTACCTCATTCAAAACGTTCAAATCAACCGGTGCATTTTCTCTTCCTAAGCAATCGTTCAACAATGTTTTCTTTTGAGTGGGCCCTAACCCACAGGTTTTTTTCCCAGGATCTTACCTGACTCTTCTAACTTTTTCCAGAGTTATTATCAATTTCATTTAAAAGTTGGACGTAAGAATGAATTTTTATCAGTCAGATGCCTTCTCCATGTTCGCTTTCATATTCTTTTCATCGTTGGTTCAACTTTTCTAATTTTCATTACGGAGTGCCTCAACAATTCATGGTGGTTGTTTCTCGTCGTCATTCTCGGATTTTGAAGACCGAAGAAGCGTTTTTCCTCCAAATCCGTACCCATTCTTCCAAAGATTCATGGTTCAAGCTTGATGCCATCCTCTCATAATTGTTTTCGATTGTGACAATTCTTTTCACCCATCCAGAGCAATTCAGAAGTCTTTTCAGTCTGATTATTCGGAGGCCATCATCTCAGAATTATTCATTCCCGCTTTCAGCTCTCGTTCTCCAAATCTTACAGGTGCATCATTGAAGTATTCTCTAATCAGCTCGTGATCTATTCATTCACTTGTATCTAAATTCTCTCAAGTATCTTCGTTCTTTTTATAATTCTTCCCGGTGTTTCTTTATCTTTTCTTCGTTCATTTTCAATTCTTACGGTGGTTCGTTCGAGATTCCTCTTCCTATGTTCTCATATCAATGTATTCGTTGTGTAAATCCTACCGGTGGTTCATTGAAGATCTTCCCAAGTATGGCTATATCTCTTTCAATCTTTTCAAGAAGAATAAGTAGTATGCCAAATCCATTGCTTGTCATCAATTTAAATTGGTGAAGGATGCGCATAACATAATTCTTATTCTTGCTTCATCCAAGTGAATTCAATTCCTTCTTCCGGAGTTCGTAGTGATATCAATTTCTCAGTTATATGTGTTCATCTTCTTCCGGAGTTCCATGTTTTCCGCATTATCTCGTCGCGAAGCTCCATCTAAATCATTGCAAGGCTTCTTTTCATTCTTTTCAACTTTCCATTCGTTGGATCTTTCTTTTATTAACGGAGTTCTTCATGGAGGCTCTACATGATGGTTCATCAAGGTTAACTTTCATTCTCGTTTTGTTCTTCAAGATTTTTCTCGAAGTTAAGATCCGCCAAACCATACTCCAAAATAAACATGGTGCTCAACACATGTTTTGTTTTGAGGAGTTCAAGCATTCTTCATCTTGCATTCCGAAGTGCAATTCTTTCTATATTATCTTTTGAGGTGGTGTTATGTCATTTTGACAGTGTCCTTCATGTTTCATGATTGACAAGTCGTCAGGAATGAGATATTTAAACCCATCAGTTTCTTCCTTGGAGTTATCTTGGTATATGTAGCGAACCGACCTAAGACGGTCAAGTCTCTGTGCTTAAGTGTCATCCCTGGATCGGTATGCTGACACACACAGTACTCGAGGATTTATAATAGAGGTAAATCACATGTATAAAGTAACGTAAGATATTATTACCTCAATCCAAATAGCGGAAGTAACAACAAGGTTGTGGATTCCCATCAACACCAACGGCAAAGTTGAGTGTAGAAATCGTAACCCTAACGTATCACTTACTCGTCGTAAGATTCCTGCAACATGACACGTTGCAGCCACAAAGGGTCAGTACATTGAATGTACTGGCAAATTCACGCCATAGGATAATGATGAATAATAACTATCTATTTATTATAACATTCCAAAATTTAGAATTTTGGGATGTTACAAACCTACCACCCTTAAAATGGATCTCATCCTCGAGATTCGGAGAGGCTAGAAAGAAATAGGTTAGGTTTGGGGGTCTTCTCAAAGTCCATCAATCATCTCCGGGGGTCTAGGGTGCTACCACCCTTAGAAACATCGTTACGGTCCCATCAATACTCATGTCCTCCATCCTTATTCTTGACAGGGCCGGTCTTCTCAAATCTTCAGTATAATTCCTTCTCTGCCTCTTCCGGTAGTGGCATAACCTTTACCGCAATTCTTCTGTCCTTTCATCTTGGTAAGGTTATTCCGAGATTGGGTCTTCTTAGCTGACGGGTCTGGCGCCAATAGTAAACAACTATCGATATCTCATGGTGGTCAACAATTTATGGTTTCCTCCTGCATGAAATGGGTCTAGGTTGAACCTCACCGTATATCCTACGACTGGCAGCAGCTGCCTTGTACAAGGGGAAATACTTATACCATTCTAAGGTTTAAACAAGGTTTTGATCGTCGTCTCTCTACTATAGGTAAGTCACTCGGATTTACCATCCCATATAGCAAGGCGAATAATAAGAGTAAGTCGGTATGGTGATCAATCCATCCCGCACCCAAATCATTACCCTGTATACGGTTTAGTGAATCTCGCATTCTAACACTCAGTCATCCTCACAAGCATTGCAGAATTTCTCTTGTCGACGAACCAAGTTCGGATAAATCCATGGATTCTGCAAACCAAACAAACATCTATCGTTCCTTCACAACTCTCAGGTTTTGCGTAACTCCTATAAGATCGTCTGTCGATAAAATTGTAACTTCTTCCAGGGTTTTTCCTTCAGCAAGAATGTGCTTGCTTCTTGGCAGGTCCTGGGGCCTGTGGGTTATGGCCCATCTCATCACTTGTAGTCCTTGAACTTATCATCGAGCAATTGATCATTATTCCAACTTCCAACTTCCTAGTATTCTTAAATCCATCCAATTGTATTGTCTTCCTTCCTTCTATTGGCACCAAACTAGGACATGATTACTCAGACTCATCATGGAATTTCCAGTGATCCATATTTCCAACATCATACCTCCTTTATATCCAATAGTAATTCATCTCTTCATCCTCGTGGGATATCCCACATACCGAGATAAAAAACTTATACTTATGAAGTCCATACTCCACTTCGTGGAACATCATTATCCTTTCCAGGGTCAAGCGTCCTTACAGGGGAATATTGGTCATCTCTGCATGGCACTTCTTCAACTGGGAAACGTGAAACACATCATGAACTCCTGACAGTCCTTCGGGTGACTCCAACTTGTTGGCCACTTCTCCCATACGCTCCAAAACTCAGTATGGTCCTACAAATCTCGGGGCTAACTTTTCCTTAACTCCAAATCATTTAACTCCTCGTAGAGGGGACACACGAAGACATGCTCTGTCTCCAATTTCATAGACTACCTCCTTGCGTTTTTCAGTCTGCATAACTCTTCTGCCTGGACTGAGCTACCTTCAGTCTATCTCGAATCAACTTAACATTCTCTTCTGACTCCTTGATCACATTTGGTCCAAGCAACTGACAGTCTCCAACTTCATCCCACATCAACGGTGTCTGGCTCCTTCTCCCATACAAAGCTTCAAAAGGGGCCATCTTCAAACTGGCTTGGTAATTTTTGTTGTATGAGAACTCCGCGTAAGGTAGATTATCATCCCTACTAGATCCATAATCTAGCGCACACGCTCTCAACATCTCCTCCAGAATCTGATTGACTCTCTCGGTCTATCCATCTGTCTGCGGATGAAAGGCTGTACTGAACTCTAGCCTAGTACCCAAAGTCTGGTGCAGCTGATTCCAAAACTTTGAGGTAAATTGTGTTCCTCTATCTGATACGATGGTTGTCGTGGAATTGTCACGGCAGATGTCCTCGAGCTAGGACTTAGTCATGTAGCCATCGCAGCTAGGAAGCTTAAAGGGGTTAAACGGACAAGGAACACGGGGGTTATACTGGTTCGGCCCCTTACGGTGAAGGTAAAAGCCTACGTCCAGTTGAGGTGGTATTGATTATGGTTTCGACGACTAGGGAGCTTAATTGCTATGCCTGGCTCTCGATGAGATCTTCTTGTCCCTAGACCGCCGTCGGGTCATCCCTTTATATAGAGAGGTTGACACCCAGCGGCTCTCATAGTCCCGGCCGGCTCATAACAGTGTCCGGCTCGGACTCCTAACTATTCTTGCCTTACACTATAAGTCTTACCATAACGGCGGTTTGTAACTACGGGCCTTAAGCCATCTCCGGGTCTTAAGCCCATCTGTGGCCCGCTGTCTTCAATCTTGGCGCCGGGCTTCACGTGATGACCATTATGAGTAACCCGGACCCTCCTAGGCGGGTGACTCTAATGGTTATATCCTCAACATTAGGCCCCAGATTGATTTGAACCGGTTCATGTCAATCTTCAATCCCCTTGAAAGAAAATTTTCCGGCTTACATTTGTGCGAAGGTGTTAAACCGCCGTGACGTCATCATCTGGATTCCTTATAACCCGCCATGACATCATCTTCCATTAAGTTCATTTCTTTATTCCATTAAATCCCAACGGATCTTACCTTTAATGATCATCCCGAAAATCGAGGCGCCTCTGGGGCGAGATAATCACGCCGTGACCTCCTCGTTTCTCGCGCCCACTTATGAGCTTCACCTTATAAATAGCCCGGCCCATGAGCCTCCAGTCACTCGTCGCCTCCATCTTCTTCCTCCTCTCGCCACTGTGCTGCCACCCGAGCTCCGCCGCGGGTTTCCTCATCTTCACCAACTCAGGCCGCTGCATCAACTTGACGTGACCAGAGAAACGCGACGAACCCTCGCCGTAACTCTGCACCTGTAAGTCCCTGCACCTCTCCACCACAGATCCGCATTAGGGTTCCACTGTTCTTCCTCTGTTCTTCGCTGTTCTCCTCGAACTCTCTGTAGTTCCTCCACTATAGCCATGTTTGATCCAAGAGTAGTACAGAGCTCCTGCGGTAGTTGTTGCGCATCCGTTTTTATGATAGTAGATCCCCTTTGTCTGCAATAAGATCTCGTTCTGAATCCATGAACTTCTTCTGCGTCAGTTCTAGGTCTAGAAAATTTTCTTTTTAGCCGACCGTTTTGATCCAAAACAATTACTGCGATTTGTGAAACTTGTTTGCGCCACACTTAGTCAAAAATGGCATTTGTTTAGTTATGGAGGCTCATGTTTCCGGCTTAAAAGAAACCACGTGCTGTAAAATTTCCGGCTCATTTATGATAAAGCTGTAGACAATTTGAATTACTCACAATGCCCTCAACGGCTTATATAACCCGATGCACTTAGCCATATGTCATTAGGCCCCTTCATAAGCCGCCATTTGAGTATTGAACTGTAGACATCTGCCAGCTTATAATTGAACCGACCATTTTCCTTTTGTCATAGGCTTCATCTTTCACAATGCCTCCCAAAGCTCCCAAGGCACCCATCACGTGCAACTGGATGAGATCAATGTCACAGATGACACTCTAGCTGATTTCGTAAAGACGGGTTACTTGCCCAAGAAGGAAATCATGTCTTATCGTGCCCCTGACCCGTCGGAGGAGAGACCGCAACCAAGGGATGGTGAGGTGGTGATATTTGCTGATCACATGAGCCGGGGCTTCGCACCGCCCGGCTCAAAATTCTTTAGAGATGTGCTGAATTTCTTTGATCTGCGGCCGCAAGACATAGGACCCAATTCCGTGTCAAATATTTGCAACTTTCAAGTATTCTGCGAAGTCTATCTTGGAGAAGAGCCCAGCCTGCTGCTCTTTAGAGAGCTATTTTATCTGAACCGCCAGAACGAGTGCGCTAACGGGCCGAGCCTGGAACTTGGTGGAATCTCCATTCAACGCCATAGAGACTGCCTCTTTCCTTACGCTGAGCCGCCCAACCATCCAAAGGACTGGAACCAGACATGGTTCTACTGCCAGGATACTTCGCCGGCTGACGAGAGCCCTCTGCCCGGCTTTCGTGCCCTGCGTCTGGAGCCAAGTCACTCCCTGCCGGATAAGCTAACTCAAGCCGAGCATCAACCTCTGATCCCCACCATCAACAAAATTAAGGCTCTCCTGGGAAATGGCCTCAACGACATTGATCTGGTCCGGGTCTGGATCTCTTGGTGGGTGATCCCCTTAAGCCGCCGCCCCGGCTTAATGTGCGATTACACGGGCCGGAAAGATGACCCTCTGCGACACAGCTGCAATGATCTTCCTGAAGACATTGTTGACGACATGACCAAGTCCCTCTTGAATGAGAGCTTGACAGACTGCGGGAGGACCGGCTTAAGCCCCTTCTACAAGACTAACCCAGCCCCAGTGGTAAGCCACTGATCTGAACACCTTATTTTCTCCTTAGATAGTTTTCATCTGAACCTTAAGAAGTCTTCATTGTACTTTTCAGGTTGATGATAAGTTCTGGAAGGTCAAGTATGACCATGAGGCGGCTAAAAAAGCCAGAAAGTCTAAGAAAGCCGCCAGGAGAGCCGCTCCCCGAAAAAAGGGAAGCAAGCCTTCCGCCTCAGAGCTGCTTCAGCTGGATGATAGCTCCGAGTCAGAGGTAATCCTTAATTCCTTAGACTCTTCTTTTGTTTCCGCTTTTCATCTGTCTTTTGACCACCTTATTAACTTGATTATCCACAGGATGACACCGGAGCGAGTAACCCAGTAACTGAAGAGGTAACTATAATTCCTCCGACTCGGACCCCTTGCCAAGGCTGAAAGTCCGAAGAGTAACCCGGAAAGTAAGCTTTTAGCATCCTTTAGCTTATCAAGATCCTCAATTTCTTTTGAAGCAACAGATTCATGAGAGCCGGAGGCAAACCCGGGCCAGCAAGGATGCAGACCTCTCCTCCGGCTTACCCGAGGCATCAAGAAAGCGCCGGACTGAGGTTATCTCCAACTTATACCCTTGTCATCCTTTAGCGGGTGTCACTCGTCAACCGCTCAATTCGTCTGATTCCAATTATCAGGAAACTTCACCTTCCTCTGGTGATTCTATGCAATCTACCCTGCCGGCTTTCAAGACCGCGCCCGGGTAATGATGATTATCTTATGTTGTACTTATCTTACTCATGCTTTTGTACTAACCTTTTGTCCTTTCAGTGCTCAAGCAAAGCTCAGTAAGAAAGCGAAGAAGAATAAGCCGGTCGAAGAGCCGGTCCTGACTGAACCGGAGGCTTCAGCTCAAGAGCCGCCCGCTGCCTCTGCTCTTGAAGCCACCGCTCCAACCGACGAGCCAATCGCAGAGACTTCTGCTAACCCGGAGATCTCCAGCCCGGCTCAGCCGGCCGATGACCCGGACGTGGTAATCACCCGGACGGAGTTTGTCGAGCCGGGGAGACCCACTGCGCTGGCTAAGTGCTCTGCCAAGGAAGAGTTGCTAGAGCGCCACAGGGCCAAGTTGGACATCACCAACTATGCCAACTTGAGCATTGGAGAGATCATCTCCGGCTATGTCAATCAGGTGCACAACAGCCGGGACCTGGAGATTGACATGGTGAAGCAGATACAACAGAAGTCTGAGGTGCCACTCTCTTGCTCACTGCATAGTCATCTTTACCATACTTAGCCCCCAAGTCTACTACTTATGAAAGAATATGTTGTAGACTTAACTTCCGGCTTACTTTCATGAACCGGCAATTTGTAGATAGAACCTTTTAGCATTCATTAGCCCCCAAGTGCCATGTGTCTTTGCTTGGAAAGTGCTTGGGACTTTAAGATTGCATAACAACCACTCATACTATAACCCGGAATTTGTACAGGCTGCTGGCAAAAAATTTGAAGCTGAACTCTCTGAGCTGAAGAACCGCCTGAAGACGCAGGAAACTGAGACCCGGAAGGCCAACGCCAAATTCGAATTCAGTGTTGCTGCACAAGAGAAGATGAAGAAGAAGTTTGAAACTGAAAGGAAGACTTGGGCCGAAGAGAAGGCTGCTCTGGTCAGCCGGGCCGAATAGGCGGAGGCGGCTCTGACGGAGAGAACCGCCAAACTCTCCGGCTTAAAGCGCCATGTGTCACAGATGGTCGCCGCAATCTTCGGTAAGTCATTCTGCAGACTTTCAACGAGTTTACATTCTCTATGTCTCATAATTCCCATCATTGCTAGCGGCTTACCTGACGTTGTAAAACAGGTCCCAGAAGCGCCAACCTCAACCAAAATGTGTTGTCAAGCTGAAGGCCGTGTATACTTTGGTGGAACAACTCTACACCGGGTCACAGCGCGCCTTGGCCGTTGTGGCCTTGTCCAATGAGGTTCCGACTCACCTGGCGGACGTACTTCGCTGGCTTGCCGTTCTTCCTCAGCGTTTCCAAGAGCTGTGACGGGCCTCTGCAAGAGCCGGAGCCATAGCTGCTCTGAGCCGGGCCAAGGCTTTCCTCCCGGAGCTAGACCCGGCAGAGATCGCGCTTGGATATCCCAGTCTGAAGGAAGATGGCACTCCCTTTGACCAAAAAGATTTTGCTGATTGTGTGAAGAGTGTGCGCCCGGTGGCTACCTTAATTGGGAATGACACCGACCTCACCAAGTATCAGCCGGGTTATGACTCGGAGAATCAGAGGATCCCCACTCCGCGTTATGAAGCCATCAGCTTGGTCCCGCCGACTTGTAAGCACACCTTTGCCCCAGAAATTGACCCGGCCGGGTTAATTGACGAGGAGGCTCAATTTGAAGCTTTGAGCGGCATTGACTGGAAATCGTCAACTTTCCAGGTCATAGGAACAGCCGGAGGAGCGGAGAGGGATGAGCCGGAAGCTTCGACCCAGCAAGCATCTTGACTCTTTAGGCGGCCCATGGTTATGCTTGTTAAACAATGCCTCACCTTTTGGACTCGGGGAGTCTTGTAATAGAGTAGGACAAACATTTTAACTTTGTCGTGCCATCGTGCACGTGTTGAATGCTTAACTCCATTGAAGTTGCTTCCTTATATTCCTCTGGGTCATAACCGATCATTTATTTTCCTTAAGCTCGAATAGATGTCTTGAACCATCCTGCATAGAAAACAAGTCACAAGTCTCTAGGCGGCTTACCGCACTGAGAATGATAAATCTTATACATATGACCCGGAATAGGAATCCAAGTCACCAAAGACTGGTCCTCAATTATATCCTTGATGTAACCATAATAGCATACTTACAGGCCTTCAAGTATACCTCCGGTTTATGTAACCCGGATAATAAGGTTGGTACCTCAATTCCGGTTTACCAGTTTTGATAATGCTTATTGTGTGTGACTAACACTGTGAATCAAAGTTAAGTCCGTGGAGTAAGAACCGCCGTGCACACTATTGATATAACCAGAAGAACTTGTTGCAGATCAGAAAATCAAAACTTAGGGGCTTCTGGTTCGAATATGACCAGAGACCCGTCCCAAAGGGGTTAAGCTAAGATTCGAATGCGATCATATAGCCCCCAGTGGGTTTGGCGATGCCGATCAAGAGGGTACCGACAGCTATGTTCTCTTTGATTCGAATACGACCCATGTTTGAACAGGAAGCCCCCAAATGACCTTAAGAGTTGTTTAACGACGCTGATTCGAATACGATCCACGTCGGTTCCCAAAGGGGGTTGAGCTATGATTAAAATATGATCAAAGAAAACTCCCCAATGAGCTCGGCACTTTGCCAATCAAGTGGGTATCGACAGCTATGTTCTCTTTGGTTCGAATACGACCTATGTTTGAACAGGAAGCCCCCAGGTGATTCTATTGCGTATGGATAGATTCGAATACGATCATAAGCCGGATCCACCTCCAAGTGACCATGTGATGGTGTAATGGAAACAACACTTTTACCTCTTGAGGAGAGAAGGACAGAGGTCCTGCTTTATTATTTAACATAAGATATACATGGCTATAGAAATATGTACATTATGAGAGCCGGTGGCTCAAGTGTAATAAGGCCGAAGCTGAGCTATGTTCCACGGCCGACGGGTCTCTTCCTCCGACTTACGCGAATCTTTATGCTCCCGAACGTCAATAAGGTAGTATGACCCGTTGTGCAAGTTCTTGCTGACCACAAAGGGCCCTTCCCAAGGCGGGGATAGCTTGTGCGCATCTGTTTGATCTTGGATGAGCCGGAGCACCAGGTCACCTTCTTGAAAGACCCGGGACTAAACCCGGCGACTGTGATAATGGCGCAGGTCTTGTTGGTAAATCGCTGAACGAGCTGCTGCCATGTCACGCTGTTCGTCCAACAAGTCAAGAGCATTTTGGCGCGCTTGTTCATTATCCGCCTCAACATAAGCCGCCACTCGAGGCGAGTCATGACGGATGTCACTGGGGAGGACTGCTTCCACTCCATAAACCATGAAGAAGGGTGTGTAACCCGTAGACCTGTTAGGAGTAGTATTGATGCTCCATAAGACGGAGGGTAGCTCCTCCACCCAACAACCCGGCGTCCGTTGCAAAGGGACCAAAAGCCAGGGCTTGATACCCTTCAAAATCTCCTGATTAGCCCTCTCAGCTTGACCATTGGATTGAGGGTGAGCCACTGAGGAAACGTCAAGTCGAATATGCTCACGTTGACAAAACTCCTCCATGGCGCCTTTAGATAGATTAGTCCCATTGTCAGTTATAATGTTGTGCGGAAAACCAAAGCGAAAAATCACCCTTTTCATGAACTGAACCGCAGTGGCTGCGTCACACTTGCTAACGGGCTCTGCCTCAACCCACTTTGTGAACTTGTCAACTGCCACCAAAAGGTGAGTCTTCTTATCCTTGGACCTTTTCAAAGGCCCAACCATATCAAGCCCCCAGACCGCAAATGGCCAAGTGATTGGTATCATCCTCAGCTCCTGAGCTGGCACATGAGCCCGTCGCGAGAACCTCTAGCAACCATCACATTTACTGACCAAGTCCTCCGCATCAGCATGAGCCATCAGCCAATAAAAACAATGACGGAAAGCCTTGGCCACAAGGGATTTTGAGCCGGCATGATGGCCACAATCCCCTTCGTGAATCTCACGTAAGATTTCTTGACCCTCCTCAGGGGAAACACAACGCTGGAACGTTCTAGTAACACCGCGGCGATGCAGCTCACCATTGATGACGACCATTGACTTAGACCGCCGGGTTATTTGTCTGGCCAGAGTTTCGTCCTCAGGCAAATCTCCCCGGGTCATGTATGCTAAGTATGGTACTGTCCAGTCTGGGGTGATGTGGAGAGCCGCCACCAATTGCGCCTCCGGGTCAGGGACAGCCAAGTCTTCTTCTGTAGGTAACTTGACAGAAGGGTTATCCAGGATGTCCAAGAAAGTATTAGGCGGCACCGGCTTTCGCTGAGAGCCCAGCCGGCTTAATGCATCAGCCGCCTCGTTCTTCCTGCGATCGATGTGCTCTACTTGGTAACCCTGAAAGTGTCCAGCAATGGCATCAACTTCACGGCGATAAGCCGCCATGAGAGGGTCCTTGGAGTCCCACTTGCCTGATACTTGTTGAGCCACTAGATCTGAGTCGCCAAAGCACCTTAACCGGCTCAAGCTCATCTCCTTAGCCATCCGAAGACCATGGAGCAAGGCCTCGTACTCAGCCGCATTGTTAGTAAAAGGAAACATCAACCGTAGCACATGACGAAACTTGTCACCTTTAGGGGAAGCCAATACTATTCCAGCCCCCGAGCCCTCCAATTGCCTAGACCCATCAAAGTGAATAGTCCAATATGTATTATCCGGCTTTTCTTCAGGCACCTGTAGCTCTGTCCAATCATTGATGAAATCCACCAAAGCTTGAGATTTAACAGCAGTACGTGGCACGTATTTCAGACCATGAGGCCCAAGTTCTATAGCCCACTTAGCCACTCTCCCTGTGGCTTCTCTGTTTTGGATGATATCTCCAAGGGGAGCAGAACTAACCACGGTGATGGGGTGACCCTGAAAATAGTGCTTAAGCTTCCGGCTTGCCATGAATACACCATAAACAAGCTTCTGCCAATGTGGATACCGCTGTTTGGATTCGATGAGCACTTCACTAACGTAATAAACCGGCCGCTGAACCGGATATTCCTTACCCTCTTCCTTGCGCTCCACCACCACAGCCACACTGACGGCTCGTGTGTTGGCAGCTATATACAGTAATAAGGGCTCCTTGTCAACCGGAGCAGCGAGGACTGGGGGCTCGGCCAGCTGTCTCTTCAAATCCTCAAAAGCAGCAATAGCAGCATCATTCCAGATAAAATCATCAATTTTCTTCATCAACTGGTACAGCGGCATGGCCTTCTCACCCAAACGGCTTATAAACCGGCTTAAAGCAGCGATACGACCCGCCAGGCGCTGGACGTTGTTTTCACACGCCGGCTTAGCCAGAGAGGTGATTGCCTTGATTTTTTCCGGATTAGCTTCAATGCCTCTGTTAGACACCAGGAAACCCAAGAGCTTGCCTGCAGGAACACCAAAAACACACTTGGCCGGGTTAAGCATCATCTTGTAAACCCGGAGATTATCAAAGGTTTCTCTAAGGTCATCTACCAGGGTCTCCTTCTCCCTGGACTTAACCATGATATCATCCACATAGGCATGAACATTGCGCCCAATCTGGTTATGAAGACAATTCTGCACACAATGCTGGTAAGTCGCTTGTGCACTCTTGAGTCCAAAAGGCATAGACACATAACAGAAGGCTCCAAAGGGAGTGATGAACGCCGTCTTCTCCTGGTCCTTAACTGCCATTTTAATCTGATGGTATCCAGAATATGCATCCAAGAAACTTAAACGCTCACAACCCGCGGTGGCATCAATGATTTGATCAATATGGGGGAGGGCAAAAGGATTAGCCGGACATGCCTTGTTTAAGTCCGTGTAGTCCACACACATCTGCCAGGTGCCATTCTTCTTAAGGACGAGCACCGGGTTAGCTAACCATTCTGGATGAAAGACTTCGACAATAAACCCGGCCGCCAAGAGCCGGGCCACCTCCTCACCAATGGCCTTCCGCCTCTCTTCATTAAACCGCCGAAGGAATTGCCTGACCGGCTTAAATTTAGGATCAATATTGAGAGTGTGCTCAGCGAGTTCTCTAGGTACACCCGGCATGTCAGAAGGTTTCCTTGCAAAGATGTCCCTGTTCTCACGGATGAACTCGATGAGCGCGCTTTCCTATTTTGGATCCAAATTGGCACTGATGCTAAACTGCTGAGATGAGTCACCTAGAACGAAATCAACAAGCTTAGTCTCATCAGCTGACTTAAATTTCATTGCCGGCTCATGCTCCGTGGTCGGCTTTTTCAGAGATGTCATATCCGTTGGGTCAACATTATCCTTGTAAAACTTCAGCTCCTCTGTTGCACAAACAGATTCTGCATAAGCCGCGTCACCTTCCTCACATTCCAAGGCTACCTTTCGGCTACCATGAACCGTAATGGTCCCATTGTGACCCGGCATCTTGAGCTGTAGGTATATGTAACACGGCCGTGCCATGAACTTGGCGTAAGCCGGCCACCCAAATATGGCATGATACGGACTTCTTATCTTGACCACCTCAAAGGTCAATTTTCCACCCTGTAGTTTTACTCATCTCCAAAGGCCACTTCCAATTCGACCTTATCAACTAGATAAGCCGACTTACCAGGCACCACACCATGGAAAACATTATTGGACTGGCTGAGGTTCTTATCAATCAAACCCATACGATGGAAGGTCTCATAATAGAGGATGTTGATGCTGCTGCCTCCATCCATGAGCACCTTAGTGAACTTATATCCTCCCACCTGAGGAGCCACCACCAGGGCCAAGTGACCCAGATTATCAACCCGGGGAGGGTGATCCTCCCTACTCCACACAATAGGCTGCTCAGACCATCTTAAATAGCGTGGAACCGCCGGCTCAACAGCATTCACAGCCCTGTTATGAAGCTTCTGATCTCGCTTACACAGACTGGTGGTAAACACATGGTACTGTCCACCATTGAGCTGTTTTGGATTGGTCTGGTATCCCCCCTGTTGCTGTTGATGACCCTGGCCGGACTGCTGATTAAAGCCCCCTTGAACATTCTGAGGATTGGAATTTGAGCCGCCGCCCGGGCCATGAAAACCGCCGGCGCCTAAGCCGCCGCCCGAGCCATTATTGCCATTAAAGGCATTGGAATTCTTAAAGGCCTTCATGATTACGCAATCTTTCCATAGATGAGTAGCTGGCTTCTCCCTAGAGCCGTGCCTCGGACAAGGCTCGTTCAACAACTGCTCGAGCGTCGGGCCTGACCCTCCAGCTCGGGGAGGTGGCCTCCCTTTACGTTGCTGGTTGTTACCCTGTGAGCTGGCATTGGCCACAAACTCCATGCTTCCATCAGCCTTACGCTTGTTACCTCCTTGGTTTGCCGGGTTATGCTGGGGACCCTTGCCATTGCCGTTCTTCCTTCCCTTCCCTGTCCTTTCATCATCTGAAGCGGGGTCCTTGGTACTATCAGAGTCGGCGTACTTGACGAGAGCCGCCATCAGCGTACCCATATCATTGCAGTCGCGTTTGAGCCGCTCGAGTTTCATCTTCAGGGGCAGGAAGTGACAATTCTGCTCCAACATTAAGACTGCAGAGCCAACATCCATCTTATCAGATGAATGTATTATCTCTTTGACCCGGCGAACCCAATGTGTCGTAGACTCACCCTCCTGCTGTTTATAGTTAGTCAAATCCACAATTGACATAGACTGCCTACAGGTATCTTTGAAGTTTTGGATGAACCGGGCTTTCAGCTCAGCCCAAGACCCGATGGAATTCGGTGGTAGCCCTTTCAACCAAGTGCGGGTAGTCCCATCTAACATCATGGTGAAGTACTTGGCCATCGTCGCTTCACTGACCTCCAGCAATTCCATGGCCATCTCGTAGCTCTCGATCCAGGCTCCGGGTTGTAAATCAGCCGTGTAATTAGGCACCTTCCTAGGCCCTTTGAAGTCCTTGGGTAGACGTTCGTTGCGGAGAGCCGGCACTAAACAAGGGACGCCTCCAGTCCTTGTAGGGATACCCACGTCGACGGAAGCCGTCGGATAAGCTGGGGGTGTCTGGTAAGCCGTCAACTGAGGCACCTGCTCCGCCTCTTGCCGTGCTCTGTCTTGGTGTGTCGCGTGAAAGGCTCCGTTATGAGCCGGGCCATGGCCAGGTGGCAAGTCATGGTGTCGGACATTACTTGAGCCGGTCGCTGAAACCATGTGTCTGCTATAACTCGGGCTCTGGCCTGGACGAGGGGTTGAATGGATCCTGTCCCGGCTATAAGAGTACGCCTCTTGCTGCGCCAGAGCCGTCTGAAGGAGCTCCCTAACCCGACGGGTTTCGACCGCAGTTGGAGAGTCGCCATCAATTGGGAGAGCCGCCAGCCGTGCCGCCGCGGCGACCATGTTTTCCAACGGGTTGGCATAATGACCCGGTGGTATTGGCACATACTGAGGCGGGGCAGGGTTCGCCCGGGGCGGTCCCATTACTTGGGGCTGCATTGGTGTCCCGGCCCCGGGCACTTTGATCTCCGGCGGGTTACTAGACCCTGCACCTGGCGTGTTGAAGAGGTTTCGAGGATCATATACCAGAGGGAGTCGAGATTGTGTCTTTTGATGCCTCCTTCTCATGACCTCATTGGATGCGTTTTGATCCATCGTGAGCCGGAAGGATTGTGCCTAAATAAGCTGAGTCTGGGCGTCGAGAGCCGCCCTCTCCGCAGCCATCCTAATCCCCTCCGCCGCCAGATCCTCCTTGGCCTTTGCTAGATCTAGTTTTAACTGTGCCACCTCTGCGTCATGTTGAACTTGATCCGCCGGAGCTACCGTAGCGGTCAACAGGACCGTCATCTTATCTGTAAGATCCATCAGCACCTGAGCCGGCGAGGGCACCGGGCTTCCCAACCCGGAGGCGGGGTTTTGAACAGGTTGCGCGCCGGCCATGAAGATTCCAACCCGGCTCGGCGGTTCAAAGGGGTCCGGAATGCTGTCACCATCGGAACAACCCCTGAGCCTGCCATCTTGAAGTTGATACAACGAGTTTGACTCACCTGTAGACGACTCGCCGTCAGAGCCAGCGGCCGCCTCATCAGCAGATCCAGACCCTTCAGAGAGTCCTCCATGAACACATCCCACAAAAGCATGCTTCAAGGCAGGTAGAGCCCGGGCGGGTCGTGCACGCTGAGCCGTCTCGATGAGACCGGCGCAGAGATCCGGCTCAGGGCCCGGCTCACCAATCTTGCCAATGAAGACATGAATTCCGCCGAAGGGGACCCCGTACCCGTACTCAATTGAGCCGGCGTCGGGGCCCCAGTTTGCATCGTCGATGTAGAGCTTGCCGTGACGACTCTTGGTCATCCGGCCCACAGCGTATCCCTTGAGCCCTTCGAAGCTGCGCTTCAAGAACTCAAATCCACCGTGCGCCAGCCCCACGGTGGGCGCCAACTGTCGTGGAATTGTCACGGCAGATGTCCTCGAGCTAGGACTTAGTCGTGGAGCCATCGCAGCTAGGAAGCTTAAAGGGGTTAAACGGGACAAGGAACACGGGGGTTATACTGGTTCGGCCCCTTACGGTGAAGGTAAAAGCCTACGTCCAGTTG
This sequence comes from Triticum aestivum, assembly GCF_018294505.1. Lineage (NCBI taxonomy): Eukaryota > Viridiplantae > Streptophyta > Magnoliopsida > Poales > Poaceae > Triticum > Triticum aestivum. The sequence goes on from NC_057805.1 coordinate 261,691,985, forward strand.
AGGTGGTATTGATTATGGTTTCGACGACCAGGGAGCTTAATTGCTATGCCTGGCTCTCGATGAGATCTTCTTGTCCCTAGACCGCCGCCGGGTCATCCCTTTATATAGAGAGGTTGACGCCCAGCGGCTCTCATAGTCCCGACCGGCTCATAACAGTGTCCGGCTCGGACTCCTAACTATTCTTGCCTTACACTACAAGTCTTACCATAACGGCGGTTTGTAACTACGGGCCTTAAGCCATCTCCGGGTCTTAAGCCCATCTGTGGCCCGCCGTCTTCAAGCTTGGCGCCGGGCTTCGCGTGATGACCATTATGAGTAACCCGGCCCCTCCTGGGCGGGTGACTCTAATGGTTATATCCTCAACAATGGTCCTCGGAACTCCATGCAGACATACGATCCTGGTCATATATATCTTGGCCAACTTCGCACTTGTATAGGTGGTTTTCACTGGGATAAAGTGAGCCACTTTGGTCAAGTGAATCAACTACTATCCAGATAGAATCATATCCCGATCGGGTTCTGATAAATCCAGTAATGAAATCCATAACAAGCTTATTCCACTTCCATTCGGGTATCGGCATAGGCTGTAGTAATCCGGCTGGTTTCTGATGCTCTGCCTTTACTCTCTGGCATACATCACCAACGACTACATACTCCGCAATATCCTTCTTCATACCAGTCCACCAGAAATGCTCCTTCAAATCCAAATACATCTTGGTGTTTCCAGGGCGAATCGAGTATGGTGAATCATGAGTCTCCTGAAGTATTAACTTCCTGATCTTTGCATTATTGGGCACGTATACACGGTCCTCGAACCATAAGGTGTCGTGTTCATCCTTACGAAAACCATTGGCCTTTCCTTTGCTCATCCTCTCTTTTACCTCAGCAATCTCTTTGTCATCCTTCTAAGCTTCACGGATCTTTCCCAACAATGTAGACTGAACTTCCATTGCTGCAACAAAACCTTTGGGAACAATCTCCAACCGAAGTTCCCTGAGATCCTCGGCTAACTCCTTTGGTAATCCTCCGCTTATGAGGGTATTCGTCCTTGTTTTCTTTATGGTTGTGTCCTATTTCTCCACAAAGCTTGTATGCACAAGGTTTCTTCATATCCTTTCCATAAGGCCTCAACTTCTGGGACACAAGACGAGATCTTTGCAGAGTCAGCTTAAATTCTTCCCAAGTGGTTACTCTTTGCCATCCATTGATGGTTTGGTACATCCTCCACCAAGTAGCAGAAATTCTTACAAAGCACTGAAGAGCATGCTGGGTCATATCCTTTCTGGCTATAGTGTTATTCTTCATATGACCTTCCATGTTCTGAATCCATCGGTCCGTCTCCAATGGAATCATCGGTCTAGAAAAATATGGGTTCATCTCCATTCATCCTCTATTGGGTCCATGGGTTTTGGGGTGGGATAAGAGAGAGAGAGAGAGAGAGAGAGAGAGAGAGAGGGATGCACACAATACAAAAAAAGTTTTGAAAAGGCAGATTTTATTTGTGGCTGTCGGGAAAAACATCAAACAAATGATAGCTCACAAACGTCGCATCTAACGTAGGTATAAAACAGGGGTTTGGTATTCTAAGGGTCAATAAATCTTCAGAGTCGCCAAACTCTTCAAGTCTTGTTCATGTCTCTGATGGCTTCTTCCGATCATGCTTGTTCTTCTAAAATTCTTTTGCTAGATCATCTCTGTTGACGCGAAATCTCTCGTGACGTCCTTTAATATTTCTGGAGTTGCATTCCAAACTTCTGGGTTTCATCAACCTCGACATGGACCATGATCCTACTGTCCTTCAGTTCATGACGAATCTTTGATGTCTCAAGGTTTTGCTCCTCTAGCTTGGCTACTTTCAGCTTTTGGGTCCTGATTTCTTCATGAAACGCTTCCTTATCAAATACTGCTTCTTGTAGGTCCATCTTAACTTCTTGATGTAACACTCCAGATCCTGGTGATACACCGGCTAAAGTTAAAACTTCATCTTGCTGATAGGTGCTCCATCAGCCTTCTACCATCCAATCCTTCCATGCATATGCATGCTTAACTCAGCACGGTGAGAATAGCATAAGCGGGCAATAACATCATGGATAGCCGTGCTTCTGCCCTTGTCATTTCCATGAGCTATCTCTCCATAGTGGATATCTCCTGCCTTAGGGTTTTCCTTGACAGAACTTTGAGTTTTTAACTCTCCATGCTCCGGTCTTTCTCCGAGACACCCTGATCTCGGGTATTGACAACTTCCATAATCTGCCAAGTTCCATAAGGGTAGCCTTCCTAGGTCATAAAAAATCTGAGAATTCTTCAGGGCCTTCAAATTCTCCTAGTCTTCGGAGTCTTCAACTATTGTAGTTTCCTTTATTCAGATGCACGGTAAAAATCTCCTTCATTTCGTAGTGGTCGTGGTTGTCTGATATCTTGTACTTCTTGGAGTGGTCCCATCAGCTGAATCTTCGTGTGGTCAAAAGGGAAAAGGGACATGGTCTCCCTAAAGGGAATATTTGAATAAGATCGGAAGAGAAGAGAGGTAAAAGATATTTTTGAAAAAGAAAATTTTAGAGAAAATCCTTCCTATGGGCTTGCCAGTTTCTAGGGTCACGTCCTACAGTCAACATGTGCTCTGATACCATCTTGTAACGACCCGACCTAGACGGTCAAGTCTCTGTGCTTAAGTGTCGTCCCTGGATCGGTATGCTGACACACACAGTACTCGAGGATTTATAACAGAGGAAATCACATGTATGAAGTAACGTAAGATATTATTACCTCAATCCAAATAGCGGAAGTAACAACAAGGTTGTGGATTCCCATCAACACCAACGGCAAATTTGAGTGTAGAAATCGTAACCCTAACATATCACTTACTCGTCGTAAGATTCCTACAACATGAGACGTTGCAGCCACAAAGGGTTAGTACATTGAATGTACTGGCAAATTCCCACCATAGGATAATGATGAATAATAACTATCTATTTATTATAACATTCCAAAATTTTGAAATTTGGGATGTTACAGTATAGGTTTCACCTAAAGCCTTCCATTGGGAATGTTGCTAATTGTGGTGTTTGTCAACGATCCAAGTTTCCTCCTATCCCCTTGATGAAAGAAGTTTTCATCTCTTCGTTGAACTTAAACAATCAATTGGTTTCATTAGTGGCAAATTGCACCTCTAGTTTTGAGATGTTTTCATAAGTCCAGGAGGAGTATATCATTTCATTTTTGATTTTTCCAACAACTCCATTCAACCCTTCTTCGTAAGGATGCCTTTCCAATTTATTTGTGGGAGAGGATGTTTTCTCTTCTCTGTTCTTTTTATTCCATTCTTTCATTGCTTCCGGAGGCACTGTGATGTTGCACTCTTCAACCCATCATCCCATTTTTGTCAAAGATCATGTTTTTTCCTTGCTTATCCGTTTAGCCGGAGTGTCATGTTTTCATTCGAGTTCTCTCATCTTATCAAGTTATGCCTCCTTCCTCAACCGGAGAGCTGTTTGAAATCTTTCTTACCCCTTGTGCCATTCTTTCAATAGTTCCGGAGGTAGTGTGTTGTTGATTTCATCGAGTATCCTCTCATCTTGTCAAGTTCATGTTCAATTCCTTCCATTTACAATCGGAGTGCTGTCAAAATTATATCATTCTTATTCATTCTTATCTCGTTTCAACCAGAGTGGTTTCAATTCCTTCTTGTCCATTGTGCTCGTCATTCATAGATTTGCAACCTCCAACGTTAACATGGTGTTCCTTGTTTCTCTTTTCTACTGGAATGCTCTCAATTTTGTTCAACTCTATTGTGTTATTCTTTCAAGTTTTCAACCTCTCGAGGTTCATTGGTTTCACTCGTTTGTCAAAGAAGCAACTTTGTCTCACCTCTTTCTCTTCCGCTTCTCTCCGGTGCCATCCTAGATCTCGGGACGAGATCTCTTGTAAGTGGAGGAGAGTTGTGACGCCCCAAGACCGACGCTTCAGATGCCTTCCATCATCGTGTGTTTTATTTGTCTGTTGCATTTCATCATGGTATCATCTGCATTGCATCGGCACTCGTTATCGTCATTGTTTTTAAAACTTGCATCCGCTCGTAGTTGCCGCGTCCCCTTGCTTTTGTTGACCGTTTCTAGAGCAAGCTTGTTCTTCGTTGTTCCCTCTTGCCAAACCGGAGTCTCTTTACACAGTGCATCGACCCCTCGCCCGTGTCCGAAAATTCCCCGAACCCGACCCACTCAGTCATCACCGTTGGATTCGGATCATCCCCAAACATCTATAAAACATCTTGATTTTCTTAATTGGACTTCCTAACCTATATTTTCTCAGCCGTCCGATTTTAATTGAATGGTCCAAATACCCCTTCCTTCCTCTATATAAAGACCCCTAATCCAAATATGGACAAACCCTAACTTCTAGGGAGATGTCCCATCCCGCCGCCACTCCACCAAATCCCCTCGGGATCCCCCTCCCTCGATCCCTATAGCCTCCTCCTGGCTCGTTCCTGAGCAGGAGAGCAGCCCTCCGGTCAGTCAGGCCACCGGAACTGCCTCTGCCGTCGAGCATCACCAGCAGATGAGCCCCGCGCCGCCCCTTCCTTCCTTTCCCGCTCCTCTCTTCTCCCTCTCACATCTCTGTTTTTTTTTCTCGGACAAAGAACCTCCATGGACAGCCGCTGCCTCGTCCAAGTCGCATCATCGCAAAATCTTGCCGTCGCCGCCGCACCTTGACGCCGGCGCGTCTCCGCGGCCGGACCTCCCTGCAGGTCGCCGACCCTTTCTTTCCGTCCTCCGGTCCTCCTTTGTTCCCCCTCTCTCAATCGCTCTCGCTCTATTTCTCTCTCAGGGACGAACAAGGATGCCGCCGCCCCATGGAACCTTCTCCGCCTGGAGCTTCGTCACCTGCACCCGTGCACCAGATCCGGCGCTACCCCACCGTCTTCGACCTTCCTCTACGTGCCCGCAAGGTCCACCGCTGCCAGGTCCTTGCCATGCCCCGCCTCTGTTCTTCTTTATTTTTCCTCCCCCTGCCGCTACTCACTGCCGATCCCTCTCTCTGGTTCTCTATAACAGTAGTCGTCGCCGCCGGCCTGCTACCTCCACCGCCCGGATCCGTGCCTCTCATGCCTCCAGCTTTCGCGTCTACTTCCGCTACCCCACGTCGGCGCGCCGCCCTTCGCCAAGTCCACCGTCGCTGGCCTCTGCTCGCTTTGATTCGAGCAGAGGAGCTTTGCTCGTCCCACACGAGCGCCTTGACCCTGCCTCGCTCGCGTTGACCGCGCCTCCAGCGCGCCAGGCCGCTGCCCAGCAGCGCCCCAAGTCCTCTGGTGAGAAGCCCAGATCCAGCGCCCCGCCTTGCACTAATGGGCCAGCCAGTTTCAGCCCGTGGACATTTTTTTTTCAATTCTGGACGATTTGTTCATTTTTCCAGAGAGTGCAGTTTTACAGAAAAACCCCTAGTGTTCATGCATCTAATAACTAATTAATCATGCATCATATGTAAATAATTTATATATGCCAAATGCTTAGAATTTTATCTAGTTTCATAATATGCTGCTCTCATCCATGTTAAAAATGTTTAAACTTGCTGTTTGTTTAAATTTGCTTAAATGCCATGTTAAAATGATTTATTTCATAACTAATTAACCGCAGCTCCAAATTTAATAAAGTTTAGATGTACATGGGGTGGAAAAATGCATAGTTTAACTTGGTTCACTTCATTTTGCTGTTTAACAACATTAAATTGTGTTTAGGGTAGAACAGTACCAAATCCAAAATATGCATATGAGGATTTTCCGGAATTGTTGTTTGTTGTTCCGGCCTCATTTAAACTTGCCTAAATAGTTAGTTTTCTTATGCTTCACCTCTTGCCACGTTAATCAACATTTAATATTGTTGGGTACATAAACAAGAGTGAACTAAATAAATGTTGTGAAGTTTCATCAATATGAAACTCGTTGCATATTGAGCTCCACTTAACTTGTAGTGTTGTTTGTTGAATTTTGCCATGCCATGCCTCTTTAAGCCGGACATGCATCATACTTGATTGTGCATCATGCCATGTTTATGTGATGGTTGTTTAGCATGTTGTTTGCTTCTTTCCGGTGTTGCTTCTTCAGGTTAGTTCCGATAACGTCGCGTTTGTGGGGATTTGTTCGACTTCGTCCGTTTGTCTTCTTCTTGGCCTCATTCTTCTTCCTAGCGGGATTTCAGGCAAGATGACCACTACCCTCGATATCACTTCTATCTTTGCTTGCTAGTTGTTCACTCTATCGCTATGTTGCGCTACCTACCACCTGTTTATCATGCCTCCCATATTGCCATGTCAAGCCTCTAACCCACCTTCCTAGCAAACCGTTGTTTGGCCTAATTACCGCTTTGCTCAGCCCCTCTTATGACGTTGGTAGTTGCAGGTGAAGTTGAAGATTGCTCCATGTTAGAACATGATTATGTTGGGATATCACAATATCTCTTATTTTAATTAATGCATCTATATACTTGGTAAAGGGTGGAAGGCTCGGTCTTATGCCTGGTGTTTTGTTCCACTCTTGCCGCCCTAGTTTCCGTCATACCGGTGTTATGTTCCTTGATTTTGCGTTCCTTACGCGGTTGGGGTCATGGGACCCCTTGACAGTTCGCTTTGAATAAAACTCCTGCAGCAATGCCCAACCTTGGTTTTAACATTTGCCACCTAAGCCTTTTTCCCTTGGGTTCTGCAGACTGAAGGGTCATCTTTATTTTAACCCCCCGGGCCAGTGCTCCTCTGAGTGTTGGTCCAAACTAGAGCCCTTTGCAGCGCCACCTCGGGTAACTTGAGGTCTGGTTTTAGTTGTACGGATTGCTCATCCGGTGTGCCCCGAGAACGAGATATGTGCAGCTCCTATCGGGATTTGTCGGCACATTCGGGTGGCTTTGCTGGTCTTGCTTTACCATTGTCGAAATGTCTTGTAACCGGGATTCCGAGTCTGATCGGGTCTTCCCGGGAGAAGGAATATCCTTCGTTGATTGTGAGAGCCTGTGATGGGCTAAGTTGGGACACCCCTGCAGGGTATAATCTTTCAAAAGCCGTGCCCGCGGTTATGTGGCAGATGGGAATTTGTTAATGTCCGGTTGTAGAGAACTTGACACTTGACTTAACTAAAATGCATCAACCGCGTGTGTAGCCGTGATGGTCTCTTTTCGGCGGAGTCCGGGAAGTGAACATGGTTTTGGGTTATGTATGAACGTAAGTAGTTTCAGGATCACTTCTTGATCACTTCTAGCTTCTCGACCGTTGTGTTGCTTCTCTTCTCGCTCTTATTTGCGTATGTTAGCCACCATATATGCTTAGTGCTTGTTGCAGCTCCACCCCATTACCCCATCCTACCCATATGCTTAAATAGTTTTGATCTCGCGGGTTTTGAGATTGCTGAGTCCTCGTGACTCACAGATACTACCAAAATAGTTGCAGGTGCCGATGAGTCCAGTGCAGGTGACGCAACCGAACTCAAGTGGGAGTTCGACGAGGACTTGGTCGTTACTATGTTTCGTTTCCAGATGATCAGTAGTGGAGCCCAGTTGGGACGATCGGGGATCTAGCATTTGGGGTTATCTTCCTTTTCTTTTGGATTTGACCGTAGTCGGTCTATGTGTGTACTCTGATGATGTATGATTTACTTAAGTATTGTGTGAAGTGGCGGTTGTAAGCCAAATCAATATCCCATTCTTGTTCATTACATGGGATTGTGTGAAGATGACCCTTCTTGCGACAAAACCACCATGCGGTTATGCCTCCAAGTCATGCCTCGACACGTCGGAGATATAGCCGCATCGTGGGTGTTACAAGTTGATAATCAGAGCCATCCCCGACTTAGGAGCCCCCTGCTTGATCGAATCGCTGAGTCTAGAACAAAAATGTTTTGAGTCTTAGGATTATATATATCGGAGAGTAGGATTCTTTTTACTCCTCAGTCCCTTTGCCGCTTTGGTGAGGCCTCCTGACGTAGATGTTTTGTCTTTCCTCTCCTCAAATTTCACTAAATTCTTTTTAGGATCACGCGGGTATCTTGGGATCGTTCCGATATTCTTGTGACAAGAACATTGTTCTTGGTGCCTCCTGACATTTAGGGATTGTGGCAGTGTCCCGGGGAGTTGAGCTCCGAGGTGTTGTTGTCACAATTTTATCGTTGCAGTTCTGGAATACCTGAGTTTCGCCGACATCGAAAATCTCTTTGTGAGATAACCTCGACGCCACCCAGTACTGGTGAGGGAGTTCGGGAGTATTGCCATAACTCGTATAATGGATGCTTTTCTAAGGTCGAGGTACACGATTTCCGGAGTTTTCTTGGTTATGTGTTGACGGATGGATACAGCTGGATGTAGGGATTGTTAGTTTGGGTGAGATATATTCTTCCCCTGTATCCCCAACGCCAGATTGCATAACCAGAAAGTTTCGGGAGTTTATAAGTGGGAATTCAAGTATCTCGTAGGATATCTTTCCAACAAACACATGATACGATATGGGATCAATCATATGTTTGTTTCCGGCTTATTCTGCAAGCCAAATCCTTTCTTTGGTTTTGAGTTGTGGTATTCGAGTTGCTTCAATGTCAAGTGTGGATTCCATACCTTTTCTAAGTGGTGTTCTCATATTCCTATGTGGATACTAATCCTTCTTGATCATCGAGATTGCCATCTTAATTCTATTTCCAACCGGTCTATTTCTCTTCGAGATGATCCCATCATTCTCCCCATCCGCAAGATCAATTCTAAGTTTTCTCGACGGTGTTTATTCCATCTACCCCAAGTTGCCTTTGTTTTTCCCGCCCTCCCACCCTTTTCTTCAAGCACTCAGATTTCTCAATCATGTATCCTTTTATTGATGGGAAGCCTCTCCATTCTTTTCCGTCAATGTTCTTATCCGGTGAGTTCCCATGAAGATAATAACGGAGCTTGAAGTTTATCATTTTGTTCTCTTTTCTTCTCCGGTGGATTCAATTCAAGCTTTGTTGATCATATTCTTTCCTCGTTTCAAATGCTTTCTCAAGCCGGTGCATCTCTTAATCATCCAGCTCTTGCTATTCATATTATCTGGAGTGCTGAAGATATCCCAGAAGATTCAAGTTTCCATTCTTATTCCTTTCAAGCTATTTTGAGGTTGTTACCTCATTCAAAACGTTCAAATCAACCGGTGCATTATCTCTTCCTAAGCAATCGTTCAACAGTGTTCCCGTAGCAGTGCTGCCGCCGCCATGCCTTAGTAGCCCCGCCGCCCACTCTGACCATCTGTCTAAGCTCCCCAGGTGAAGCAACCTAGTGATACATTGTAGCCAACAGGAACCATCCGATATAGTTGGGCAACAGATACATTTCTAATTGAAACCCTAGCAATTAGGATTAGTCGATTGACTGGGCGATTGGGTGATTGAATTGTTGTTCGTTGAGCTGCTCCAGTTTCCAAATAGGATGGAAGTTTATGTAGGATTGGATTCCTGATAGTGGTAACTAGTTTGACAAAAAGAAAACCCTAGAAATTAGGATGGTTCATAGGAGCCCATTATATATTTTGTGGTAATTTTGATCCTTGTAATCGAGTTATTTTTTAATAATTTTATTTGGAAATTTTGTATTTGATTGATTGCTAGCTCTTGCTGGATGGAAGAGGGCTATGGAAGAGTTTTGCGCCGTAGACGAGCAGTTGTTGGCCAAGTGCAAGGAAATATGGCCCTCGTGTCCGGGCGAGAAAGATCTCGAGTTGCACTCGTTGGGCCTGACCTTGGAAGTGACATCAAATGAATTGAAGTGAATGCTTCCTAAGGACAAGGGGGCAATCTCAATGGAGATTCTCCTTTGGGCAACGACAGAGGTGATGATGATCCTCGACAGCAAGCTTGCTGGTGTGAGTACTGCTCTCGCCTCTCATTGCTGAATGCAAAGCTAGAAGGGCAAGCGAATTTGCACATTATTGACACTGTCAACGAGGAAACATAAGAGGAGGATGCAGACAATGAGGAGGAGGAGGAAGAGGAGTCTGACAAGGAAGAAGAGGGAGAAGATTCTAATGAGGAGGAGGAGGAAGAGGATTCTGACGAGGAGTAGGAGGATTCTGACGAGGAGCAGGAGGAAGCAGAAGATGACAGCTACCAGGGGGTTTGAAGAACATCGCCCAAAAGGAGGTTGCAGAGGAGGTGGGCTATCAGGGGGGTATGGAGATCATCACTCATCCTTTGCCGATAGACATGAATCTGGCCATTCCAGTGGACGACGAGGATGGGCAGATGGATGGCTAGGAGCTATTGGAGGCTGTTGCCGGGGAGGATCTGCTGCTGCTCAGCTTGGAGGCCAAGCCGGGTTGCATGACTGTCCCAATAGTGGTGGAGCAATATAAACCATAGGCTTAGTTTGAGTAGAATGCTTAATGGTCCTACCGCCGCCTGGCTCACCATCTTAAACGTCTCCAACCCCCTTCTAGCCAGTGTCGAGGATCTAACATGTGGATGCCAATGTTAACTAAAAATAGTATGATGTTGCCATACTAAGGTTTGCTAAGCTTAATCATGCTGTTAACTTTTATTCGAATGTGCTTACTAAGTTGGTGTATGCTGCATTTAGGATTTCCTACGTCGAGTGGCTTTTGCATGTTCAAAAACAATGCATCATGCAAACTTACCTAAAAAGAGCAACATGCAAAACTTACTTAAAAAGGAGCAACATGCAAAACTTACTTAAAAAGGTGCAACATCCAAACACAACCAAAAATAGGTCAACCTAGAATGAGCTTATCATCCACATGCAGAGCTTACCAAAAAATTGCAACATCTACACTAGTGAAGTTTTTTTTCCAACTTGTGGTATTGCAAGTTTATTATTTTTCTCACTAACTACTTCACATAGGATGGCTCAATGCAAAAGGATTTCAATATTGAGGCTTTTTTATTTGATTTTTTTTCAAAAATGTGGTCAAACTTGCAAGGTTGACCACTCCTACCAGATGGTTCAGAATTTTAACTTGTGTTCCTCCCAGTACCTACACCACCAATTCAAAAGCTTAAAATGATTTTTGCCTATTTTTAGGACCAACATACATCACACTTGTAGTTCAAATTTGATCAAGCCTTGGTAAATATCTTGAAATGCACTAAATGGATTGTCGTTGTAAAAACCGGCAGATCTCAAATAGGGGGGACCGAGTTGTTAGATCGGATCGATGGGTAATAAGAGAGAACACACAGGACGTTTACCCAAGTTTGGGCCGTCTCTATGGAGGTAAAACCCTACGTCCTGCTCTTTCTTATATTATGGAAGTATCAAGGTACATAGTTGATCTACCTCGAGATCGTGAGTTGTGGTCTAAACCCTAGGATTGTGATGAATGTATGAATGTGTGTATGGCTGCCCTCTATGGAGTAAACCCTCTGGTTTATATAGGAACCAGGGGTATCTAGGGTTACACATGGTCGGTTGCCATCTAAGAAATTCCATGCCGAATCTAATCAGATATACTTGAAGTACACGCCAAGTCTTCGATCGCCGGTTTTGGAGGCCTCCGGAGTCTCTCCTCCTTAATGGGCTGGTGGTACGGCCCATACATTAGTCCGGCTTGGCTAGGACCCCCTAGTCTAGGACACCGTTAGTAGCCCCCGAACTATTCTTCGAAGTCGAGGTTGACAACCTTCATCGGATAATGTCTTCGGCTGGATGATCTTCGGCTCGGAACGATCTTCGGCTTGGCAGGCAAGTTCCCATGTCTTCTTCCGTGTCTCCATCTTGAGTCGTCGAGCTCTTCTTCAGCGCAGGCGCCACCTCATGTCTCCTCGCGTGCTGCGCCATTTGGGGAATCATGTTTCCTTTATGGCAAATGTCGAAGCATCACCTTTTTGGCTTTATTCAACCCGCACCGAGCTCGTCTTTACGACCAAGCGCGTCTTGGACTTCCTCCCTCCTTTTTTCCATTCTATACCATTCCCCTTCCCAAAGTCGAGCTTGAGAAGTTCCATCAATGGCGAATGATGCTAGCTCTTCCAGGCGCCCACACGGTCCCCTCAAGGGTGACTAGGGAAGTTGTTTCATCACTCGACTCTAGCTAAACAGACTCTCTACTCAACTCATTTGGGCCTAATATCCATCTATAAGCATACACATGACGATAGTTATCCCACCACCATGGGGATGAGCGGGTATGCTTCGTTCCTTTCCTCCTCCACGGGCTGGCATATCCAATCCACCCTTTCCTTCATGGTTTACTTGAATTATATGGAGTCAACTCCATCACCTGACTCCCAACTCGATCTTGCCCACCATGTGGTTCATCGCCCTGATGTACCTCGGATGTGAGGCCCACTTTGGACTATGGAGACGATATTTCTGTGTGATGCCCTGCTCTCGAGACAAGAAACTACATGAGGTAGGAGCTGTCGAGGTATGCAGAATAGTCGGAACTGGCTACCCCATCTGCACTCCTCGAGAAGATAACATGTGGGTGTACGAATGGTTCTACATGGATGATGTACCATTACATGAGCCAGCTCGGCCCAGGCTTCCCTTCTCTTCGGATCCTCCGAAGAAGCTCTATAGCTAGAGGCCATAGAGAAATGCTCAATAGGACAATGATGATGTGGCTAGTCTCACAGCGAAGGTGAGGTGCCTGATAAATATGAGCCTCACCATTCTAGATGTGATGGAAATGGCCATCGACCAAAGGATCCAACCTCTTCGGCAACAATAACATCCATTGCGTATGTACAATGGAACCGACGACGCGACCCAGTCGATCTGGAGAAGCTTTGCTAATGATGCAGCCTTTGGCACGGTCATAGCTAGCTTATATAAGGGCGAAGCCACGGATTTTGCTAAGTGGAAGTTTATAGATGGCTTGTCTTACTACAATCCCGGCGACAGAGTAAGTCTCCTCCAACCTTTTTATTTACCCAGCAGCACGCCTCGCCCTTATCTGAATATCCAATGTATTTAACCACCAATGGAGACTCTGGGCCAAGGAGTTGAAGTGCCTTGCGCCTGAGTCTGGGACGTACCGCCGAGACACCAACCCAATCTTTCACGAAGACTAGTAGTTGTCCATAACATAGGAGGAAGGGACATTCTTCCAAGAGAGCCTTGACGGCTCCAAAGTAGCCATCACTCTGGACCTGCCGGGGACACAACCATCTTTGTCGATAAAACCTACCCCTGTTTCATCCAGAAAGAGAACTTCTGCCCCAAGCACCCTGATACATCTCCAACATATCTATAATTTATGAAGTATTCATCCCATGTTTATTATATTTTTATGAATTTGTTGCACTTTTATATAACTTTTATATGATTTTCATGGACTAACGTATTGACCTAGTGCATAGTGCCAGTTGTTGTTTTAGGCTTGTTTTTGGTTTTCCAGGAAATCCATATCAAATGAAGTCCAAATGCAGCGAATCTTTTTGGCGATTTTTTTGGAACAAAAGAGAACCCCAAAACTTTGTGGGAGGACCAGAATAGCCACGACGCACCCACACGCCACCAGGGCGCGCCCATGGGGGTGGCTGTGACTGGTGGCTGGTGGGCCATCTGAGCTCCTTTTCGCATAATTCCAACTCTAAAACTTCTTATAAATAGGCAAACCCCCAGAAATAACCCTAGAACTTCGACTCCGCCATCGCAAGCCTCTGTACCAAAGAGATCCTATCTGGAGCCCTGTTCCGACACCCTGTCGGAGGGGGAAATCATCACCGAAGGCCACCTTCATCATTCTGGCTGACTCCATGACGAGGTGGGAGTAGTTCACCCTCGGAGCTGAGGGTATGTACCAGTATCTATGTGTTTGATCTCTCTCTCTCTCTCCCTCTCTCTCTCTCTCTCGCTCTCTCTCTCGTGTTATTGAGTTGGCATGATCTTGATGTACCAAGAGCCTTGTTAATATAGTTGGATCATATGGTGTTTTCTCTCTATCTATCTTGTTTGATGAATTGAGTTTTTACCTTTGAGGTTTCACTATTATCGGATTGAATACCTTTTGGATTTGAGAACGCTTGATGTATGTCTTACATGTGGATACCCGTGGTGACAATGGGGTGTTCTATTGATTCACTTGATATATGTTTTGGCAATCAACTTGCAGATTCCCGTGGTGACATTGGGTTAATCTAGGCATAGAGGTTGATGCACATTTTCGTCCTTCTTGCTCCGGTAGAAACCTTGTGGCACTCTACGAAGTTCTTTATGTTGGATTGAATATTGTGAATCTGAAGTTGTTTGATGCATATCGAATAATCAACTCGCGGATACTTGTGGTGACATTGGAGTATCTAAGTGACATTAGAGTTGGTTGATGTGTATTATATGGTGTTATTTTAGTACAAACTCTAGGGATGTTTGTGACATCTATAGGGATGGCTCAATAGATTGATCGGAAAAGATAACTTTGAGGTGGTTTCATACCCTACAACAATTTCATCTTATATTCTCCGGTAGATAAGAACTTTGGAGTGATTCTTTGCCGCACGTTGAGGGATTTTTATATGCTTCAGTTATGTTAGCACTGTTGAGAGATTGCACTACTGAAAGTATGAACCCTAGGCCTTGTTTCTAAGCATTGCAATATCATTTGTGCTCACTTCTGTTAGTTGCTACGTTTTTTTATATTTTCATATTACAAAAACCTATATCTACTATCCATACTACACTTGTATTACCATCTCTTCGCCAAACTAGTGCACCTATACAATTTGCCATTGTATTGGGTGTGTTGGGGACACAAGAGATTACTTGTATTAGATTGCAGGATTGTTCGAGAGAGACCATCTTCATCCTACGTCTCCCATTTATTGATAAACCTTAGGTCATCCACTTGAGGGAAAATTGCTACTGTCCTACAAAACTCTCTCCTTGGAGGCGCAACACGAGTCTACACGAACAAGTTGTGTAGTAGACATCACACCCCGACCTTTCTTCCTAAAAGTCGACGCTTGTAGTGCTCTGGTAGTGGTATGACTCCTCAAGGGGGCCCTTCAATTGCCACGCGGTCCATCGAGGCGCCACCCGCTGAAAAGGCAGGTAATTCTGCCCTGAAACCAGGTGGGGAGTTGGCCTTCACTTCGGGAGATGCTTCCAAGGAGCCTCGACCGGCCACTTCGAGAGCCTGCTCAGCCACTACTTCCAAGGTTTGAAGCTTAAAGTACCATCTACGCAGAAGGCCACTGTTGGTGTCAAAACCACAGACCTCGGGGTAGGGGGTCCCCAGCTGGGGATCTAGGATCGATGGGTAACAAGGGATGATGAACACAGTGTTTACCCAGGTTCGGGTCCTCTCGAAGAGGTAAAACCCTACGTCCTGCTTGATTTTATTGATTGTATATCATGGTTTACAGAGTAGATCTACCTCGAGATCTGCATGAGCTAAAACCTAGGCTATGGGGGATGAAGATAGCTCTGCCCCTAATGACTACAACCCTCGGTTTATATAGACACCGATAGGGTTAGGGTTACCAAAGATAGATTACAATTAGGAATCAAAGAGATCCTACGCCTTCTTGACTTGGAGGGCACACCATGGCTTCATAAATCTCCTGTCATAGTACGGCTCCACCAGTCCGTCCCATGTATAATGGGCCGCCGCCCCGAGGACCCCTTAGTCCATGACTCCCTCAGTAGCCCCCGAACTTGCCTCCAACGCCGAGACTTATATCTGATATCCATTCATCCGACCAGTATTCGGTTTGTGGGGCAAGTTCCTGAGCAAGTCTCCCCCTGTTCGGAACCAAGCGATGTCCGGAATCTGAAACAGTAGTTTTACTTAAAACCAAAGGTAGCAATAAACATTGCTCGAGCATATACAACACCTTTATCTGAGAACTTTTTCTCTTTCAACAAAGAGTCGCTTCCGGCCATCACGCCAAGCAGTTACTATTTCTTGAAGCGCGGTTCGAGGCTGACGCCACGCTTGACACGTCCCCTCAAGGCGAAGATCGTGTCCCACCATTCGGGGGATATGGTTAATGATTTCGATTCCCCTCCCTGCTCATAATGTTGCGGAGATATCGGAAAGTGGAGAGGCCAACGGCGTGGAAAAATGAATCCTCGGCCCATCAACAACCTATAAAGGGGGGCCGCTACAGTGTGCCTCCCACGCCTTCTCCTACCTTCCGCACTCGGAGTCGTTCAGAGCTCCAGCGCCCTTTCCCTCTTCTTCCACATCGAACCCCACTTCATGTCCTTCGACCATGGCTGGGTCTGGAGCCAATGGAAAGTGGGAGGCCTCCTCTGTCACCAACAAGGACATACTGAAGCTAAAGGAGGCCGGTTACTTGCCGGCCAATGTCGTCCATCGAGCCCCCAAAAGGGCCAGATCATCCCTACACCTAAATCATGCGAAAGGGTAGTTCCCCCCTCCCATTTCCTTAGGGGGCAGGGATTTCTCCTACATCCTTTCGTGCGGGGGATGATGTTCTACTATGGGCTGGATTTCCATGATCTAGCCCCCAACTCCCTCCTCCACATCTCGACCTTCATCGTCGTCAGTGACGCGCTCCTCCAGGTCTAGCCGCACTTCGGTATATGGCTGAAGGTGTTCAACTTCAAGCCCAAGGTGGTCGGCGGCGAGCACGCGAACTGCAGCAGGGCCATGATCAGAAAGGTGACAAGGGTTCAGTGGCCGGACGGGGATGTGTTGCTTACACTAAGAGTCTGGACTGGGGATGTGTTGCTTACACCAAAGCGCTGCAGAAGCGCGTCGACAACATAATAAAGACTGGTGCGAAGCTGGTCGACGTGTTCTAGATCATGCTCCACCGCCGGCTCCTCCCTTGCCAGGAGAGGGCCAAGCCCATGTGGGAGCATGAGCCTGAGGATTTGGCCACTATGCCGCACCTCTTTGGCATGAATCCTGACAAGATATGGGGCCAACTATTCCAGCCCAGAAGGACTGGCCGGACGAGGGGAAGCACATCGGTCTTGACGTCGCGAATCCCCCAAGGGAGGTGAGTGGCATTTCTCTTCGAAGAGTGCTCAGATATTCACATTATGTGAGACTCGATCTAACCTTGTTACGTGGATTCTGCAGGGCTGGCTCGCCAACGCCAAGAAGATCAGCGGCCCGACGCCACTGCCGGAGGGCCCGCGATCAGAGCAGCTGGAGAAGATGCTAGTCGTGGTGCCCTACAAGGTGCCCGCTAAGAAGGCAAGAAGCACGAAGCATCGGAGACCAGGGATGGCCTCCGCTGCAGGATTCGTCTGGGCAACCGGTTCGGAGACGCTGCGGCCTCATCCATACAGGATGGGGGCGAGGAGGAGGAAGAAGAAGAGGAGAGTGCCTCTTCGCCCTCCAAAAAGAGGTCGGCGTCCGAGGACGCCGAGGTGGTCCAACCTTCCCCGGCCCTAGAGAGATGACACCGGCCAAAGCTGGTTCTACCTGACAGCTCGTACTCTGACGAGAAGTCCGAGGCGTCCGAGGGACTCCCAAGGAAGGGATCCACGGTTAAACCCCCTGCCGGCAGGTAAGGTGTCTGTATTTTTAGCTATTATGCTTTCAGTAGTTTGTTTTAGTTGAAGGTCAACCCCTCTGAATTGCATCCCCCCACACGAACGCCCCACCGAGCAGACCTCGTAGGGGACGTGTCTGCCCGCCGAACTGGCGGATAGTGGGTCTATGGCGCATTCCGCACCTCCTCTGATCCCCGAGGAGGTACGGTCCCAAACTCCTCCTCCTCCTCCTCCTCTGAACACAAAGGGGGAGCAGATGACAAAATGGCCAAAGCTAACACGTGGTCACCGAAGACCAGGAGGGAGCGTCCCTCCTAGCCGGCGAGGGTAAGGAGTCCGGGCCATCCGGACCGCCTCCATCGACCGCTCTCGAGCCCCCGAGGCCCTCGACAAAACAGGTTCCTCCCTGCGGGGAGGGGGCCGGGGAGCCAACGCCCGTGCCGAACACCTCCACACGAGCGGCGGTTGGCTGGCCGAACACACTAGAGGAGTTGGTGAACAACTTCGTCATCGTTAAAGAGCACCGCACCCTTATGCAGAGTGTTCGGTTCATCCAATCCAGACTGAGCGATGTTGTCCAAGGCCTTCTAACAAGCTTTGAGGCAAGCCAAGTAATGATCTTTCCTCATAATGTGGTTATAGTTGTTAGTTTAGGTAGTCTACGTGCATAGCAGCCCCCAAGACTCTGCCAGGACCTCGAAGAGACCTGCAGAGGATCAAATTCGGTAGGTCGATTGATAATGTCGACATTTCTGATTCTTACGCTGGCATCTTCCGTGGCTGTGGCTGCTAATGTCACGGTGTTAGAGGAGATGGATCAGAAGCTCAAGCTTTTCGATCAAGAACTGGACATTGTCAACAAACGGCCTGACAAGGCGCAAGGTAAGCTCTGTGAAAAGATGTGTACTTGCCGGATAGTGACTGGCCAGACCATTTACTGATCCTTTATCATGATGATCTTGCAGCTGCTGCCGCCGAGGTCTAGGGCTTGAAGGAGGCCCTGAAGAAAGCTGAGGGCAAGGCGGCCGAGAAGAGGACAACCACTAAGAGGGCGGTGTCCGAGCTTGAGCAGGCCAAGCGTGCTGCTAAGCAGCACGAGTCTCGGGTGACCGAGGTCAAAGGGGAGCTCCAGGATCCCACTGAGAAGCTTGAGGCCCTTGAGAAGGGGCAGGAGGAGCAATCCTCCCGTTTATACAAGGCGGAGAAGGAGCTCCAGGAGGCGAGAAGTGACGCTCAAGGTGTCTGGGAGGAGCTTCGGCAAGCTGCGCAAATTGCCAATGGCAAGAAATATTTATTGTAGAGTGTGTTCTGAGGCTCCGCAGGCGTCTTCGGCGAACTTCCGAAGAATGCAGCGGCCATGGCGAGGCACTACGCCACCCTCGAGGAGGATTCCACGCAGCGGCTCTTCTGGTCATAGTTTCTGGACTCCGAGCGTCTACCCCTCCTCAGCGATCAAATGAAGAAGCTGATGGAGATGCATCGGATGTCTGAGCTGGCCTTGAAGGACCTTTGTGTCAACCTGTGGCCGGCAGATCCCATTCCGGACACCTACTTCGGCCTTGTGCAGAAGCTACGGGAGTCACCGCTCCGGATTCATGCCGTGAGGCAGTCAACGTGCTTTGAGGGGGTGAGGCTCGCATTTGTGAAGACCATGGTTCTTGGCCAAAGATTTATCCAATGGAGATGGCCACTGGTCCTCGGCCCCAGGGGAAGGAGCATCGCCGCCCCGAGCAGTATTTCACACAGGTGATGACCGGAGCATGGGCGATAGAGGGCCAGTGTTCGGAAAATCTAATGCTTGAGTAGGTGTAGCAAGTTTGTATCAAGTGGGACTTATGCTTTATTATGCTCCCTGCGAACTTATTTATATTGTAATAACTATATTTTGACTCCTGTGTGGCCATATGTTTATTCTGAAAGCTGCCAGTCATCGGCTTTAGCCCCCAAGTGAATATCACGAGTGGTGTTCCGTCTCTGCACTGTTAACCTTAGCCAACGTCTTGGTGCCCAGAGGCGGTATCGCGGGAGTGAAACCAGGCAATCAGACTATTAGGTTTTACTGCTTTCACTTAGCCTTAGGAGCTTGATGGTGGGGACTAGGGACTAGCCCCCGGTGTATTGTGACACACTTAGGGATTAAAACCTGCTCTTTCTGTTCACCTGGTTTATGTTAAGACGAAACCTTTGTGTGACATGGTGAAATCGCCAAGAATTTTTAGAGTCCTGCCTCGTCATCAGATCGCGGGCCCGTTCGTGCTAACTATGACGATCAGTTTTCGGCTTTTTCCTCCTGAGGTACATGACCGGGCAAACCAGTAGTACAATAGCAAGGTTTCTCCCTTTGCACTCTTAGCCGAACATGCAGAACATAAGGGGCAAGCACAGGAATCGGGCAACCCAACTATTGACCCAAGACATAGTTCAGAACAGATGCACATATAGTGCAATATCCGAGACGCCGGATACCTAGCGGAAAGCGGTGCTAGACTTGAAGATATTAAGCTGTTGTACAAATCAAACTCTTGATTAATTAATATACTTTCATGTCGGGCTATTCGAAGAGCGAGGAGATAATCGGAAAGGGAGTCAATGAGTCGCAGGATGCGGATATCCGAACACCATAAAGGGCATTTTTATTATTTCTCGTAAGCTCAGCACGTCTAACCGTACAATTCGAACTGCGAAGGCAGTACTTGTAAGAAAAAAGATAAAAAGGAACATCTACAGAAGAAAGGTTGACACAGGGCCTTGACGTGTGAGTTGAAGCCTTCACTGTGTCCTATTGCACGTCTGCGCCTTTGCTTCTGATAGGAGGGGATTGGGACCTTCGATGAGACCTTTGATGGGCGAGGACCCTGCCGATGGAGCTTTAAGCTTTGGGGTGTCCGGAATTGGTCCCCGGGTCGTCCGACGACTAGGTGATTCCGAAGTCCGGTTTGAATGAACATGTACTTCGGGTTAATGTATGCCTCACGGCTGCCCATGGTATTTTGAGTGTGAAGTTGTGCTGACGACGCACGTA
This sequence comes from Triticum aestivum, assembly GCF_018294505.1. NCBI lineage: Eukaryota > Viridiplantae > Streptophyta > Magnoliopsida > Poales > Poaceae > Triticum > Triticum aestivum. The sequence continues at coordinate 261,712,433 of NC_057805.1, forward strand.
GAGCGTGAAGAATGTATTCGTGTCGTGGGGCGCGTATCTCTATTTGCGGTGAACACATGCGGGTTCCCATGACGGGTAACTGGTTTGGACCCGTTTACTATTGTCACCAGCTCTCACGGCGGGTCGGCATCCGGCCTATATGGGCTGGTCTGGTCTTTGGCCTCTAGGGCCATAGTGTGCTCTTCGGTTCGAAGTGAGCGTTCCGTGTTGCCGTTGATAGTTATGATGCCCGAAGGACCAGGCATCTTCAACTTGAGGTACGCGTAATGCGGAACGACATTGAATTTGGCGAAGGCTGTTTGGCCGAGGAGGGCGTGATAGCCGCAGCGAAAAGGTGCAATATCGAAGATCAAGTCCTCGCTCCAGAAATTATCTGGAGATCCGAACACTACTTCGAGCGTCACGGTGCCCGTGCAGTGGGACTCCACTCCCGGAATGACCCCTTTGAAGGTGGTGTTAGTTGGTTTAATCCTGGATGGATCGATCCCCATATTTCTCATTGTATCCTCGAATATCAGGTTGAGGCTGCTCCCTCCGTGCACTAGGACTCTAGTGAGGTGGAATCCATCGATGATGGGGTCTAGCACTAGGGCTGCATACCCTCCATGGCTCATGCTGGTGGGATGATTCCTACGATGGAGCTTGATCGGGCAGGTTGACCATGGATTGAACGTTGCAACTACTGGCTCGACGGAGTATACGTCTCATAGGGCTCGCTTCCTCTCCTTCTTCGGTATGTGGGTTGCATAGATCATGTTTACCGTCTTAGCCCCAGAAGGGAAGGGTTTCTCGCCTCCACTATTCGATCTGCAGGGCTCGTCATTATCTTTTCTTTGTGGGCTTTTGCCCGAAGACTTTCCCGACCTGTTTGATCACCAAATAATTTCGGTTGGAGTGGTTGGTGGGCTTCTCTGATGTGTCGTGGATCTGACAAGGACTGTCCAGAATTGTGTCTAGTCTGGACGGGCCATCACCATTGCCTTCAGGGGCTTTCTTTCGGGTTTCGGATTCTAGTTTCAGAATCCGGAATTTACTACCGTATCCTCACCTTCGCCGTCGTTGTGGCGACATTTATTCTTGCTGCATCAGGGCTTTCCATTTTCGTCCCGAACCTCAGAGGTATCCGGTGTGTCTAGGTTGGTGTTCTTGCAAGCAAGCCAACTGTCTTTGCCCGTGCAAAAGCTGGTCATGAGGGAAGTAAGGGCTGCCATAGTTCTTGGTTTGTCCTGGCCGACCTGCCGTACAAACCATTCGTCCTTGACACGATGCTTAAAGGCAGCCAAGGCTTCAGCATCCGGACTATCAACGATCTGATTTTTCTTAGTCAGGAATCAGTTCCAAAATTGTCGGGCAGATTCTTTGGGTTGTTGCATGATGTGATTTACGTCGTCAGCATCCGGAGGCCGGACTTAGGTGCCCTAAAAGTTTTCTTGAAAGCACCCTCAAGCTCTTCCCAGCAACCTATGGAGTCTTCGGGAAGGCTGTTTAGCCAGTATCGAGCTGGGCCTTTAAGCTTGAGCGGTAAATATTTAATGGCGTGGAGGTCGTCTCCTCGCGCCATGTGGATGTGGAGGAGGAAATCCTCTATCCATATGGCAAGATCTGTGGTTGTGTCATATGATTCGATGTTCACAGGCTTGAAGCCTTCTAGGAATTGATGCTGCATTACCCTTTCTGTGAAGCACCGGGGGTGTGCAGTGCCCCAAACTCGGGCTACGTCATGTTGGAGGTCTTCGGCCCTCCTAATGTGCTGCTACTCCCGGACTCTATCGTTTCGGTTTAACCGATCATAGTATCCTTCCCTGTATGCGTGCAGGTCCTCTCTAGGTCCATAGATGGACCTGGTACGGCCTCGACGAGCATCTAGGTCATGCCGGAGGTCGTACTCGTAAGTGGTCCACACTTGATCATTGCCGTGACGGCGAGGTGGGGCGACTGGGTGTTCGGCTTCATCAGCTTCCCTATCCCGCCCTCTAGGGTGTCGTTCTGGCTGTTCCACGTTTGTATACGTCAGGCGTGTTGGGATAACTCCTGGTTAGGTTATCGCGGCCGTATCCCTATTCGACAGCTAGGACTTTACTCCATCAGTCGTTGAGGGTGTCCTGTTCGGCCTTGATATTGCGGTTTTGTTTCTTTAGGCTACGGACGGTGGCTAAAAGCCTCCGCTTGAACCGTCCATTCTCCAAAGGGTCTTCGGGGACGATAGAATCGTCTTCCCCAAGACCGCTTCTTCTTCATAGAGTGGGAGGTAGTTGCTATCCTCGTAGTCGTCGGGGTTTTCTGAATTGAGCGGGTCCTCCTGCCCTGCGAGGTCATCTTGTTGATGTTCGAAGGCGGCGTCTCTAGTGGGGTCATCCGTGTTATTTATGGTGCCATTCTTCATAGAGCCGACCAGCGGCC